>NC_064633.1:387933401-388245788 GCF_023864275.1 Schistocerca cancellata | reverse complement strand
CGACTTGGAACGGCACTGGAGATGGCTCCACCGCTGCCCAAAACAATGGTGGACGATGGAATGTTCTGCTGTCGTCATACAACTCGTGCACGGTTTGATAATCACACATCCGTTCAGCATTCTCATACATGGCACCACTAACTTCTTCAAAAATATATGTCGCAGTTGTCCTGCGGTCTCTCCCAGGAGTAGCTCCCAAATAGCAAATTAATTAGAAATTTGTACTTGCAAATCATGACCTAACCCGTTTGCGGAAAGAGGATCTCTCCATTTTCCTTTAACGCATCGATACTCGTAAAGATCAACAGCACTATTGCTGTCGTTTGACAAAACAGCTTTACGGTGAATGCCCTGTTCGCATTGCACAGGCCCGTGATGGGTGTCTGCTACTGTAATACATACTGATAGTACCAGTAGCGGAGCCTAACGGCAAGTCATGACACCAACACTACTAACAACGGAAATCCTGCAGCGCACAGTTTGAATGTCATTACTGTAAAGTTGGATACATACACGGCAAATAGTTTTCTGTATCCAATGGCTCAAGCAGCGAAAGTTCAATTTTAAAAACCCTGTAGTTTCCCAGGCAGTTTAGCATACCTGAACACATAATATGAATAATTTAGAGGGGACCCTTACCCTACCTCAGACGCAAACACTGATTTACAATCTCGGTGCTATATCAATGTAAACATATTACTGTAATTCCGTAACTCAGAGTTTTGTTGGAATCCAGGTAACAAGGGTAGCTTACTGTAGTTGCTCTCAGCAACTGACAGAAACGTGATGGGTATACTGCGGTCACTTATGCACCACCGGTGTGCCGAGATTAAATACTTGAAAATGGTGAACATATAGATAAATAACTGCCATAGAACCAATCTGAATTGGCTGCGTTTTTGACTCTTTCACAGCTTACAGTTTACAGTCTCGTTCCAAAAGACGTTACACATCCAGAGGACTACTGTATTTTGCCAAATACGTATGTGTGGCACATTTATCCACCACACAATTGCAACACAACGTAGTTCTACAGTTTAGAATTACTCAATATATCTGGTTCAATATCACAAGTGTTTCCATGTTCGTTTAATTCAATTTGAGCTTAAAGGAGTAGCAGAAAGTTTGCTAAGAGGAAAGAATGTTGTCACATAGCTTTGAAGGAATTTCATTGTTTCCGTTTGTAAGTATTTCTAACATTACGTGCTCCATGTCAGTAATTACATCACATAACCCTTCAATTCTCGGTTTTTATTTTCTTATCTCCTAGTAAGAATGCTCGGTTCAAAAGCATAACTCAATTGTTCAACCATTTCTACGAAATCTGTGCTTCATGGTCTGGCCAGCCATGGCCTACAGTTGCGTGGCGGTAATAAAACACCTAACAGTGAACGGTAGATCCTGATAATCTTCGTGCCCACCGTTTCTCCGTTTGCAGACAGAAAGATATGCCTTGTTATCAGGACAAAGCAAGTAATGATCATCCCACATGTATATCACCCCTTCTATATTATTGTAGTTAACAACGTAGGTGCATGATGCGTTTAGCTGATATTACTATAATTCTCGCACTTACCTGTCCTTCTCATCATCAGTATTGATGTGATGTGAGTATATATTCAAACACATAGTTTCTAGATACCCACTTGTATATCCATTTGGTCCCACTGTTCCGAACGCTTTAAAAATTCAGAAGGTGTGATATCTACGTCTTCTGTCTCATTTGGTCGCAAGTTTTATTAAACTGTGTTAAACGGTGACTAATTCTGTACCCCTTTTCCAAGCATACCTTCTCTTGCTGTGATTCCTGAACAACCTATTCGTTACTTGTTCCCGATATGTATTACATAATGAAAATGATCGTTCTGCTCCCTCATTTGCTCTATCCAGCACATATTATTCTGTAATTTTGTCTTCTATTCATTTCCCTACTATCGTACTGCAGCCAACTTGTCTTTGCTCCTCCGCACTTGCTAGTTATTTCATTCGTTAGGGACGTAAATCGTTGCTTTCCTGTCTTTCCCTCGGACATTATTGTACCGTCCTTTTCCGTCGAACAATTGAAGTATTTCTTCCTGATCCCGGAATTCTTTGGAGTTAACTTCCTTGTACCGACGTTTCTCTGATAATCTTCCGTCGTCACCCTTTTTACATATGTCGATACCTCTCTAGCTGAAATGCCTACTGTGGTGATCATTATCAATCTGCATGCTTAGAAAATTTCTAACTCACCTCCTTACTCCTCAGTGCTTCTGTATCACATTTCTTACCTAACTGACAATTGTAGACGACTCTCGAATAATACACGATTGTGATCTAAACCTATAACTGCTCCTGCGTACACCAGAAAACACAATATCTCATTCTGCAAAATGCCTGAGTATGATGCAATACACTTGCCCTCAACCCGTAGCACCAGACCTTTTCCAAGTATACTTACTCTTCTTGTGATTTTTTAATTATGTTCTCGCCATTAGTAGCTGAAATTTCTTGTATAACTTAATCTTTTCCTCTCAGTAACAATTCTGCCGAAATTCTGTCTTCTGTAATTTCCCGTATTACCACGTCCCAAACTCCCTTGATCATTAGATTACAATCTCCCATTTTGTTCTGAGGTACCCGTTCATTTTTGTTTTATAAATTCTCTATTACTTTCAGTATAGCTTTTGACGTCGTAATGAATGCCTAAAATTTGTTGTTGGCATTGGTTTTGCTGTAAATTCTCATGAGAGCAGGAGTGTTCTTAGTAAATCAGTCTCAGTCGTACCATCCTTTTCATAGCGAGTAGTAAACCTATTAAACTGTTTTCTACAACTGTCAGTATTACGCCGATATTCGTCAGACTATAAATCCTTATTCTTCTTCCATTTCATATCACTGACCCCCACTGTATGTAAACTGAGCATTTGCATTTTCCTTCCCAGATTTTCTATCGACTCCACTCTACGATTCATAGAATGTTAAATTCTCGTTGGTTGTTCATTTACTTCTCATTCTTATTTCCCACTTCGCAGTCCCCTCCCGGAGATCTGAATGAAGAGGAAATCTAGATCTTTTGCCGATTGAGAGATCATCACGATACTTCACCAAACAGCGGCCTCATGTCCTGATACACAATGTGTGTTTTCAAAGCAGTGGTTTCCATTGCCTTTTGCATCCTCACGCATTTGGCCAGTTCTGATTGTTCCGCCTTTTACACGCAGTTCCCCATGTCACGGCACATAGTTTCAGTAAAAACTTTCCCCCCATGTGCACTCTTTGACAAGGCAATTGCCAGAACGATAGTCATGCTATAAACTGGAGGTCATTCCCTGGATATCCTAATAATATTTGCTCAAGATTATGTCTGATTACACTGTACAAAACAGTTTTTGCTCAAATGTGTGTGTGTGTGTGTGTGTGTGTGTGTGTGTGTGTGTGTTAATTCCTAAGGGACCAAACTGCTTAGGTCATCGGTCCCTAGACTTACACACTACTTGAACTAACTTATGATAAGAACAACCCACACACCCGTGCCCGAGGGAGGACTCGAACCTCCGACGGGAGGGGCCGATCTGTCCGTGACATGACGCCTCAAACCGTATGGCCACTTCTCGCGGCATGCACTTTGTGCCCTCTACGTGAAAATAGGTCACAATGACAAACATTCGTTTGCTACATTCAGATCTGATTTCAGTGTTTCTCCGTCACGTGCATTTCCTTATGGATATTAGTTTCATCTCAGTTATGAAAATATGCTTTAATTTTATTTAAAATAAGTTTCAATTCACATGCAACAGACAAACATCTATTTTGTTTCCTCGGTTTCTCTGCAGAGTGTTTAGCGTCATAAAAAGAAGTCACAATTTTCACTTCTGCTTCCACCATGTGAGATTTGTGCAATTTTGAAGAAAGCGTATAGGATCAGGTGCTACATCGTAATGGTGGTTGCTACTGTATTCTGTGTTTCACTCATGGAAATTTGTGATGTACGAGTATATTCAGTCAGAAACTCCGTACAAAATCTCTAGACAATGTGTAAATAATGTAAATAGATTTTGTTGCCAAAAAGGGGAATATAGAATGAAAAGCGAAAGGCATAATCACACAATATTGAGTGTGACCTGGTAAAAATAGCATCTGCAACGATTCATATAAATGTGGGCTCTTGATTACTCCTTTCATCGGCCTCAAATGAATAGCTCTGCCAGGAGAGTCAATTTGGAGCTAGATCAGCTGTTTCGGGTGGATATTTTGTCGGTTTGGTTATTCTTGATGCTGTTTGTAGGTGGGATTTCACAAGGCATAGCCAGCATCGCAATAGGTAAGGGAAAGGTAAACTGGCTGGGATAACATTAATATCCTTAAGGGGGAGGTGGGAGCACTGAGACCCATGGGAGTACATCTTTCTTAGGCTAATATCAGCGTCCATGATTCAACATCGAATGAACTTAAGTTTAATGGGAAACCTAGACAGACAGGTACTAATTATGTTAAAATATCACAAGATAGTCATAAAAGTACAGTGAAAAGTAATGTCACAAGTTGCTCATAAAAACACAGTGGAAAACAGTGTTAGCATAGTCCAACAGAATAACAGGGGATTGAAAAAAACGAAGTAGATGAGCTTCTAGTCGATTTAGAAGATTTGGAAACTGTGGATGGAATATATGTAGTATGCTTGTCTGAACATCATATGGTCACAGATAGTGAAAAAGTAAATGTGGGAGGATGTAAGCTTGAAGGACATGAAAGTAGAGGCACTATGAAGAGAGGAGGAGTTGTCATTTAAGTTAAATTGATTATAGTTTGAAAAATGTAGACACTAAAGAAATTGTGTAGAGCAACATACAGATGCATTTGCGCGTGAGCTTAAACTAAATAACCATAATGTTATAATAGTAACCGTGTATAGGATCCCATTGTGAAATTTTCAGCTGTTTTTGAAAAACTGGGATTTCTTGTTGTGCTTCCTATCAGACAAAGGAAAGCAAACTATAGTTTGTTGCGATTTCAGTGTAGATTTTCTGAAGGAGCCCAACAGAAAACTTGACCTTCAAATGTTGCTTGGTTCTTTCAGTTTAATGTCAGTTATTCATTATCCTACTTGGGTGGTGCAGGAAAACCGCACACTAATAGATAATTCATTTGTAGACCAAGATAAAAATTAATCAAATAAAAACTTTTCCTCTTGAGAATGGTTTGTCTGATCTTGATTCACTGCTACTTACATTATATAACATAGCTCCTTACAGTAGTGCAAAACAATCCCCCACGTAGTGTGTCCAATTAACGGTTTAACAACTGCAAATTTTAGAGAAAGCTTGCAATAATTAGGGTTGGATTAGGTGTACAGGGAACCTAATGTAATTTAAATTTTAACCTGTTTCATGATACCTTTATGAGAACATTTGGAAATAATTTTCCTAAGAAAGCAGTGAAACATACTTGTAAGGAACCATCTAAAAAGCCATATCTTACTAATGAAATAAAAAAATCTTGTAAACAGGAAAGGGAAATATATCTTAAAGCTAGAAGTTTTAATGATCTACAAACAGTCAAAATTTTAAAAACTGCTGCACTGTCTTAAGAAAATTTATTAACATGTTCAGAAATACATGCATTATGTCTGACAGTAACACTTCTGATAATAAATTAAAAAAATTTCTAATATTGTTAAAGGGAAGCAGGGCATCTGAGAGCAGAGAAAGACTGTGTTTCTATCAAACTCCACAAATAATGTTTCAACAAACTGTCAGAAGTGAAGTATAAGATCCAGCTATTCAATACAAATGCAAGGCTGGTTATGGAAGAGGCAATCGCTATGCAATTCGATAAAACTGAAATTGAAACCACTTCTCCTACTGAAATTAGGAAAATAATAAATTCACTCAAAACTCAATCTCACAGGGAAATAATGACATTTCCAACAGAGTACTAAGAACTTGTTCCCAACAGATAACTGGGATTCTCAGCCACATACGTAATAGCTCACTGAACCAAAGCATTTTTCCAAATACACCCAAGTAAGCTATTGTTGAACCATTCCATAAGAAAGGGGATATGTCTGATTCTAACAACTATTGCCCAGTCTCGCTTCTGACAGCTTTATCCAAAAGTCTTAAAGAAATATGTACTCAAGAGCAGCTTCCATATTTGTAAAAATGAAGTGCTAAGAACATGTCAGTTTCGTTTTCAGAAAGTCGTTTCAGCAGAAATTGCTATATATACTTTTGCTGATAAAATATTAGATGGTCTGAATAACGGAACATCACCTGTTGGGATATCTCAAGTTTTGAGTTATGAATGGGAGGGTGCACAAATGGTTTCATTCATATTTAATGGGAACGATGCAAGAGTTGATATTAACAGTACAGACAGTCTGCAAAAGTCACCAGAATCCTCTAACAGGGGAGGTATCAAGAAAGGCGTCCTACAGGTTTCAGTCTTGGCTCTCTTATTGTTGTTAATATTTATTAATGACTTGCCGCTCCATATGCATGAAGATGCAAAGCTAGTTCTTTTTCGGGATTTACAGGTACGGTAATCGTACCCAACAAACAAGAATTAGCTGAGGATACTGTAAATAAAATCTCACAGAAAATTGTTAAATGGTTCCCAGCCAGTGGGCTGTCACTAAATGTAGATAAAACACAGTATATACGATAATGTACAGTAAGTGGCACAATATAGTTGATAAATGTAGACTTTGAATAGAAGTCTGCTGCTAACGTTCAATATTCAAAATATCTGGATGTGTGCACTAATTAGAAATTGAATTGAAAGAAACACATTGAGAATGTGCTGAAATAGTCAAGTTCAGCTAGCTGTCTTATTAGGGCTATTGCAAAATTTTAGTGATAAGCATATGAGTATATTAGCTTACTATGCCTATTTTCATTCACTGCTTCCATATGACATCATATTTTGCGGTAACTCACCATTCAGAGAAAAAGTATTCAATGCACAAAAGGGTGTAATCAGAATAATAGTTGGAGCCTACACAAAATCAACATGCAGTCACGGTTTTAAGTAACTCGGGAGATTCACAATAGCTTCACAACACATACATTCACTTACGAAGTTTCTTATTAATAATCCATTCAGTTAAAAAATAATAGCTAACTGCATAGGTACAACACTGGAAGAAAGGATGATCTTCACTATTCTGAGTTAAATTTGATTTTTGCACAGAAAACGGTGATATATGCTGCCTCAGATATCTGTGGTTATTTGCCAAGTAGCATTAAAATTCTGACAGATAGCTAACCAACATTTAGAGACAAATTAAAAGAATTTGTGGATACAGCCCTTCTACCCAGTATGTAATGAAAACTTATGTTAAACTGACACGTTCCACACAGTTTCAAAACGTTATATCCACTATCTATGTATGGAGTATTAACCCTGCTGTTCTGTTCGGGTCTATATGACCCGAAACGAATATGAACGTTATTTTACATTATGTAAATACAAATATATATTTATGAAACTTTGTGACTTTGTCTGAAAATGGATGAGCAGCATGTGTTTTAAAAGGTTTTAAAAAAGTTTAAGAAGTTTGGGCTTCAACTGTAATAGTTGCATATGTAATGTTCGGGTCATAATGACCCGACACAAATATGTTTAGTGTAACTCGTATTTATTTCTAGAATCTGGAAATGGCGAAAATTATTTTTGTTGTGTTGTGTGGGAATAGTGACTGCATCATTCCAACTTACTCTCAACAATCACCTAAAGCTCCATGCGTTCACAACAATGGGCTTGTTTGTTGCTTTCCCCAGGAAATAATAATTGGCAGTTCTCAATAATTGGAATGCTTTGTTTCTGCCCAGTTTGACTTGTGACACCATGGCGATGAGACCATTGAATGATCGTGAGTTGGAAGAAATAGTAAATGCCTCACCAGATGAAGGATCACTTTCTGAGTTTGAAGATCACATCAGCAATGCATCTGAAAGCGAGTGTTCCGATGACAGTTACGACAGTCCACAGCCCATACAAAATAGTGTAGAGACTTTTCTTTCTAAAAATGGGAATATAGAATGGCAGTTGCATCCACCAGCACAACATGGTCGCCTACCAGCTTCGAACATCATCAAGAGTACCCCAGGAGTTACCAGGTATGCAGTCAGCAGAATATCTGATGTAAAATGTTCATTTGAAGCAGTATTTCACACAGCGCTTCAAAATGAAATAATAGAGATGACAAATATTGAAGGGCAGCGAGTTTATGGTGAACAGTGGACAGATATTGATGGTTCTGTTTTCCATGCATACTTAGGACTCTTACTCCTAGCGGGTGTATATCGATCTCATGGGGAGTCTACAAAAAGTTTGTGGGATAAAGATACTGGGCGAAACATATTTCGAGCAACCATGTCTCATGAAACATTCTGTAAGATATCACGTGTCCTGCGATTTGACAAGAAATCTACTAGAGAGGAAAGACGACGTACTGACAAACTTGCCGCAATTCGTAGTATTTGGGAGAAGTGGGTAGAGGTCCTTCCTCAACTGTATAATCCAGGAGAAAATGTTACTGTTGACGAGCAGTTAGTAGCATTTAGAGGTCGCTGTCCATTCAAGCAGTATATCCCAAGTAAACCGGCAAAATATGGGATCAAAATATGGACCATGTGTGACAGCAAAACTTCATACGTACTGAAAGCCCAAATTTATACAGGAAAGGTGAGTGGAGCGGCACCAGAAAGAAATCAGGGAATGAGGGTGGTATCTGATCTCACTTCTGAGTTACGTGGTCAGAATATCACGTGTGACAACTTTTTTACGTCGTACAATTTGGGGCAGCTGCTTCTGAAAAGGAAATTGACTATGTTGGGAACTATACGGAAAAATAAGCCGGAGCTTCCACACAAAATGACCAACAAGGAGGTACACAGCTCTTCATTTTACTTCACAAATGACACTACTGTGGTTAATTATATTCCTAAGAGACACAAGAATGTTGTACTTATGAGCACTCTCCACCATGATGCGGAAATCAGTGACAGGGCTGATAAGAAGCCAAAAATGATTTTGGACTATAATTCAACCAAAGGTGCTGTAGACACGCTTGATCAGTTATTAGGTACATATACATGCAAACGAAAAAGTAATAGGTGGCCAATGATAGTTTTCTACAATATTCTTGATGTTTCTGCTTATAATGCATACGTTTTGTGGATTTCGGTTGACCCTAATTGGAATGCAAGCAAATTGACTAGAAGGAGAATATTCTTGGAGGAACTTGGAAAGTCACTGATAAAAGAACATATTGCATCAAGAACGCATTTCCCAAGAACAGAAGATTCTTTGAGAATGGTCACAAGCATCCAAAACCCGAATGATGTGGGTGGTGTGTCAGAATCGGTAACAACAAGAAAATCTACAAAACGTGCACGCTGTAAGTTCTGTCCATCAAGTAATGACAATAAAACAAACATGGTGTGTGGAAAATGTAGTAAACATATTTGCAAGAAACATGTAACCTACTTGTGTCCACAGTGCAAGCAGTAAGAAAAGAACTGTAGTATTTTATAAGATGATTGTATTGAAAATTCTGTTGTTTCAAATTTATGTGAATACTTGTGCCTAAACTACAATCAGTAAGAAGAGAGGATTCTAAAGTTGTAGTGCTTTCTATGTTGGAATGTAATAAAAAAACTGTAGTGTGTTCTGTACTGTAGTGTGCTCTAAGATGAATATCTGTAATGACAACTGTCTGTTGTTAGAAAATGTCAATACTTACGTCTAAACTGTCAACAATAAGAATAGAAGTATGGAAAAACTGTAGTGCTTTCTAAGTTGAATGCCTGTAATGGAAACTGTCTGTTGTTTCAAATTTATGTGCATATTTAAATGAAAAATATCCCTCAATAAAGTTGTATGCATTGTTATTATTATTATTATTACCATTATTATTATTATTATTATTATTATTATTATTACTAACAAGGTACTGGAATAGAACAACAATGTCGATAGCTAAAACTGTACCAAAATTTATGTTTCTAAAGCATTTTGATATGTCGGGTCATATTGACCCGAACAGTATATATGTCAAGTAAAAGTGAACAGAACAGCAGGGTTAATGTATTGCAATGTAATCTAATACTCTCCTAGTTAAGAAGCCGTAGTTTGAAATTGGCAGCAGAGTGTGGACCACGAAAAGCATTTGGTAGTCAACTTTGTTGTGGCACATGTGCAAGTAACTTGCTATGTGGCTAAAGGGTCATCGAGCAGGAATGCCAGTTATGGTACCAATGGTGTGGTGCGAAGGGAAGTAGCATGCCACAGACTGCTATTTTAGATCGATCGAAATCAAAGTATATTCTACACGTTGAAAACATGCTATTACGTATGCAGATCTGCCCTCAGCCGTGCGATCGCTCCCTATATATTCTTCTCCTCCTTCTAAACCACCAAATGGTTCGACCATTGATGAACAATGCATGGAGACGCTGCCCAACAGCGGTGAGAAGGAAACAGAAGCAGAAACCACTACTACGCGTTTTGGGCTGGGTCGAGAGTATTTGCCACCATAATCAACATTATCTAATCGCATAATGCAGGGAGAAACTAGCTATCTCTCTAGGAACTTGAGCCTTTCATATGCTCAGTTTAAGTCACTGGCTTCTAGTTTGTAGGGATGGAATTTACTTGCTGACGACATGAAAAAAGACCACACGTAGGAAGTGCCAGTGTGAGCTGGCAATTTTTGGTTAATTTCTCAACGAAGTTTTTTTACTCTAGTGATGTCAGTGGTTTATTGGAGCACTTCGTCAAGTTCACTAACCTGAGGAATTAAGACTCTTTATTGATTCCTCGAAATAAAATTTCGAGGCAGTCTTCCTCTGTAATGGCAATAAATACAGGGTTATTACAAATGATTAAAGCGATTTCACAGCTTTACAATAACTTTATTATTTGAGATATTTTCACAATGCTTTGCCCACACATACAAAAACTCAAAAAGTTTTTTTAGGCATTCACGAATGTTCGATTGTGCCCCTTTAGTGATTCGACAGACATCAAGCCGATAATCAAGTTCCTCCCACACTCGGCGCAGCATGTCCCCATCAATGAGTTCGAAAGCATCGTTGATGCGAGCTCGCAGTTCTGGCACGTTTCTTGGTAGAGGAGGTTTAAACACTGAATATTTCACATAACCCCACAGAAAGAAATCGCATGGGGTTAAGTCGGGAGAGCGTGGAGGCCATGACATGAATTGCTGATCATGATCTCCACCACGACCGATCCATCAGTTTTCCTATCTCCTGTTTAAGAAATGCCGAATATCATGATGGAAGTGCGGTGGAGCACCATCCTGTTGAAAGACGAAGTCGGCGCTGTCGGTCTCCAGTTCTGGCACGAGCCAATTTTCCGCGGGCTACGCGTGAAACTTGCCCGCACGCGTTCAACCGTTCCTTCGCTCACTGCAGGCCTACCCGTTGATTTCCCCTTACAGAGGCATCCAGAAGCTTTAAATTGTGCATACCATCTCCGAATGCAGTTAGCAGTTGGTGGATCTTTGTTGAACTTCGTCCTGAAGTGTCGATGCACTGTTATGACTGACTGATGTGAGTGCATTTCAAGCACGACATACGCTTTCTCGGCTCCTGTCGCCATTTTGTCTCACTGCGCTCTCGAGCGCTCTGACAGCAGAAACCTGAAGTGCAGCTTCAGCCGAACAAAACTTTATGAGTTTTTCTACGTATCTGTAGTGTGTCGTGACCATATGTCAATGAATGGAGCTACAGTGAATTTATGAAATCGCTTCAATCATTTGTAATAGCCCTATATCCCTCAGCTCCCGTCGGACACTTGGTTTATAAGAAAGAGGCCTGTGAAACTACGCTAGATTTGATCAGTTATACTAGGCAACGCACATCTGGAAATTATGGTCAGATCTGAAAATAACTGAGATCTTTACTGGTATGCAACGAGGTTACGTGAAGTACTGTTGCTATCTGTAAGAGTGGGACAGTCGCAAAAAGAAACATTAGATACGTAGAGCGTAGCCTAAGCAAAAGGCCTTCATTCCAGGTGAAATGAGTATATCGTATGAGCCATTTATACCCTTACGATGTGTATCTCTCACCTCTGCAGTAACAAAATGGTGTTAATGATGATATTTGTAAAAGCGCTGGACAAAGAACAGATAGCTTTTGCACATATGATGACAAAGTTTCGCATTATGATCCTCGCAGATATTAAAGAGATATTATATTTTACCCATTAAATACGACAGTATATGCAAGACATAGATTCTACTACCTTCTTACGTGAGACTCAAAAAGATGAGAAGAATGCCTGTAAGTCAGTGTATACGCAAAGTTTTTGGAAATCAGGCATATGTTGATTTTTAAAGAGATTATCAATATCATAAGAAGATTTTACTATCGTAAGTGTCATACCACACCTAAACAAAATTTCCTTGATTGACATCTTGAAATTGTCTCACAGAACTTGCGGGATACAAGTGATGAACGCGGAGAACATTTTCACCAGGATATTGAAGTAATGGAAAAGCGGTTTGTGGTGTGGTAGAACTGCAGCATGATAACAGAATACTGTTGGTCTTCAGTTAGTCGCATTGAGTAGCGTGAATCTAAAGAAAAGAGAAAAGATAAAACATGTACTCCTAAACTTCCCTTGGGTTAAAAATTTGTCTTTTCAGGCTTTCAAAATCATGTATATTTTAGAAATAATAAAATCTCTCCTTTTGTACAAAGATATAGTGTTATCAGTGAGAAACCTACCCCAGGACCACCAGTACGACTCTGTTATTTATTAAATTGTTCAAGTGCTCAAACTATAAATAATTTGAAAGGACAGTAGCATTACAGTTATTTTTATTTTACTTTATTTATAGTTTTTATTCATTAATTTTTTTTCTTTTTTGGGCCATAGGTACATAAATGTGGTCAGTTACTGTAAATAGTCAAACAGTGTTTAAGATAATTATGTTTCTGGACATACTATGTCTCTATGCTTCTACGAAGAAGATATTGACTTCTGGTGTACCTATGCTAACATCTTCAGCTTGAGTAGTGCTGACGTCCTCAATTGCATGTAATATTGCGGTGTGTTGATAGTTCTTACTTAAGGACCCTCTAACTACAACTGAATGAAACACAATTTTCGTGACACGCGTTTCACCTTTATTCTTTGTAAGACATTATCTGTGGCCGCTTTCGTGGGTGATGTGTTAGATGTTGTGTTTTTATTCCATTTTTGGTGCTGTTCTCCGTCTTCTAACTGCCATTTGAGTTTTTGTGTTCCAGACTTTAGAGCAGTAGGTACTGAACACTTGTTTTGATGCATCAATACTACATTAAAAAAATTATAGCCGTATCTGACACACAACTGAACGTTGAATTACATGTGAACATTTTGCAGCACAAGTCAGTGTCGTATGGCGTTTCAACCATTCGATAGCTATCGATGCATCATTGTAGATCTCTCGTTTCATCTTTCCCCTCAGGTATAAATTCACCAGTGTGATGTGTGCTAGGCATGCATGCTACTTAATGTTTTTTCTAACGACTGATTCAGCTACCTCCTAAAGTTCGTTAAGGGGGTTTGTAATTACCTATGCAGAATGAACGGAACTTACGTAATGTTTGTATCACGTCGACATTCGCGGGATGTCTTCGAGTCACTGCTGCAGCATATCTGTTGTTAACTGTTGGCACTTTTTTGGCTAAAGGCCATTGTTAATATGGTGGGTAATAATGTGATTGTTAACCTACGCAAAACAAGGTCTTTCTTACCTGTTTTTCATAACCAGCGTGGATTTTTGACTGTCTGGAGTTACATAACGGGAAGATATTTTCCCATGGTTTTCAAGCGATACCCCATCGCAAACAAAATTTTGCCTAGAAATGTTGTCTAACATTACAGCATTGGTAAACGCCATTCAGAGAAACAGGAGAGGTTTTAAAAGTTATTGATAAGAAGCGCTTGATTGAGTGAAATGTGGAGAGGGATAACTACACTCGTGGAAATTGAAATAAGAACACCGTGAATTCATTGTCCCAGGAAGGGTAAACTTTATTGACACATTCCTGGGGTCAGATACATCACATGATCACACTGACAGAACCACAGGCACATAGACACAGGCAACAGAGCATGCACAATGTCGGCACTAGTACAGTGTATACCCACCTTTCGCAGCAATGCAGGCTGCTATTCTCCCATGGAGACGATCGTAGAGATGCTGGATGTAGTCCTGTGGAACGGCTTGCCATGCCATTTCCACCTGGCGCCTCAGTTGGACCAGCGTTCGTGCTGGACGTGCAGACCGCGTGAGACGACGCTTCATCCAGTCCCAAACATGCTCAATGGGGGACAGATCCGGAGATCTTGCTGGCCAGGGTAGTTGACTTACACCTTCTAGAGCACGTTGGGTGGCACGGGATACATGCGGACGTGCATTGTCCTGTTGGAACAGCAAGTTCCCTTGCCGGTCTAGGAATGGTAGAACGATGGGTTCGATGACGGTTTGGATGTACCGTGCACTATTCAGTGTCCCCTCGACGATCACCAGTGGTGTACGGCCGGTGTAGGAGTTCGCTCCCCACACCATGATACCGGGTGTTGGCCCTGTGTGCCTCGGTCGTATGCAGTCCTGATTGTGGCGCTCACCTGCACGGCGCCAAACACGCATACGACTATCATTGGCACCAAGGCAGAAGCGACTCTCATCGCTGAAGACGACACGTCTCCATTCGTCCCTCCATTCACGCCTGTCGCGACACCACTGGAGGCGGGCTGCACGATGTTGGGGCGTGAGCGGAAGACGGCCTAACGGTGTGCGGGACCGTAGCCCAGCTTCATGGAGACGGTTGCGAATGGTCCTCGCCGATACCCCAGGAGCAACAGTGTCCCTAATTTGCTGGGAAGTGGCGGTGCGATCCCCTACGGCACTGCGTAGGATCCTACGGTCTTGGCGTGCATCCGTGCGTCGCTGCGGTCCGGTCCCAGGTCGACGGGCACGTGCACCTTCCGCCGACCACTGGCGACAACATCGATGTACTGTGGAGACCTCACGCCCCACGTGTTGAGCAATTCGGTGGTACGTCCACCCGGCCTCCCGCATTCCCACTATACGCCCTCGCTCAAAGTCCGTCAACTGCACATACGGTTCACGTCCACGCTGTCGCGGCATGCTACCAGTGTTAAAGACTGCGATGGAGCTCCGTATGCCACGGCAAACTGGCTGACACTGACAGCGGCGGTGCACAAATGCTGCGCAGCTAGCGCCATTCGACGCCAACACCGCGGTTCCTGGTGTGTCCGCTGTGCCGTGCGTGTGATCATTGCTTGTACAGCCCTCTCGCAGTGTCTGGAGCAAGTATGGTGGGTCTGACACACCGGTGTCAATGTGTTCTTTTTTACATTTCCATGAGTATACGTTGGAATGCATTATTCACAGTTCACGTTTTTCACTAAACCCACTCACATAATGACGCTGCAGCGTAGTTTTATAAGGACTATGCGTTACGTTGCGTAAATGTTAGATGTACTTCTTTCATGAGTTTTTTTCTTTTTCTTTGGCGTGTGTCGGTATTCAGACTTGTTGAATTTTTTAAGTAACGTCTACTAGTAGAAATTTTAAATCTTTGCACAATGGGGGTACCTATCGGTATATAAGCATATTACTGCTGTATCGTCTGCCCCCGGTAGCTGAGACTGAACATGATTCCTCATTCTTTGAATGCTGTAATTAATGACTGCGATTAACTGTCGCATTATTTATGCCATTTCATTGTAGCCATATTTGTTAGTTTCTTGTGGAATAAAAAAAAATGTTGTCAGCGCGACAGAACGTCAATCCTAAGAGCCCGGGTTCTATTCCCGGTTGGGGTGGAGATTTTTTCCGATCAGGGACTCGGTGTTGTGTTGTCCTAATCATCATTTCATCCCGATCGACGTGCAAGTCGCCGAAGTGCCGTCAGATCGAAAGATTTGGATCAGGCGAACGGTCTACCCGACAAGAGGTCCTAGTCACACGACATTTACATTTTACTGTTATATCAGTTTGAAGAAATTCACCATAAAAGGAATCAATATCGGGTTTTGTATTTGTTGCACGCTTCGTGAGAATCTGAATAATTTCTCTTGGACGTTATATGAGAGCGTAGGAACAGTTGAACGTGCGAAAGGAAAAGAGAAGTAAGATAAAGGTTTAACTTAAAGTCGGTTTCAAGGTCATTAGAGAAGGTTATAAGTTCGAATTATATCAAGAATGGGAAAGAAAATAGGCCACTTCCTACCAGTGGACCCATCCTGGCATTTGCCCAGAGCGGTTTAGCGAAATCACGGAAAACATAAATGTGGATGGACAGAAGTGCAATGGAATTTTCGTCTTGCCCAATGCTAGTCTTACGTGATAAGTAGTGCACTATCTCAGTCGGTGGAAACTTGAACAGCGCCTGTGTCACACGTTTGCTTACTTTTCGTACTGTACGTCTGACGTTTATGAGACCTCTTCTCCTTACTGTAAGACAGTACTTTGTGGCAGTTTTCTACATCTACATCAACATCTCCATCGATATTTTGCTAATCACATTTAAGTGCCTGACAGAGGGTTCATTGAACCACCTTCACAATTCTCTGTTATTCCAATCTCGTATAGTGCGCGGGAAGAATGAACACCTATATCTTTCCGAACGAGCTCTAATTTCGCTTATTTTATGTTGGTGATCGTTCCTCCCTATGTAAGTCGGTATCAACAAAATATTTTTGCATTAAGAGGAGAAAGTTGGTGATTTTGTGGGATGATTCCGTCGCAACAAAAAACGCCTCTCTTTTAATGATTTCCAGTCGAAATCCTGGATCTTTTTTGTGACACTCTTTCCCATATTTCGCGATAATACAAAAAGTACTGTCTTTCTTTGAACTTTTTCGATGTACTCAGTGAGTCCTATTTGGAAAGGATCCCACACCGCGCAACAGTATTCTAAAAGAGGACGGACAAGGGTAGCGTAGGCAGTCTCCTTAGTAGGTCTGTTACATTCGCTAAGTGTCCTGCCAATAAAACGCAGTCTTTGGTTAGCCTTCCCCACAACATTTTCTATGTATTCCATCCAAATTAAATTGTTCGTAATTGTGATACCTAGTTATTTAGTTGAACGTACGGCTTTTAGATTAGACTGATTTATCGTGTAACCCAAGTTTAGCGCTTTCCTTTTAGCACTCATGTGGATGACCTCACACCTTTCGTTATTTAAGGTCAACTGCCACTTTTCGCACCATTCCCATATTTCTTCTAAAGAGTTTTGCAGTATGTTTTGATCTTCCGATGGCTTTATTAGTCGATAAACGACAGCGCTATCTGCAAACAACAGAAGACTGCTGCTCAGATTGTCTTCCATATCGTTTATATAGATAAGGAAGAGCAAAGGCCCTATAACACTACCTTGGAGAACGCCAGAAATCACTTCTGTTTTACTCGATGACTTTCCGTCGAATACTACGAACTGTGACCTCTTTGACAGGAAATCACAGATTCAGTCACATACCTGAGACGATATTCCATAAACACGCAATCTCTCTGCGAGCCGCTTGTGTGGCACAGTGTCAATAACCTTCCGGAAATCCAGAAATACGGAATCGATCTGAAATCCCTTGTCAATAGCACTCAGCATTTCATGTGAATAAAGGGGTAGTTATCTTTCACAAGAGCGATGTTTTCAAAACCCATGTTGACTGTGTGTCAATAGACCGTTTTCTTTGAGGTAATTCATTATGTTCGAACACAAAATATGTTCTAAAATCCTGCTGCATATTGACGTTAACGATATGGACCTGTAATGTAGTGGATTACTCCTACTACCTTTCTTGAATATTGGTGTGACCTGTGGAACTTTCCAGTCCTTGGGTACAGATCTTTCGTCGAGCGAATGGTTGTATATGATTCCAATGTATGGATGTAATGCATCAGCATACTCCGAAAAGACCCTAATTGGTATACAGTCTGGACCAGAAGACTTGCTTTTATTAAGTGACTTAAGTTGCTTCACTACTCCGAGGATATTTACTTCTACGTTACTTATGTCGGCAGCTGTTCCAGATTCGAATTCTGTAATATTTACTTCGTCTTCTTTTGTGAAGGCATTTCGGAAGGCTGTGTTTGGTAACTTTGCTTTGGCAGCACTGTATTCGATAGTGTCTCCATCGCTAACGTGCAGAGATGGCATTGATTGTTTCTTGCCGCTAACATACTTCACATACGACCTGAATCGCTTTGGATTTTCTGCCAGGTTTCGAAACAAAGTTTCGTTGTAGAATCTGTTGTAAGCCTCTCGCATTGAAGTCGGCGCTAAATTTCGAGCTTCTGTAAAAGATCGCCAATATTTCGTTGTTTCTGCAACAGTGTTCTACCCCGTTTTGTGTACCAAGGAGGATCAGCTCCATCGTTTGTTTATTTATTTTGTATAAATCTCTCAATTGCTGCAGATACTATTTCTTTACATTTAAGCTACATCTGGTGTGCACTTCTATTATTAATTTGGAATGAGAGGGGATTGTTTCTCAAGAAGGCGTCAAGTGAATTTTTATCTGCTTTTTGAATAGATATGCTTTTCGCTTATATTTTGAGAATTTGGGGTTTACAATATTCAATCTTTTTACGACAGCCCTGTGTTCACTATTCCCTGAATCGGTTTTGATGCTCGTTATTAACTCAGGATAATTTGATGCTATGAGGTCAAGTGTGTTTTCACAACCAGTTACTATTCGCGTGGGCTCATGAACTAACTGTTCGAGATAGTTTTCAGCGAATGCGTTTAGCACAATTTCGGATGATATTTTATGCATACCTGCGGAATTAAACATGTATTTTCGCCAACATATCTAGGGTAAATTAAAGTCACCACCAAGTATTATCGTATGATTCGGGTACGTGTTTGATATCAAACTCAAATTTTCTTTGAACCTTTCAGAAAACTGTATCATCTGAATTGGGAGGTCGGTAATAGGATCCAATTATTATTTTATTCCGATTGCCAACAATGACCTCTGCCCATACTAACTCACAGGAAGTATCTACTTCAATTTCGCGACAAGTTAAACTACTTCTGACAACAACAAACACACCTCCGCCAACCTTGTTTAGGCTATCCTTTCGGAACACGGTTAGGTTCTTCGCAAAAATTTCGGCTGAGCTTATATCCGGCTTAAGCCAGCTTTCAGTGCCTATAACGGTTTGAGTATCAGTGCTTTCTATTAGCGTTTGGAGTTCTGGTACTTTCCCAACACAGTTACGACAATTTACAACTGTTATACCATTGGTTCCTGTATCTACGTTTTTCCTCTGTTAAGCCTACACCCTTTGCGACTGAAGCTCTTATTTTGTTTTCCCGAGACCTTCTAACCTAAAAACAGCCCAGTCCACGGCACACAGCCCCTGATACCCATGTAACCGAATCCTGCGTATAGTGGACACTTGACCTATTCAGCAGAACCCAAAACCCAAGCACCCTTTGGAGAAAGTCGAGGAATCTGCAGCCTACACGCTCGCAGAACCGTCTGAGCGTCTGATTCAGACTCTCCACTCGGCTGTGTATCAGAGGTCCGCAATCTGTCCTGTCGACTATGCTGCAAATGGTCAGCTCTGCTTTCATCTTGCAAGCAAGACTGGCAGCCTTTACCACTTCTGTTAGCGGCTCTAAACCAGAGAGAATTTCTTCTGATCCAAAGTGACACACATCATTGATACTGACGTAAACAACCACCTGCAGTTGGCTGGACCCTGTGCTCTTCCTGGCATCCGGGAGGACTCTTGCCACATCTGGAATGACTCCACCCGGTATGCACACGGAGAGCACAATGGATTTTTTACCCTTCTTGTCAGCCAAGTCCCTAAGGGACCCCATAACACGCCTAACGTTGGAGCTCCCAACTACCGATAATCCCACCTTCGGCGATTGACCGGATCTTGCAGGCTGAGTGGTTTCCTCTGAAACAGGACAGGCGACAGCATCTGGCTCAGCGACAGTGTCAGCCACACACAGAACCTGGAACCTGATTGTCCCACAAACCGCGGAGGCCATATGTGCGGCCGCCTGGGAAGTGTCGCCACCTCCTTCGCCCTGGCCGACCTCCCACTCGACCACAGGTGAGCGGTCATACTCAGTGCGAGCATTAACTTGGTTTGCCGCTGGTGAGGACCGATCGGAGGACTCTGACGTGCTGGACGTCCGTTGGATCCCCACGGCTGGCCCACAACAGTGGTGCCCATCCACTGCATCCTCAAGCTGTGTAACCGAAGCCATCACAGCCTGAAGCTGAGATCAAAGAGTCACCAACTCGGCCTGCATCCGCACACAACAGTCGCAGTCCCTGTCCATACTCTAGGTTCAAATGGCTCTGAGCACTATGGGACTTAACTTCTGAAGTCATCAGTCCCCTAGACTTAGAACTACTTAAACGTAACTAACCGAAGGATATCAGGTACATCCATGCCCAAGGCAGGATTCGAACCTGTGACAGTAGCGGTCACGCGGTTCAAGACTGTAGCGCCTAGAATCGCTCGGCCACTCCGGCCGGCTCCATACTAAAGACCGTAGAAAACTAAACTATGCAGATAAACGGGCTGTCAGCACGTGCTGTGCAACTCTATTGTAGAACCTGACGAAAACGACGAACTTTGTCTAGTAATACGCAGATATTCAAAAACATAACTACCGAATCAATCAGGTGAAACTACATAATTTAATCCTGATTTGGAACTTGTAATATGTCACAAAATCGGTTTACTTTCTGACGCAAACGAAAACGAGAGAACTGTGGCTATTAGATGTTAAATTTACACGCAGAAACTCAAGGTACTACTGAAGCACGCATCTACATCTACATCTACATCTATACTCCGCGAGCCACCTTACGGTGTGTGGCGGAGGGTACTTATTGTACCACTATCTGATCCCCCCCTCCCTGTTCCATTCACGAATTGTGCGTGGGAAGAACGACTGCTTGTAAGTCTCCGTATTTGCTCTAATTTCTCGGATCTTTTCGTTGTGATCAAAACGCGAGATATATGTGGGCGGTAGTAATATGTTGCCCATCTCTTCCCGGAATGTGCTCTCTCGTAATTTCGATAATAAACCTCTCCGTATTGCGTAACGCCTTTCTTGAAGTGTCCGCCACTGGAGCTTGTTCAGCATCTCCGTAACGCTCTCGCGCTGACTAAATGTCCCCATGACGAATGGCGCTGCTTTTCGCTGGATCATGTCTATCTCTTCTATTAATCCAACCTGGTAAGGGTCCCATACTAATGAGCAATACTCAAGAATCGGACGAACAAGCGTTTTGTAAGCTACTTCTTTCGTCGATGAGTCACATTTTCTTAGAATTCTTCCTATGAATCTCAACCTGGCGCCTGCTTTTCACACTATTTGTTTTATGTGATCATTCCACTTCAGATCGCTCCGGATAGTAACTCCTAAGTATTTTACGGTCGTTACCGCTTCCAATGATTTACCACCTATGGCACAATCGTACTGGAATGGATTTCTGCCCCTATGTATGCGCATTATATTACATTTATCTACGTTTAGGGAAAGCTGCCAGCTGTCGCACCATGCATTAATCCTCTGCAGGTCTTCCTGGAGTACGTACGAGTCTTCTGATGTTGCTAATTTCTTGTAGACAACCGTGTCATCTGCAAATAGCCTCACGGAGCTACCGATGTTGTCATCTAAGTCATTTATGTATATTGTAAACAATAAAGGTCCTATCACGCTTCCTTGCGGTACTCCCGAAATTACCTCTACATCTGCAGATTTTGAACCGTTAAGAATGACATGTTGTGTTCTTTCTTCTAGGAAATCCTGAATCCAATCAGAAACCTGGTCCGATATTCCGTAAGCTCGTATTTTTTTCACTAAACGTAAGTGCGGAACCGTATCAAATGCCTTTCTGAAGTCCAGGAATACGGCATCAATCTGCTCGCCAGTGTCTACGGCACTGTGAATTTCTTGGGCAAATAGGGCGAGCTGAGTTTCACATGATCTCTGTTTGCGGAATCCATGTTGGTTATGATGAAGGAGATTTGTATTATCTAAGAACGTCATAATACGAGAACACAAAACATGTTCCATTATTCTACAACAGATTGACGTAAGCGAAATAGGCCTATAATTATTCGCATCTGATTTATGACCCTTCTTGAAAATGGGAACGACCTGCGCTTTCTTCCAGTCGCTAGGTACTTTACGTTCTTCCAGCGATCTACGATAAATTGCTGATAGAAAGGGGGCAAGTTCTTTAGCATAATCACTGTAGAATCTTAAGGGTATCTCGTCTGGTCCGGATGCTTTTCCGCTACTAAGTGATAGCAGATTATATAGTAAAATTTGCTCCAGTTTAGGAACTCGTGAATGACAAATGCGGCTACTTATCTGTTGCTGCGTCTGTCGCGGTCTTAAATTCTTAGTGTTATCTCACGTTCCACACATGTAAAGCCGACCGGTGTGGCCGAGTGGTTCTAGGCGCTTCAGTCTGGAACCGCGCGACCGCTACGATCGCAGGTTCGAATCCTGCCTCAGGCATGGATGTACGTGATGTCCTTAAGTTAGTTAGGTTTAAATAGTTCTAAGCTATAGGGGACTGATGACAAATGTTAAGTCTCATAGTCGTCAGAGCCATTTGAGCCATATTTTTCCACACATATACTGTTGTTGAAATTCCCTGAAAGGTTTCCCAGCAATGCATCAAAAAAGCGTATGCTTTCATTACAAACAAAACCGAAACATTGTCTCTGTCACACTTACGCAGTAATAAGTGTTAAACGTTACATCCATACATAAAACAATTTGCCACATTATCTGCTATTATTTAGCGACACCAGTTTCTCGATTCATTTACTGTGGATATATCTATTCATACCTACCTTATCTGCAGCAGATCTCTTCGTTAAGTAAATGTTTTCGTTTGCAAACAGTAGAAATATGAGAGATACCGTCACCATCAGAGCGATGAGATAATATCAGACGTTTCAGTTACTGTTCGTGCCACATCAGCCAAGCTGTCGGGCAGACGCTGCCACACATGACACGTTACGTCAATATCACATTGCGTCGGGCTGTATCTGAAGGGGGTAGGAGCAGGGCACGGCGCAGTCACCATGGCACCATGGCGATCCCTCCATGTCACTGTCGCTCAGTTGCAGTCGCGCATGCAGCGCGCCACTCGGACAGATGCCAATACCAGAGTGGGTGGAATGTACAGCAGTCTGTCGGACAAGGTTTCCAGCAGCACATATCGTTGCTTGTACAAACAGAGCAGACGATCCTAACTTATTGCAACTAGTGAAGCAAATATCAGTAACGTTTTGCTACGCTACTGAGGCCTTTCAAACAGGCAAGCGGTGAAGGACCCTGTTGACAGACGATATGAGCTGTCCCCCAGACAGTTACCGTATACTGAAACACATAGCGTGCAGGAGAGTAACAAAAGACTTAGCACGTAACGTTGGGAGGCGTCTTGTTATTTCAATAATACTCGTGGCAGGTGGGGGCTAGTGGATTATTTCAAAATTATGATCTTAAAATTTCATAGTAGTGGATAGAAAGAGATAATAATAGTGCTTAAGAATATTTGTTTGGCCACTTACTTGTATTCCAGTAGTTATTTCTTCTTATGCCAAGCTCCGCTTTAAATGGTAAAATTTTGACCTATCGGTTTTCCTTACATTCCCATTGTTTGTTAAAAACATGTCCAATGACACAAAAATTTACTCTCTTGCGTAATGAATGAATCCTGATTTACTGTGTGAGCCAAGTTACTGATAGTGTTTAATGGTATTAAATGTGGTGCTGCAATGGACGGTAACTGTACTTCAAAATAAGAAAACATCGCGCCCTCTTTCATCTAAAACTCTTTGTGATTGTTTGATCCTGCGACTTAAACTATCCCCACTGACATCACCCCAAATATTGTCCCGTGAGCATATTATCGCAACTTTACACGCTCCAGAATATTAGCCTGACGTGCGTCATACTGCACGTCCACTGTTAAAGGAATTTTACTGGCCTTAATTATTCCTCAATGATGTAATGCGAAATATAAGCCACTGAATCCCCTCTTTCCGGTTCCACTAATTATGGTAGGAAATGAGAGCAGGAAAGATTGCCGAATTTAACTAGATCATTTGTTTCACAAAATCGTCGTCAAAATTACAATCCGATACACATTTTATTCCTAACAGAGCAAACGAAATTGGTTTTAACTGTGTGTGTCTGTTTATAGAGTTGGTGTACTCGAAGTTCCCTCTCATAAAACAGCTGACTATTATACAACCGTTATCTAACTGCTGTTAGGATCAGTGACTGAAATCAATACAGCGAGGTGACAAAAGTAATGGATTACGTCCTAATATCGTGTCGGACGGTTTTCTCGACGCGGCATGGAATTAACAACTCACTTGAAGTCCCCTGTAGATATATTGGGCCATGCTCCTCTAAAGCCCTTCATAACTGCGAAAGTCTTGCCGTTACAGGATATTGCACACGAACTGACCTCTCGTCTACTTCCCATAGATGTTCGATTGGATTCACGTCCGGCGATCGGGATGGCCAAATCATTCGCTCGGATTATCCACAACGTTCTTCAAACCAATGACGAACAACTCAGGTCCAGTGACATGTTTTGGAACGTGAATCCCATGAATGGCAGCATATGGTCTCCAAGTAGCCAAACATAACCACTTCCAGTGAATGATCGGTTGAGTTGAACCAGATGACCCTGTAAATTCCAGAAAACACAGCACAAACCACTATGAAGCCACCATTAGCAGCCGCGTAGGATTAGCCGAGCGGTCTCAGGCGCTGCAGTCATGGACTGTGGGGCTGATCCCGGGCTCCCTCGGGCACGGGTGTGTGTGTTTGTGCTTAGGAAAATTTAGGTTAAGTAGTGTGTAAGCTTAGGGACTGATGACCTTAGCGGTTAAGTCCCATAATATAAAAAAAAACATTACCTTGCACAGTGCTTTCTTGACAAATGAGCTCCATTGATTCGTCGGTTCCACGCCACACTCGAACCCTACCATCAGCTCTTAAAAGGACTCAGCTGACACATCACGGTTTTTCAGTCGTCTATGGTCCAACCGACATTGTCAGAAGACCAATAGAGGCCCAGCAGGCGATGTAATACGACACACATCGAAAAAAGGTTTTTCATCACCTCGTTTTCGAGCATTCCAACACCGGTACAGAAAACTGGAATAGAGATCAGCATAAGCATCATTTCCGCCATTTCTGATGGTGATGAAAACTACACACTGCATATTGTACCACCATACAGCGAGACCTTCAGATGTGGTGGTCGAGATTGCTGTACTAACCAGTACCTCTGAAACCCAGTAACACGTCCTCTTGCATTGGTGCATGCCTGTATTCGTTTTGGCATACTACCAACAAGTTCATCAAGTCACTGTTGGCCCAGATTGTCCCATTCCTCAACGGCGTTTAGCCCGCATCTCGTGGCCGTGCGGTAGCGTTCTCGCTTCCCACGCCCGGGTTCCCGGGTTCGATTCCCGGCGGGGTCAGGGATTTTCTCTGCCTCGTGATGGCTGGGTGTTGTGTGCTGTCCTTAGGTTAGTTAGGTTTAAGTAGTTCTAAGTTCTAGGGGACTTATGACCACAGCAGTTGAGTCCCATAGTGCTCAGAGCCATTTGAACCATTTTTTTTTTTCAACGGCGTTTCGGCGTCGGTCCCTCACAGTGGTTTGTGAGTCACGTCGTCCATAAACAGCCTTTTTCAATCTATCCCAGGCATTTTCGCTAGGGGTCATGTATGGAGAACAAGAAAGTAATTCACCAGATGTGCACGCTGTGGGCGTTAATTGTCGTCCATGAAGACGAATGCCTCGCCCATATGCTGCCGATATAGTTGCACTATCGGTCAGAGGATGGCATACATGTATCGTACAGCCGTTATGGCTGCTTGCATGACCACTATCGGCGTAAGTCGGCCCCACGTAATGCCACACGCAAAGCAGCAGGAAACCTCCACATTGCAGCACTCGATAGTGTGACTAAGGTTTTCATTCTGACTGGGTTGCCTATAAACACGTGTCCGACGATCGTCTAGTTCGAGGCATATGCGACACTTATCGGTAAGGAGAACGTGATGCCAATCCTGAGGGTCGATTCGGCATGTTGTTGGGCACATCTGTACCGCTTTGGATAGAGTCGTGGTTGCAAAGACGGACATCGCCATTGACGTCGGAGTGAAATTACGCATCATGCAGCGTATTATGCACAGTTTGAGTCAAAACAAGACGTCCTGTGGCTGCACGAAATCGTCATTCTGCATGGTGGCGTTGCTGTCAAGGTTCCTCTGAGCTACAATACGTAGGTAGCAGTCATTCACTGCAATAATAACCTTTGGGCGGCCTGAGCGAGGCATGTCATCGACAGTTCCTGTCTCTCAGTATCTCCTCCATGTCCGAACAACATCGCTTTGGTTCACTCGGAGACTCCTGGACATATCCCTTGTTGAGAGCCCATCCTGGTACAAAGTAACAATGCGGTCGCGATCGAACCGCGGTACTGCTCGTCTAGGCATGGCTGAACAACAGACATCACGAGCTGTGTATCTATTTCCTGATGGAATAAATGAAAATGATCGGAGCTCGGAACCCCTCCGTGTAATAGGCCCTGGTATTTTACATCATGGTTGTTTACATTGTTGTGTGCGTTTAGTGACATCTCTCAAGAATCAAAGGGACAGCGTCTGTAATACAATATCCACAGTAAACGTCAATATGCAGGAGTTCTGGGGACTAGAGTGGTGCCAAACATTTTTGGTGTTCGTATGCAAAGGAACTAGCGTCGGTCATCGGCTGCCGTAGATCATTAACGCCAGATCTTACCCCACTGCCCTAACGGATACTTTCGCCGTAAGTTCCCCATTGACTTTTGTGATCATTTGCCGCAGTGTAATCACTGACAACTCTAAGCAAAAGCCACTGCTCTAGGTTATTAAGTGAAGGCCATCTGCCACCGCGTTATCCGTGAGGATAAGTAATGCCTGAAATTTGGTATTTTCGGCACACTCCTGACACAGCTTATTTCGGAATATTGCATTCCCTAACGCTTACGGAAATTGAAAGCCCCTTGCGTCTAGTTCCACCTACCATTCCGAGTTCAAAGTCTGTTAATCCCGTCGTGCGGTTCTAATCACATAGGAAACCTTTTACATGAATCATCTGACGCTCCGCCAATGTAGTGCCCTTTCGTATGTTGTACACGTGGTACTAGCACCACCTGTGTATGTGCATTTCGCCATCCCATGACTTTAGCCACCTCACCGAAGACCAAAAGTACACTATCACTCCCACAGCTCAGCGCCAGAGATGGAACAATTTATCCGCTCGTTGGTGTGTAGGAATTTCCCACATTAACAAATTTGCACACTGCTGCGTCAGTTTACAGTGCTCCGTTACCTGCGAAATGCTGATGCTGGTGAGCCGCTGAGAATGCTCAGTCACCGCCGTTGGAGTGCGACCAAACCCGGTGAGTCAGCGCCAGCTGCCATGTACTCACTCGCATCACCGTGCCCGCTTTCAAATAAGTATTCACGATAGCGCCCCGGACTCTATATTCCTTAACTGTGTGTGTATAGTATGCCACAACACCACTGGCTTTCTCACTACCTATCAGTCAGAAACAAAGTGTACAAACCGCGTAGTTACCGCAGGTCTCAAACTAATGGTATCGAAATAACAGTAATCGCAGCCTAAAAACACACGCGACCTCGAATACTGTTCGGGAGAACCTGTGTCGAACCCGCCACCTCTAGCATTCACAACCGTGTCTCTGCCGCACGCTGACTTCGCAACCGTTAGTCCCTCATTGACTCCCTGCCTACTGATCTCAAAAGAAATCCGACTCCTCTTCCTTCTTTTCGATGTTTCTGCGCCACTTCGGTACATGTACCAATAGCGATTTAAGATGTTTTCATCGAACCAATGGGGTGATTTTCCCTGCGACACAACTTCCCGCCAAAAAACGCGCGTCACTACCGAAAACCAATCATATTAAAATAACGTCTCCCACTACCAAAGCTAAAGCCGCTTGCGCTGAAGACACTGAGGTCACAAACCCTGTGCCAATGACTACCATACGTTCGCTCAACATTTTAGCCTCTGAACCCATCCCTGGCTTGTAGAGGTCAACGCACCTTGTCCGAGGTTACAAGGCCAGTAGCACCGACTCCATAGTTATTTCTGTCAGTCAGCTTGCTAAAGATGTGCCTGTTGCATCACCTCGGCTGGCGCCGCGAAGTCATCTAGCCAGCTCCTCACCCAGCAGGCCAAAATAACACGTTTCAGGTCCCTCGCGATCTTTGAGCAGTACGCCGACAGGACACTACGCTACCTCCTTGGGTGTATCCGCAAAGCGGCGTCCAGCAAATCTTCTGTCTCCTTCCACGCGGGCGACACCAGCCAAGCCCCCGTCCACACAACTCAGGTTCAATAAGATTCAGACTCCGCCATCAGTGCAGAGGATAAAATTCAGGAAGAAGAAGTTATTACGCAGTCGCTCACCCAACATATTCCCTCCAGCAATGGCAGTCCGATGACTTACAAATTAATAAAAGCGCTACTTGAGCAAAATAATTTTAAAAAATTAGTTTAAAATCATAGTTGGCGTGCAAAAAGCCTGATGTCGCTCGACGTCTCTATCACAATGACTCAACTCGAAATTTGTCAGACATATAGGAGGTGTACGAAAATATGAAAACACCAAAAAGACGACACATTATCATGCAGGTGCAGGAAACTCGTTGGAGTTCAAAACAACTTCGTACGATAATATGAAATCACAAAAAATACAACACATTATCATGCAGGTGCCGGAAACTCGTTGGAGTTCAGAGCAACTTCCAGTCGTTAGGGAATGGATAAATGCATATCCTGTATGGTTTTCAAGGGACACTTATACCATTCCACCGGCAAGACAGGGATCATTTCAGCTACCTGTAATGGAGGTGGATACCGACCACTCACCCTTCTGTCCAGAGTAGGTACAAAACGCTCAATATTATTGAGATCTGGCGACAGTGGTGGCTAGTATTGTTGGTACAGTTCTGCCCCATGTTCTGAAAACCAGTGTTGGACGGTGCGAGCCGTGAATATGAACTCTATCGTCTTGGAACAGAGCATCACCATTGGGAAACAAACATAGCAACATTGAAAGGACCTTATATGTCGATGTTGTTGTTGTTGTCTTCAGTCCTGAGACTGGTTTGATGCAGCTCTCCATGCTACTCTATCCTGTGCAAGCTTCTTCATCTCCCAGTACCTACTGCAACCTACATCCTTCTGAATCTGCTTAGTGTATTCATCTCTTGGTCTCCCCCTACGATTTTTACCCTCCACGCTGCCCTCCAATACTAAATTGGTGATCCCTTGATGCCTCAGAACATGTCCTACTAACCGATCCCTTCTTCTGGTCAAGTTGTGCCACAAACTTCTCTTCTCCCCAATCCTATTCAATACTTCCTCATTAGTTATGTGATCTACCCATCTAATCTTCAGCATTCTTCTTTAGCACCACATTTCAAAAGCTTCTATTCTCTTCTTGTCCAAACTATTTACCATCCATGTTTCACTTCCATACATGGCTACACTCCATACAAATACTTTCTGAAATGACTTCCTGACACTTAAATCTATACTCGATGTTAACAAATTTATCTTCTTCAGAAACGCTTTCCTTGCCATTGCCAGTCTACATTTTATATCCTCTCTACTTCGACCATCATCAGTTATTTTGCTCCCCAAATAGCAAAACTCCTTTACTACTTTAAGTGTCTCATTTCCTAATCTAATACCCTCAGCATCACCCGACTTAATTCGACTACATTCCATTATCCTCGTTTTGCTTTTGTTGATGTTCATCTTATATCCTCCCTTCGAGACACCATCCATTCCGTTCAACTGCTCTTCCAAGTCCTTTGCTGTCTCTGACAGAATTACAATGTCATCGGCGAACCTCAAAGTTTTTATTTCTTCTCCATGGATTTTAATACCTACTCCAAATTTTTCTTTTGTTTCCTTTACTGCTTGCTCAATATACAGATCGAATAACATCGGGGAGAGGCTACAAACCTGTCTCACTCCTTTCCCAATCGCTGCTTCCCTCTCATGCCCCTCGACTCTTATAACTGCCATCTGGTTTCTGTGCAAATTGTAAATAGCCTTTCGCTCCCTGTATTTTACCCCTGCCACCTTTAGAATTTGAAAGAGAGTATTCCAGTCAACATTGTCAAAAGCTTTCTCTAAGTCTACAAATGCTAGAAACGTAGGTTTGCCTTTCCTTAATCTTTCTTCTAAGATAAGTCGTAAGGTCAGTATTGCCTCACGTGTTCCAGTATTTCTACGGAATCCAAACTGATCTTCCCCGAGATCGGCTTCTACTAGTTTTTCCATTCGTCTGTAAAGAATTCGTGTTAGTATTTTGCAGCTGTGGCTTATTAAACTGATAGTTCGGTAATTTTCACACCTGTCAACACCTGCTTTCTTTGGGATTGGTATTATTACATTCTTCTTGAAGTCTGAGGGTATTTCGCCTGTTTCATACATCTTGCTCACCAGATGTATATGTCGATATGGTTACATAATCCTTGACAGCAATCCAACCTTGTGTATCGATGGAGCCCGTGTAACACGCCCATGGAACACCAATGACTCGAACTCAAGTAGGTAACGTTATGAAACAAAACTCATCCCTTCAAATGGCTTTCTTCGATTGCTCCACAGTTTTTTCATGGCTTAAGCACCACTTTTTCCTGTTAAGAGCACTTAAAATTACTATTAATTGGGGTGGAACTCCAAAGCACACTTTATTCCGTACTTGTGGATCTCACTGTTTTGACACTGACAGGGTTAGCGAGTGCTGCAGTTACTTTTGCTGCTTTCGTCTTCTTTATTTTAGTTACAATACAATTCATTGACTGATCATGCAACACACACTTTCATCCGCATTGTGATTTATCTGATGATATTTTACCGGTTTCCCTCTATGCGTAATAAATCTTCTACACCGTGGCTCTTGAATCACCCAACATTCCAGCTACTTTGGTGACGGAATCACCTACCATACCAACTGCAAAAGTGTTTCCATATTCTAACTGTATTAGCTCTAATATAATGCAAACACAAATACACAGAAAACCACGGAAGCTTTCAATGTATTGACGACATTACATAGGAGCCGTTTGTGGTTCGATTCAACAGCGTAACATGCGGGATCTTCTAGCATCTACTTTTCTGTTCAGGCAACCGTTTCTTGTTGTATTTCTATAATTTTCTTTACATAATGTTGTTTCCATTGATATTTCCATGATGCTATTAGTTTTTACCTGTAAAGTTAGTTTCTATCCCCATAAACCATTTTGGAAAGTATCAAAGTAGATCGCAAAATACTGAAACAAATCAAAATGTTAAAGAATATGGAAAACTACTGGGAGCAGTGAAAGAATGTGACAGGCATCGATCCTACGCAATGAAAACAATCTTAATTATGAAAGTAACTGAAATGAGTGGAAAGTACTGAAAGAATCGGAATTTCCTTCCAAATGTCACCAACATATTTGTAGTTTGAAGTTAAACAGCTCAGATAAATGCACTGAAATAAACTCGGCGAAACATGACACACTTATAGACTGTGTCGACAATTCCTCGAATACACATATTCAGGCGTCTCGTCACGGTCCGCGCTGCTCCCCCCGTCGTAATTTCGAGTCCTCCCTCTGGCATGGGTGTGTTCTTTTTCCTTAGCGTAAGTTAGCTTCAGTTACATTAAGTAGTGCGTAAGCCTAGGGACTGATGACCTCAGCAGTTTGGTCGCATAGTCCTTACCACAAATTTCAGTTTTTACACATGTTCAGACGCTAGTATGTTTATATCAGTTGACGTAGTTAGAAGAGAGATATTCAAAGCAAAACCACAATTTGTCGTAGGTATTTCTTTTTGTTATTGACACAGTTTCTTGTCTTGAGTATGTGTGTATTAAAGAGAGTAGAAATCTCTCCTCAGCTTCATAAAGTAAATGTGAAGGACATTACCAGAATAGTTTCAATTTTGGTATTTTCTGAAACAGGGTCTTCAGAGAACTTTCTTCTTCTTGTAGTTACGAAACATAACCACTAAATTCAGGAATACTACTCCATTTCAAGCTGTTGGTGAAGAAGAGATACTGCACCAGGCAATTCAATAGAGTATGTTATGTAATTAGAAAAACCGTCTGAAAAGCGCATTGAAGTCAGTGATGGTGCTCTTGATCCGATTTGATGCGATCCTGATTTTAAAAGTGGAATATACGTTTGTCTAAGGGCCAATCATGGGTTTAGGGAACTCAAACACTTTGTTCAACGAAGTCTTCCAGTGTTGACCAACAGAGTCGAGAGTTCAGTCAGCAGGTAAAGATAAAAGTCCCACTTGTATGAAATTCCTAGGGAAGTGTGTTTGAAGAGCAAGAATGCCTGTCTTTCGCTGTCTAAAGGCAGAAATTCATGGTACTCTATCGATTTTACAGATTGCATTCGAGAAAATAAAGCTGGAAACTTGCCAAGTAACTAATCCCTTTTGAATATTAAAAGAAATATTGAAACTTTCCTTTAAGGTAAATATACTTGAAGACTTTTGCAATTAGCACAGATACTTACCAAAAGTGATAGCAAAAATTGTACCACGATAAATATCAATTCAAACAATACTTATTACGTAAGTTCCTTAATTTTTGCTGGGTTGCACTTCGTAAGATGACGAAGTTACTTATGTGTCCAGTTATCGTCCTCATCCAGATGCATTAAACTTTGACCCATTTCATTTTCTACCATCCTAAAATATGCGGAAATATTGAGAAAACAACGACAATGTATTTATTAATGTCTATAACATTCGGTACTCGGAGAACGAGTGGATGATTGTAGGAGGAAAATATGAACACGAAAGATAAGCATTCAAAGTGACTCCACTGTATTTCAATGGCGTAGCGTGGTTGTAAAGGTTGGGAAGACTCTACACCTATTATAGGGAGACAGAATAATACAAAAAACAATAATTTAAATAAACGAAACAAAATGCATCAAACAAAACAGCAACAGCTAAAATTACAGCAACTACTACTAATACTACTATCACTACCACTACCACCACCACCGCCGCTAAAAATAATAATAATAGTAATAATGATAATAATTAACTTCTTCAAGAAATGATAACAGGTGTGGAAAACTTCATCAGAACGCGGGAACTTCGTTGTTTTTTCATAAACAGAGTCTAAACCATTATTGACAATGTACTTTAAGAGAATCCTTGGTGATAAGTGTTTCTTCTCATCAGTGTATATGTTAAACAGTTCATTTCCAAGTTGTTCTTCTTTGAAAAAAGAGTACTGTTCTAATAACTGAAGCAGTTTCAACTACGGGAATTCTTTTTGATAGTTCAGGAAAAACGTTTCCTTCAAAATTTCAACTAACCGAATTTGTGGAAGTCTTTAAATCCTCTTTCCAACTGCAGAATTTGCAAATCCAGCATCTCGTACGTTACAGCCTACAGAGATGTCTTTTGACTGTCACATAATGATAAGTTGCCATTCAAACACAAGCTGCATTTAATGCATTCACCAATGAATGTTTCCCTTCTTAATTGTCGTAAGTTTCTCAAAACAGTTCTTATTTCGTCGTGGCAAGCAGTTATACTGACAGCTTTTGACTGAAAAACATTAAAGAGAGGATCAATATAATGAAAGCACGCTCGGTAGAAGCAAAGCAAGTAGACAAAAGTAGGATCATCGATCCGTCGTTTCATTCCCACAGCACTGCTCAAGATTCTGGGTCCCACTGAGAGTATATATCATCACTTATATAATTTAAAACACTACATAGCTCTGAGAAATGGCTAGATATGTTTGAAACTTCCCTGGAACGAAAGTTCCAGCGAGTATTGCTTGCATGTGGCAGTTTATATTGTTTATCAGTTAGCAATGCAGTTCGTTTTGATGATTTGCTGAAAAACGACTGGAATGGAGTAAGTTAACTTACAAACACGCTTACTTGTCATATGATTTTGGAGGCATGTAACAGTACCATATTCGGTTGCTGTGCGTAACAATGAATAAACAGCTCATAGGGTTAGAACTACTTCACTAATTGTTGTAGTTCTCTTTGTTTGCCTGCCATTACTGAAGCGCCGTCATATGTTTGACTAACCACTTTCACTTCCACACTCCATTCTTTCACCACTGCATGTATAATGTTTGACAAGCCTTCAGCAATTGTATCTCCTGAAATATCGTAAAATTCAACGAATCTTTCCTCAATTTTGTCTGCAATACAGTATCTGAATATTATACACCTTTGACACTTGCATGATACATCTAATGTTTCATCAGCCTGAATCGAAATGAAATTGCAGTTCTTAATTTCAGCCTCTATTTTCTCATTAACTGCCAGAGTTATCATTTCTATTACATCATTCTGTATATATGGAGAAGATCCTTTAAAGGTCGAAGATAATGACAGATGGTCCCGGATTAACTGCTCTCCTTCAGCTAGTAAAACCAACAATTCCCGATAGTTACTTTTGTTACTGGGGTATTCGTCTTCTCGAGGCCACGAAAGGCTAGTTCTTGTTTACAAAGAAATACAGTTGCCTGTATGAGACAAGCCAATACTCTCCTGTTGGATACAACTCATTCGTTGTGTTTGATTGCTGTCAGACGAGCGGCTTCAAAAAGGGCGTAGTCCGTTCTCCTTTTGCCCAATAACTGAAATGATTCTAAGTTCTGCAGGTGACAGTTTGATATCTGGTGCTTTTGTGCTTTCTTTATTGTACAAATTCCCTCATTTCACCTTTTTTTCACCACCAAACAGAAGAAATATATAACAATATAAACTGTTATTAACTGCATTCGCAGTCAACCAAATATACTCTTCTTACCAGACTGTCGGAAAAGTGGGTTATTGTTTGGCTACACTGAGTATAGGAGTAGATCGTTTGTCCTTCAATCCACACATTTAGTTGATGGCTGACTTACGTTGGTGACACGACGAAAATATGCACTAATATCACACAAAGAATGACTATGAACACAAACCACGCGAGTGTTCACTTCCGTGTTAAAAGCCAGCATACAAGTGGCAGAGCCTAGTCTCGATACCTGCTAGCAAGTGCAGCGCACCGGCCTTCGTAGAAGTGGGTAACAGGAGGGGAGCCATGAATGCCAGTAAATCCAGGGGAAGGGAGGTTGACATTGAGACCAGTCGAGTCTCATGCTGGCAAATACACCAATATTCAGGGTGTGGCGCGGGCTACAAAACTGATGTCTTCGTATTTTTAAAGCTCTTATCAGAAAGTTGTTCATATTTATGTTATGAATTAATATTCCATCTTTTTTAAGCACGCATGCAGGTGAGACTAAGTCTCAAAGTCTCCCCTCACGCTACGGCACTATTGTATTTCTCGGAACATCATTATCATAAGAAAAGTGTGCAATTTTTAAAACTGTCGTTCTAAGAAACAGAAATTTGACATTTATGTTACATACAAAAGCCTTTTGCAGCTATCACATATTAATATTACACTTTTATTGCATCATATTGTAGATTTTGATTGGATTTTGTCCTATTTTAATTCTAGAGAGAAGCTGATCGCACATTCACTCGATTTTTCCCTCATCGGACAGCACATGATGATCGACCAGTATAGTTATAAATTAAAGATATTGGTTGTCATATATGCAGTTATCGAATGTTCCTTACAACCGGGCTCTGTTGACGAATTTCATGTGCACAAATCATACGATATTGCTTTCAAACTTCTCTGTACTTTCAGCGACGAATATTCCGAATTTCAGCTGTAACGAGGTGATGAATATGTGGAATGTTTAGCAAGCAGCCGTATCTGTCTGCTAAGTATATACAAAATAATTTGTTGGAGAACAAGCGGATGAAGATTAACCTCAACAATAAAATAATGTTTCTAGCAGCAGAGTATTGTCCTATCTGTGTTTCAACCAAACTTACGTGAAACACGAAAATCACTGTCATTTTGATGGCAGATTTCGTGGATCTTCAATTGCAAGCTGTACTTCAAAATACAGATCCGGTTTTACAGTGGCAGTACTGATTCAAATGTGGAAGAGATCGATGTTCATTTCATTTTTAGACCTTTCTGAACAAGTGAAAGATACTGAATAAAATAAATCCTCAGCATAAATCCAGGTCATGTTTCTGTGGCTGCGGCAAACATGGTAAAGTACAAAACTTTCAGTACAACTATCACAGAGGACACTATTGTGCCATAAAATTTTAGTTCATATATAATTTTAACTTTTTTCCATTCTGAATAGAAAAAATTTTAAAACGCAGATTCGAACCTAAGGCAAATTTTGGTGGCTACTGACTTAACTAGACTTAATATTAAATGACACTCCAACAGCTATAGGAAAGCTTAGTTTGGATGTTTAGACGCTTCTTGTTGATTTCCACTACGGGTACATGCTGAGGAAATCTGAACTAAAATGTGTTGAAGTCTGTGACGTGGACACAGATAGCTTAACGTATTATGCAGCTACCTAAAAGTAAAGTGCAGAAGTGTTGTCCCACTTTAGGTTATACTGCTACTAACATTCGCAATGTCCCTTGCATCAACAAAAATTAAGAAAAATTAAGTGCGTTTAATGAAAGACGAAATATCTGGTGATGTTATTATGGAATTCACAGTTTTGAGAGTGAAAATGTATGCTCTCGAAACTAACGCACATTGCGATTGCATAGATTGGAAGCGTGCAATTCTCAACAAATAAGGACTTAGGCATCGAATCTTACGGACAATGTTTATTAAATAATGTTGATAAATCAGCCGGCCGAAGTGGCTGTGCGGTTAAAGGCGCTGCAGTCTGGAACCGCAAGACCGCTACGGTCGCAGGTTCGAATCCTGCCTCGGGCATGGATGTTTGTGATGTCCTTAGGTTAGTTAGGTTTAATTAGTTCTAAGTTCTAGGGGACTAATGACCTCAGCAGTTGAGTCCCATAGTGCTCAGAGCCAATGTTGATAAATCGACTGATACGCAATTTCATTCAGGCAACACACTGTTTCTTCTATGAAATTGAGTAAAGTGGCAATTTTGGCAAAAGATAATAAATACTCTTCCTAGATGATAACGCGAGCAATAAACCTTCGGGTTATTTCCGAGAACAAATGACGAGTCAGCAGTTGTGTGTGCAACAGGAGACGATTTAAAATCGATTTGGCAATAACATATTAGTTGTAAATGTAATGTAGAGGTAGGGATGTAAATGCGGAGTCGTGAGGGTAATGTGGGAACTTCTAGTATCTGGCCTGCAGAGTGCTGCACTCTAGCGAGGCAGCCACAAATTGTTGCAGTAGTTCCTATTAGTTACGGTAGAGGGTTAGCAGTCAGTTGAGCAACAGACGGTGTGATAGTGATGCAATTTACGTTCGCGCATTTTCTAAACTTCTTTAGAGGTAATTTGTGGTATTATATTTATCTACATACGTTGTAGTTATCTTTGTTTATGTCTGATACCTTATAAAGGGAGGTGCAAAGAAGGTTTTAGCAGTCCTTTGTCAACCTTAAATCTACCGAAATTTAAAATGGCCATTGTGTAGGTAATATAGAAGCATACGTACGATGGCATTGTGGAAACGTTTCCACAATACCAACATCAAATACATTACTTCTAATGCGGTTTGCGTCTGTTTCTAGATGCCACGAAAGCTAATTGGAGACCAAGAGTTATTGTGAAGAAGTGGGATGCTGAAAACATGATTAAAGCTGTAATAGCCTTAAGGGAAAAGCAGATGGGGTTAAGAAGAGCAGTAAAAGCTTTCAGTGTACCTCAGACGACACTTCAAACGTTTGTGAATAGTGATATGTCACCTGAAGAATGTGTTTCTTTGAGACATGGACGTAAGCCTGTACTATCTGATGTTATTGATAAACAGTTGGTACAGTGTCTCTTTGAAATTGGGTAATCGCTTCTATGGCCTTATCAGATTAGATGTCAAAAGAATGGCATATCAGCTAGCGGAATGAAATAATATTAATCATCCTTTTACTTCAAATGCTGTAGGTAGAGCTTGGATTGACCTTTTTCTTAGACAACACAGAAATAAACTCACAATTCACAAACCTATGGGAACCTCATTCTCGAGAACAAACGGGATCTACAAAGAATCTGTAGACAAGTTTTTTGACATTTGGGAAGCTGAGTACAGTGAACACTCGAATAGTGCTGATCGTGTATACATTGTGGACGAGACCGGGCTCTCTGTCGTCCAGAGTAGAATACTACATGTAAAGGGACTGAAAGGTGAACACCAAGTATGTGCCCTCACATCAGCAGAGCGAGGATCCCTGGTGATTGTCACATGCTGTATGGGTGTGGCGTACTTTCATACCACCAATGATGATCTTCCCCAGGAAAAACTGGACTGATAGTCTACTGAAAGGAGCACCACCTGGAACAATTGGTAAATTCCCTCCTTCAGGCTGGACTCAAATTGAGCTCTTCTCCGAGTGGTTTGACCACTTCATTTCTAAGGCACATCCGACAAAAGAATCTCTTGTGTTGTTAATCCTTGATGGACATAACACTTATGCCAGAAACCTTCAAGTTACAGAATATGCAAGGGAGAACCATGTTACAATCGTGAGCATCCCATCTCATACCTCTCATAAAACTCAGCCACTTGATAAGACCATTATAGACAGTCTAAAAACCTATTACGCTATGTTCGCGAATGGTTGCGGTACAGCATCCGGCCCCTTGGAGCAAATCACATATCTGAGTTGTTTGGGAAAGCCTACCTAACGTGCCAGATTGGCTCTATTGCTGCAAAAGGATTTTTGGAGACTGGAATTTTCCCATGTGACAGGACTGTTTTTGCAGAGATCAACTATATAGCTGCTACGTCAGCTTTATATGAAGCCAGAACTGATGAGAATCCAGCATCTCCAGGTGGAAGTAATGACCTCAAACAAGAAGACAATCCGAACGCATTCAGACCTGTGACAACTGACAGCCCAAGTGAAGATTGCCAAAGAGGAAGCAGATGGTCAACATCGTTGTCAAATACCTCATCAAACACGTGTATGTCTCACAAGATATTATGCCAATCTCTCCTCTAAAGAGGAAGGTTTCCAACAGCGGTCGTGAGCCAGATTCATCAGCTGTTTAAACATTTTCGCCTTATAAAACACGCCTTGAAGGCACCTTATTGAAGGGTAAATAGAAACTTCTTAAGGCACTCGCCAAAAGGAAGAAATAACGTGAAGCTCTTCCTAGAATACCACGCGAAAAACCGGCTTAAGTTATCTGAGGATTCAGATGAAGAGGCAAATGCACCACCTGTCTCTTCAGGCGAGTCAGATTTGGATCTCCCAGTTGGGAAAGAAAAACCTACTGAAGAAGATGCCATTTATATTTTTTGTAGAGGTGCATTTTCCAAAGATGTTCGGGGAGAATTGTGGATTAAGTGTGTAATGTGAGAGGAGTGGAGTCACTCTTTGTGTGCCGGAAATGAAGGACATATTTACGTATGCGATATTTGCAAGTGAACTTCGCTTATGAAGCATATTTCTATTACAGTTGCGTTTAAAAATATTTTTGTGGAATTTAAATTTAATATAAAATGAAATTGTTTGTAACACAATTTTAAGACATTGTCACTTTCCCCGCACTTCTTGAAAAAAATTATGAGTTGTTGTGCAAACAGAAAATGTTTTTTAATTTTTAACATATTTAGTTTTTGCGTTTCATAACATTACATTCATTGCTAAAACATTATCAATTTGCTTCAGCTTATTTTTGAAGTTGAAGGAGAAGTAAACATTTATTTTATACAGCAAAATCAAACTGGGTTTCCACATTTACACCCCTACCTCTACTGAAAGTGTAACGTACGTGTTGTACGTGTAGAATGGACGTATTCTGAAATTGTAATCAGTATTGATTTTAATATAATGTACTGAAATTATAACTTATATGTTGCAAATATTCAAGAGATGTAATGATACCAGTAATAAAGATTGTAACCCATATGTTACAGATGTATTGTGGAGATGAAGTACAACATAACGTATCTCAGCGGTTTTCTTACGATATATACCAACTGTCCCTATGTAAACCTCCATGCCAGGAAGAATACTCCATTTGCCTCAACCATCTATAGAGTTGCCTGGGTTATATCACATGATGGCTTTCAGTGACTGTACTTGGGTGTGTCCAGATAGAGGGTGTACTCTATGTGATCAAAAGTATCCTGACACCTGGCTGAAAATTACTTACAAGTTCGTGGCCCACCATTATCCTTGATGACAGCGTCCACTCTCGCAGGCAAACGTTCAGTCAGGTGCTGGAAGATTTCGTGAGAAATGGCAGCCCATTCTTCGCTGAGTGCTGCATTGAAGAGAGGTGTCGATCGGTCGCAGATGCCTGGCACGAAGTCGTCGTTCCAATACATCCCGAAGATGTCCTGTAGGATTCAGGTCAGGACTCTGTGCAGGTCAGTGCATTACAGGGATGTTAGTGCCATGTAACCACTCAGCCGCAGGCCGTGCATAATGAACTGGTGTTCGATCGTGTTGAAAGATGCAATCGCCATCTCCGAAATGTTCTTCAACAGAGGGAAGCAAAAAGGTGCTTAAAACATCAATGTAGGCCTGTGCTGTGATAGTGTTACGCAAAACAACAAGGGGAGCAAGCCCCCTCCAGAAGAACAGGACCACAACATAGCACCGCCGCCTCTGAATGTTACAGTTGGCACTTCACACTCTGGCAGATGACGTTTATCGGGCATTCTCCATACCCATACCATGCCATCGGATCGCCAGATTGTGTACCGTGATTCGTCATTTCACTCGACTTTTTCCACTGTTCAATCTGTGCCCGCACACCCACCGTCGTCGCGACTGCACAGATATAGCATCCCAACCCCACCCCACCCCTCCACACGCCACCGGCAGCGGAGCTGATCTCAAAAGTTAGTGTATACACTGTCCCGGCTAGTTAAGAATAATTCCCTGCCGGGTGGGTCAGGCATAAAACATATCTGAATCACGTGGTGAACCTAGTCGTGTGAACTAGCAGTTGAAAAGTGATCGCATTGTTCCAGAGATACGGTTCTAGGCGCTACAGTCCGGAACCGCGTGACCGCTACGGTCGCAGGTTCGAATCCTGCCTCGGCCATGGATGTGTGTGATTAACTTAGGTTAGTTAGGTTTAAGTAGTTATAAGTTCTAGGGGACTGATGACCTCAGATGTTAAGCCCCATAGTGCTCAGAGACATTTGAACCAAAGGTTCTAAGAATTCAACTTAATTAAGCTTCTAATCCCAAAATTACGACTACCACGGAAGAACTGCGAACACAGTCGCCATAGCTGAAAACAGAAACTCAAGACCTAACAATGCCAGGTATTTGTTTATATATTACATTCAAAACAAAACGCAGCTCTGTTATGACTTGCTTGGATTCCCTTTGTACTACTTTGCATTACTCTGTTTCGAATATCTACTCCTTGGAAAATTTTAACCAACTATTACTTCGAAATACTACTACCGTTTTTTGGCTCTTAGGTCATTTCGTATTACAGAATTTAATCTAATAATTGCTTCTGTACAACAAACCTCTAAAGAGCTGTTACAAATCGTCCAATATTTACGCTCCTTACACCAAGCGACGCGTCGTTTGACATTTACTGGCTTGATGTGTGGCTTATGAGCAGCCGCTTGACCATGATATCCAAGTTTTCTCACCTCTCACCATACTATCAGAGTACTTGCAGTTGATACTGATGCAGTTTGGAATTCCTGTGTGATGGTCTCGATAAACGTCTGCCAATTACACGTTACGACCCTCTTCAATTATTGGCGGTCTCAGTCAACACGAGGTCGGCCTGTACACTTTTGTGCTGTACCAGTCCATTCATGTTTCCACTTCACTACCACATCGTAAACAGTGGACCTAGGGATGTTTAGGAGTGTGGAAGTCTCGCGTACGGACGTATGACCTAAGTGTCACCCAATCACCTGGCCACGTTCGAAGTCCAAGAGTTCCGCAGAGCGCCCCATTCTGTTCTCCCACGATGTCTAATGACTACTGAGATTACTGATTTGGAGTACCTGGCAGCAGGTGGCAGCACAAAGCACCTAAGATGAAAAACATATCCTTTTGGGGGTACGTGGATAGTTTTGATCACATAGTGTATTTCTAGGTCTGATTCAAAGATACTGTTCGTTGATCGTGTGGCGATGGTCTCACGTAGTCAGAGCTGCGGCCTCCGCAGCAACGACAATAATGCCAGTTCATATCCCTCCAGGCTGCGATTGAGTGCAGAATCTTGGTGATAGGTTGACAGAGCAATTACTGGTGTCGTGTCATGAAAGGTAAGCTTAGATTGCCTTCTGGGTCAATAAGCATCAGAGTACCCTTAGACTGAGTCTGATTCAGCGTCTATAGTGACAGGCATCTTCAGTGGTGTTCTGTAGGCTGCTTTTCTTTCATTGGGGTAGTAAATGCCTCTCGGGCAATTACTTGCTCTTACTGTGGCGCACGTTCGGGACTAATGTCACGGCAGGAGGCCGAAGCAAACTAAGAATTAGGGGGAACCGAAACGGAGACAATGCCTTCGCAAAGACAATGGATCGCACAATACAAGCCTTTTGGCGAGGCAGAACGCTGACGTTGTCCACTTTGCAGAAGGTGATCTCCGTAGCCGAAGCTCGTCAGTTGTGTTTATTAAAATTATAAGACAACAGGGCCATGAAATTACGTTGCGAGAATATATTTACCTAATGCGCTAGAGGTACCGTAATAAACGATGGTCTTATTCCCCTACGAAACTTTTTCTCACAAGGGACTGTCAGCAATCTTCATTTTTCAGATAATTCCTCAGCACGACCTAATTTTTGTATCCGGTGGACGACATTAATGAGAAGAAACGGACTCGGATATGTCAAAGCTTCAGAAATAAGTGGGCCACATGCTTGTCTGAATCGTCTGATGTGCTTTTGGAAAACATCGACAGTGTTTCACTCTGGAAGACGTCTCGAGAATGTAAATTCGTTAGTTCACATTATGAGTTGAAAAGCGTAAACTTTACGCCACCAAACTATTGTCGCTGATACGAAATGTGTTGTGCTCTCAAATACATTGCCGGTTCAACGTTGCGTATGGTCCTTAAAGCTGAGGAACTGTTGGGCCCTTATTCGGCAACATGTATTCTACATCTACATCTACATCTATACTCCGCGAGCCACCTTACGGTGTGTGGCGGAGGGTACTTATTGTACCACTATCTGATCCCCCCTTCCCTGTTCCATTCACGAATTGTGCGTGGGAAGAACGACTGCTTGTAAGTCTCCGTATTTGCTCTAATTTCTCGGATTTTTCGTTGTGATCATTACGCGAGATATATGTGGGCAGTAGTAATATGTTGCCCATCTCTTCCCGGAATGTGCTCTCTCGTAATTTCGATAATAAACCTCTCCGTATTGCGTAACGCCTTTCTTGAAGTGTCCGCCACTGGAGCTTGTTCAGCATCTCCGTAACGCTCTCGCGCTGACTAAATGTCCCCATGACGAATCGCGCTGCTTTTCGCTGGATCATGTCTATCTCTTCTATTAATCCAACCTGGTAAGGGTCCCATACTGATGAGCAATACTCAAGAATCGGACGAACAAGCGTTTTGTAAGCTACTTCTTTCGTCGATGAGTCACATTTTCTTAGAATTCTTCCTATGAATCTCAACCTGGCGCCTGCTTTTCCCACTATTTGTTTTATGTGATCATTCCACTTCAGATCGCTCCGGATAGTAACTCCTAAGTATTTTACGGTCGTTACCGCTTCCAATGATTTACCACCTATGGCATAATCGTACTGGAATGGATTTCTGCCCCTATGTATGCGCATTATATTACATTTATCTACGTTTAGGGAAAGCTGCCAGCTGTCGCACCATGCATTAATCCTCTGCAGGTCTTCCTGGAGTACGTACGAGTCTTCTGATGTTGCTACTTTCTTGTAGACAACCGTGTCATCTGCAAATAGCCTCACGGAGCTACCGATGTTGTCAACTAAGTCATTTATGTATATTGTAAACAATAAAGGTCCTATCACGCTTCCTTGCGGTACTCCCGAAATTACCTCTACATCTGCAGATTTTGAACCGTTAAGAATGACATGTTGTGTTCTTTCTTCTAGGAAATCCTGAATCCAATCACAAACCTGGTCCGATATTCCGTAAGCTCGTATTTTTTTCACTAAACGTAAGTGCGGAACCGTATCAAATGCCTTCCTGAAGTCCAGGAATACGGCATCAATCTGCTCGCCAGTGTCTACGGCACTGTGAATTTCTTGGGCAAATAGGGCGAGCTGAGTTTCACATGATCTCTGTTTGCGGAATCCATGTTGGTTATGATGAAGGAGATTCGTATTATCTAAGAACGTCATAATACGAGAACACAAAACATGTTCCATTATTCTACAACAGATTGACGTAAGCGAAATAGGCCTATAATTATTCGCATCTGATTTATGACCCTTCTTGAAAATGGGAACGACCTGCGCTTTCTTCCAGTCGCTAGGTACTTTACGTTCTTCCAGCGATCTACGATAAATTGCTGATAGAAAGGGTGCAAGTTCTTTAGCATAATCACTGTGGAATCTTAAGGGTATCTCGTCTGGTCCGGATGCTTTTCCGCTACTAAGTGATAGCAGTTGTTTTTCAATTCCGATATCGTTTATTTCAATATTTTCCATTTTGGCGTCCGTGCGACGGCTGAAGTCAGGGACCGTGTTACGATTTTCCGCAGTGAAACAGTTTCGGAACACTGAATTCAGTATTTCTGCCTTTCTTCGGTCGTCCTCTGTTTCGGTGCCATCGTGGTCAACGAGTGACTGAATAGGGGATTTAGATCCGCTTACCGATTTTACATATGACCAAAACTTTTTAGGGTTCTTGTTTAGATTGTTTGCCAAAGTTTTATGTTCGAATTCGTTGAATGCTTCTCTCATTGCTCTCTTTACGCTCTTTTTCGCTTCGTTCAGCTTTTCCTTATCAACTATGATTCGACTACTCTTAAACCTATGATGAAGCTTTCTTTGTTTCCGTAGTACCTTTCGTACATGATTGTTATACCACGGTGGATCTTTCCCCTCGCTTTGGACCTTAGTCGGTACGAACTTATCTAAGGCGTACTGGACGATGTTTCTGAATTTTTTCCATTTTTGTTCCACATCCTCTTCCTCAGAAATGAACGTTTGATGGTGGTCACTCAGATATTCTGCGATTTGTGCCCTATCACTCTTGTTAAGCAAATATATTTTCCTTCCTTTCTTGGCATTTCTTATTACACTTGTAGTCATTGATGCAACCACTGACTTATGATCACTGATACCCTCTCCTACATTCACGGAGTCGAAAAGTTCCGGTCTATTTGTTGCTATGAGGTCTAAAACGTTAGCTTAACGAGTTGGTTCTCTAACTATCTGCTCGAAGTAATTCTCGGACAAGGCAGTCAGGATAATGTCACAAGAGTCTCTGTCCCTGGCTCCAGTTCTGATTGTGTGACTGTCCCATTCTATTCCTGGTAGATTGAAGTCTCCCCCTATTACAATAGTATGATCACGAAACTTCTTCACGACGTTCTGCAGGTTCTCTCTGAGGCGCTCAACCACTACGGTTGCTGATGCAGGTGGTCTATAGAAGCATCCGACTATCATATCTGACCCACCTTTGATACTTAGCTTAACCCAGATTATTTCACATTCGCATTCGCTAATAACTTCATTGGATATTATTGAATTCTTTACTGCTATAAATACTCCTCCACCATTGGCGTTTATCCTATCCTTGCGGTATATATTCCATTCTGTGTCTAGGATTTCGTTACTGTTCACTTCCGGTTTTAACCAACTTTCCGTTCCTAATACTATATGCGCACTATTTCCTTCAATAAGAGATACTAATTCAGGAACCTTGCCGTGGATACTCCTGCAGTTTACCAATATTACGTTAACTTTTCCTGTTTTTGGTCTCTGAGGACGGACGTTCTTTATCAACGATGATAATGTCCTCTCTGGTAAACCGTCAGGTATTTTATCGTTTCGCCCAAGGGGGAATCCCTCTAACCTAAAAAACCCCCGTGTGCACGCCACACGTACTCTGCTACCCTAGTAGCTGCTTCCGGTGTGTAGTGCACGCCTGACCTGTCTAGGGGGGCCCTACAGTTCTCCACCCAATAACGGAGGTCGATGAATTTGCAACCATTATAGTCGCAGAGTCGTCTGAGCCTCTGGTTTAGGCCCTCCACACGGCTCCAAACCAGAGGACCGCGATCGACTCTGGGCACTATGCTGCAGATATTAAGCTCAGCTTGCATTCCGCGTGCGATGCTGGTTGTCTTCACCAAATCAGCCAGCCGCCGGAAGGAACCAAGGATGGCCTCAGAACCCAAGCGGCAGGCGTCATTCGTTCCGACATGTGCTACTATCTGCAGCCGGTCACACCCAGTGCGTTCAATAGCTGCCGGAAGGGCCTCCTCCACATTACGGACGAGACCCCCCGGCAGGCACACCGAGTGTATATTCAGTGTACCATTTACTTCTATGTAATCCAAGACGGCAAAAACACATTTTTGCATTAATTAAACCCTAACTTATGCTAAGATCCCAGACATTTGAACTATTATCTGAGCGTTATAATCAACGTTACTCAAGCCACTAAGTAAACCACTCACAGAACTGAAAAAATTACTGTTCACTAACAACAGATCTCTCCATCAGAAAACAAAAATAAGATATTCCATCACTATCCATTTGAGTTACTTATACTGGAGGTAGTACAAGTACGGATTACTATTTTGTGTTTCGTTCATGAATTTCTTAGTTTTTAACATTAAGGAAACAAAATATCTGTAGCATGTGGTTTGGTATATGTTTTATTGCTTCCTATATTTTCTAACACATTAGGAAATTTTTAAAATTAGTCTTGGAACTTCAGGTTATGGGTTACAAATATGGAATATTCCAAGCGTTTCAAGTTTCTTAAATTATGGTCATCATCATCATCATCATCAAATTGGCGATCGAAGACCCTGTAGATCATGTTCCTCCATAGATGGCGATCTTGTGCCCTTTTAATCCAGTTGTCACGGTGTCGTAGCTGTCAAATGTCTTTCTGTAGCTCATCCTCCTATCGCTTTGTGGGTCTTCCGATTGGACGGGTACCATCAGGTTTTCCCATAAGTAAGGCTTTTACCCGAGAAGTATCTGATTTCCTAGTAATGTGACCTGCTAAGCTAATCCTGCGCGCTGTCAGTTTTTGAACGGTGTTCGGTTGCCTCATCAGCTCATACAGTGCTTGGTTTCCTCTACGTCCTCACGAGCTCCCTTCCTGGACAGGCCCGAAGACCCTTCTCATAATTTTTCTTTCGAAGGCCAACAACAACAAGTTTTGTTCATCCTTCTTTGTTGTGCTTAGGGCTTCTGTCCCATACAACAATACTGGCGCTATCAAGGAATAGTAAACATTACGTTTGGTCTTAATTGACTGATTATTGGATGACATAATCTGCTTTACACTGAAATAAGTTCTCGACCCACTCACAATACGTTGTATTATTTCCTGCTTTAAACTCTTTTACCTGTTGAACCATGTAAAAAGAGATTTAAAATTGTCCACTTTAGAAAATTTCCATATCCCTACCTGTAATGGGATGTCATTAGAGCTTCTCTTGAAACCTTCATTACCTCAGTCTTTTCCTCATTAATCTGTAACCCGATCTTACTTGCATTTTGCACTAGGTCTTCTATAGTTTCAGCCATCACTTCCTCTGACTCTGCTAGAACTGCGATATCCCAATAAATCTGTCCTACCGTTTAGCGTTACCCCTTTGTTTTCTGTTTCCATTTCTCGTATTACTTTCTCTAGGACCCTATTAAATATCAGGGGCGAAATAAAAACACTTTCTAAAACACTCGCTCTGATACGGAATTCATTGGACAGCTCTCCTTTCTATTTGACTTTGGTTTTTTTCTCCGCTATGCACACCTTGAGCATATTTATTAACTTCACTGGTATACTAAGCTCTCTCAGGATATTGTACATTCCTATAAACAGAATGTCCCAACGTACCATCAGTCTTCCTTTTGACCAACACATCGACGAAGGGAAGACATCCATTTTTTCCACCTCCATAGTGAACTGAATACTCGGGTCGATTGAATTCAGATGTTCCAAAAACCGGTTTCAATTCTCACTACCATGAGGCCCCACAACAAAAGTATCATCTACATATCTGAAAAAAACACCCAGGTTTCCAGGTCGCTGACTCCAGTGCACGTTCCTCATAGTCCTCCATAAACAAATTGGCGACAATAGGTGACAATGGGCTTCCCATTGCAACTCCATCAGTCTGTTCGTAGTACTGACCACTGAATAAAAAGTAAGTGGAAGTTAGCACATGTCGAAACAAATTTGTTAATTCGACACCAAACTTAGCCTCAATTAGCTGCAACGAATCAGAGAGAGGAACGCGAGTGAAAAGAGAAACCCATCAAAACTGACTAAAATATCAGAGTCTTTTCAAATGCTATACCTGCAATCGACGTAAGATATCTGCAGTTCTTAATGTGGTGTTCACACCTACCTACTAGTGGGCCCAACAAACTAGCAAGATGTTTAGCTACACGATATGTCGGAGCACCAATATTAGAAACAATAGGCCTCAACGGGACAGCCTCTTTATGGACCTTAGGGAGGCCATATAATGTAGGTGGTACAGCACAGTAAATATTAAGACTCTTGATAGTCTCCTGTGTCAAAGAACCTCTCTTCAGGAGGCTATTTGTCTTCCTCACAACAGTCTTAGTAGGGTCAGCACCGATTTTGCGATACGCCGAATCAGAAAGTAGACACTGCTTCTTTTGAATGTAATCGTGCTTGTTCAACAAGGTAAAATAACATTATTAGAATCAATTCTCAGTGAACGTAAAGCAGCCGCCTCAGCTGCTGCAATGTCACACTTGGGTGGACGGGCCCCAGTCAACACACGACAAGCGTCCCTCCTAACCTCTTCCGCTGCCTCGGAAGGTAGTTTATAAACAGCCTGTTCGATAGAACTAATAAAATCAACGACTGGCAAACTCTTAGGCGTCGGTGCGAAGTTAAAACCTTTTCCCAGCACAGAAAAAGCTGCGTCGTCAAACGTTTTCTCCGTGAGATTAATCACAGAACGCCGACAGTTAGAATTAGATACTGAGCCAAGGAAACGTTGAAACTTCGCCGAATGACGAGCAGATACAGATTGCAATTCCCAGTCAGACTGCGACCAAGAGGCACTGTCCACCCAATCCCAAGAAAAATCAGAAACATTAGACGCCATCATTAAATAAAGCTGAAATAATTCCTTAGAAACAAAATCTAATTGACGGCGAGGATAGTGGATCCTGTCACGAACAAGAGCTAAACCAGCACGTTGCTTGATGCGATAGCTGCAGTTTATGCTATACGGCCCATCGAACTTAGGCCAGTGTGAGGTGGAGGTTACACCATTAAGTTAAATAACGGTTTACTGTTTGTGGTTTCCTTTTTTTCGTTTATAAATGTATAGCTATGGTGTTCTTTTAATCATTGACAAAGGTCTTCTTAGGCACTTGTGGGTTTTATTGTTCTGCAGAAGGTGTAGTTATCTATGCCGAAACCTAGGTTAAGACTAGGTACTTTTTTCGCAATCGAGGCGGGTTTCTAGTTTTGTAATATAGGTATGAGGATGCAGACACCAGGTTCTCATATGGTTTTGCGTGCGAGATTTATAACATCCAGATTACTGGGGTGGCCAATTTTGTTTCCTCTGAAATTTGCATGGGTGATTCATCCCACTCATTTCGAGCTCGCGAAATAATTTCAGAAGCAATTCATATAAGTGAAACTGGTTCCATGCTAGTGACTGAGCCGTGCTCATCCGAACTATGCAGTTCCTTGAACTTGGCTTTCTATATGCGTTTGGTTTTCCGCCGTTGTTGCCGTTATGCCGTGTTTCTTCCTCCTTCTACATGTAGCAGCAGCGATGTGTATCGATATTTGCACTGTGTTCCATCTTTGGTCTTGTGCAAAAAGTTTCCGGCTAGGGTGCGTGCAGGAGTCGGTCGGTTGATGCGGACCAAGGAAGATATCCCCTTGCGGCGCAGTCGGCTGGGTCCGCTGGCAGTCAGTGCGCAGTGTCGGAGCGTGTGTGAAGCTGCCCGATCGCTATGATCTTCGTGGCTCACCGACCCAGGACGTCAAAGTTGAGTGGTGTCTTAAGTACCCTAGCCAGGTACGTTCATGTTGTGTCGTTTGTTTCCGTGGTTCGCTGTTGGGGACGTTTTCCTGTGAGCAACACAGATTGGTTGTAGTAGTGAAATCGAACCGCCCTGTGGTGGAATTAACTACATTGGTTCACTACAATTCAAGTGCACCAGCAGAATGTTCTGACTTGTGGCCATTAGTGTTCTGGTTACCTTCACTGGCCACTGTCGTAAATTCAGGCAGTGTACTTTTTTGGGTACAGTTACTATATTAACTTATTTCAAATTCAAGTGTACCAGCGGAATTTTCTGCCTTGAGGCCACTAGTGTTCCGGTTACCTGCCCAGGCCACTAACGTAATTTCAGGCAGTGTCCTGTCCTCATCTGTTGTCGCTGTCCAACACATTTTGTAGTTTTGACAGCTTAATACATATTTCATTGTGCATAATCACGTCCGTAACAATTTGGGCTTTGAGTTTTCGTGTACTGAATGGTGGCCAAACGAGTTTGGTCGGTCGCTCTGTGACTGTGTGGTTGGGTTGCCGACGGATCAAGGGTAGTTGGGCCAACCACTGGTCTCACTTAAGCGAACGTTAAAGCTTCGAGGGCTGCAGCCCCCCCCCCCCCTCTCCCCGGAGGCGTCAGAGTGCCGTTGCCTCTATTTTGTCCTTTTCATGGGTGTTTAATGATCTGTCGGTAAAATATTAAAGCCAATGCTTTCAAAAAAAAATATTGTGTTTATGTAAATCAAGGGCCTTCAGTTCGTAATAAGTAAGTTTGAATTCTGGCAAGCGGACATTTTGCTAAAATTTACTGTTGTTGTGCTATCTTTTCATTTAGTGCGCTGTCAGCCACTTGAATTTCGGAAAATCAATTGTGGGCCTTCAGCCGCTTAAAGCGTTATTCTTAAAATATCCCCTTCAGCGAAAACATTGTGGCCTTCTGTCTTAATGGATTATGGTAACATATTTTAAAATTTTGAAATTTAATTCTGTCCTTTAGCCGGTTGTATTGTACCTTGTTTATGTTTGTTCCATGCACTTTTGCCTTGAGGCTTTCAGCCTAGCGGTTGGAGGCCTTCAGCCGTAGCCGGCAGGAGTGGCCGAGCGGTGCCGGCACGGTAGCTCAGCGTGTTCGGGCAGAGGGTTAGATACCCTCTGTAATAAAAAAACTGAGTGAATGGATCAATAACGAACTGCAACGGGCGTCAGGAGACGTCCGCCACGAACAATTGCAACGAACTATAACGAACAAAATAAGATTTAAAAAAAAGAAGCCGTTAAAGGCGCTACAGTCTGGAACCGCACGACCGCTACGGTCGCAGGTTCGAATCCTGCCTCGGGCATGGATGTGTGTGATGTCCTTAGGTTAGTTAGGTTTAAGTAGTTCTAAGTTCTAGGGGACTTATGACCACAGCAGTTGAGTCACATAGTGCTCAGAGCCATTTGAACCATTTTTGAACCTTCAGCCGTAAAAGAATTGGATTTTGGAACTCGTAGTTGTAGGGGTTCGGCTGTGTGCCGTTTTGGTTTAAATGTGTTATTAAATTACAATTCATTACGATTTTGAAGTGAAACTGACAGCCACCTTATTTGCCCTTTCAACGGTCCTAATCACCTGTTCTGCTCTGCGGGTTTAGCAGGCGTTTCAGTGATAAAGCCATAAAGATACGCAAATAAAATCGAAAATTAAATTTAAAATGGCAAAGAACACGTGATTTTACGGTTTAATGTATTATCTAAATAATTGTTTATAAAATATATTAATAATTTGTGAGTTATGACAGTAATGAATCTGAAACCAGCAACCTGCAAGAATTGGGCCTCCTAGTGAATTCGTTACAACGGCTTTACTTACACGCAATGGTTCCCAAGTCTAACATAAATGAATCCCACAGCTGTTTACAGTTGCTGTAAGTGGTAGAATGCATCTTGGCTGAACTTAGCAATAAACCTAAAATATATAACGAACATTAACCTGTGTAGCACTGAGTTTGCATTAGAAACGTGCACATACTAGTACTGTTTAGTGCAGACTTGGTGGTGGAGTTTGTGGACTATCTGGTAAGAAAATACGTCAGCATCATTTCAGTTATTTTAATTTAGCTGCTACTCTACAACCTTACAGAATATATTCTGCTGTTTAGCCACAGCTCCGAAACAGTATTTCTTCACCGTTCCTTGACGTAGTTATACGCTCGTTTCCCAGAGTGGGCAGGTAATTCGTGAAGGTGACTGGTTAAGTGAGCTCAAGTATAGAATATGCATCAAGCCCATCCTACAATTGTTAAAATGAAATACTAGGCACTGTAGTTAACAAAAAACTGACTACGAAAACAACTCTTCCATTTTCGGAAAGGGTTATCTTTGCAGAAGTCAAGTGGAATAATTCTACGCAGTGTATGAGAACACATATCGGCCACTGACCAGTGGCTGTTAACACATACAGCATGTGCTGCATTTGCAACAGGTCCTGAGTGCTGTTACAGTGTTTGTTGTTTCAGAGGCATAATTAACCATTGTTGTTGTTGTGGTCTTCAGTCCTGAGACTGGTTTGATGCAGCTCTCCATGCTACTGTATCCTGTCCAAGTTTCTTCATCTCCCAGTACTTACTGCAATCTACATCCTTCTGAATCTGCTTAGTGTATTCATCTCTTGGTCTCCCTCTATGATTTTTACCCTCCACGCTGCCCTCCAGTAATAAATTTGTGATCCCTTGATGCCTCAGAACATGTCCTGCCAACCTATCCCTTCTTCTAGTCAAGTTGTGCCACGAACTCCTCTTCTCCCCAATTCTATTCAATACCTTATCATTAGTGATGTGATGTGCCCATGTAATCCTCAGCATTCTTCTGTAGCACCACTTTTCGAAAGCTATTCTCTTCTTGTCCAAACTATTTATCATCCATGTTTCACTTCCATAAATGGCTACACTCCATACAAATACTTTCAGAAACGACTTCCTGACACTTAAATCTATACTCAATGTTAACAAATTTCTCTTCTTCAAAAACGCTTTCCTTGACATTGCCAGTCTACATTTTATAACCTCTCTACATCGACCATCATCAGTTACTTTTCTCCAAATGGTTCAAATGGCTCTGAGCACTACGGGACTGCTGCGGTCATCAGTCCCCTAAAACTTAGAACTACTTAAACCTAACTAACCTAAGGACATCACACACATCCATGCCCGAGGCAGGATTCGAACCTGCAACCGTAGCGGTCGCGCGGCTCCAGACTGTAGCGCCTAGAACCGCTCGGCCGCTCCGGCCGGCTATTTTGCTCCCCATATAGCAAAACTCCTTTACTACTTTAAGTGTCTCATTTACTAATCTAATTCCCTCAGCATCACTCGACTTATTTACATTTACTAATTGATATTAGCATCACTTTTAGCAGGATGTATGCATGACTGTAACGTATTTTTAAGCAATTAAAATAATAAATCTTTGATCAAAATATATATTTTTACGAACTTTGAAGAATACAGACGACGTAATTGTACTGCACGTATTACAGACTGGTACACAACTTTTCTCTTGAGGATCATTACGAGTTTATGCTAACATATAGCTGACAGATATTGTTTGCAATACATTCTTTAGTAAACGAACCACAACATCATTTGGTGACGTCTCTCATTCAATGAAACATTGCCACAGCCAGAATACACACAAACGTTGACAGCTATTCATTTCAGTTGATGCCTGGGTTAATGTATCACACATAGTGCTACTTTGTAACGTTGTTTTATGTCTCTTCCAATAACTTTGAGATTATCCGCATTGTGTATTTACAGTGCGTTTTTCTTACATGTTTCCACACATTTCGGTAACGTTCTTCACATACTCCAGTGATTAATCCTTCGAGACACGCCATGGTGTTCATTTTCTCCCTTCGAATACTGGAGTGTTAGGTTTACAGGTACGGACAATGTAGATTAGCCTACCGGAACAAATGTTACGCAATATTTTATTTTGTAGCATGTTCTCATGGAATGTATCGTGAACTTTTTTTTATATCCAGATTGTGGCGGCGCGTCTGCATTATCCGCCAGCACGACCGCAACGATCGTATTCGGCACCGCACACGAGAAGACAACGCGGAGGCGTCTCCTTCAGACAATGACAGCAGCACAGCTGGAAGAGTGTTCCCGGCGGCACGCCACCAGCACCAATTCACTCTCGTTGTGCTTCAGCCGTACTAGGTGCGTGTTGCGCACAAGGTTTTGGACAGTTACCTGTGTAGAAGGAATACTGCATGTGATCGGACTCAATCTGGACTTGTATTCATTAGTTAAGGTTGCCTCATTCTTGTGTAATTCCAGTGCTCGTCTCACTACGATTGTATATAGTTGTTTGTTGTTATCAACAAAAAACTTTAGACAATACATTTCATATTTTAAAGTGTGCAGTAATGATTTACATTTACATTCAAGACAATCTGGTCAGGTCAGTACATACCAAGGTGGTCAGCTGTAAATTTTTCTTCTCTGTAATCCTAAAATCTGGGAACAGTTGTCACGTCCCTCATCCCTCACATTGAAAGCATTGATCACGTTATCCGTTTTAGTGTAGAGTAATAGGTACAAATACGGAATAGGGACAGTAATAATATGGAGTACGATGATTTCTCCCTTTGTAAGTGCTGTACTTTGGTTAGCTGCTTTAAAACCACGTTCAGCCACTGTAGACCGCTTTGGGATGCGTTCACATTACTGTTGGCTGCCGTTGCCAGTGAGTGAAGTTATTTTAACGAATTCACAAGGTGGCATGATTGTAGCTGGTTGCTTGTTCGGAATGTGGTGCTAAACGGAAGTGAAACACGGAGAGGCATAAAACAACAGCCTTGGAGATGTTGTGTTACAGAAGAATGCCCAGAATTTCTAGGCAGACAAGATATCAAGCGAGGTGATGTTGCACAGAGTGGAGGAAGGGAAGCCTTGTTTCCTGGAGCTGATCAAACACAGAAGGGACACATGGGGCGCCCATCTGTTGAGGTAAAACTGAATGGTGCGAAGTACCATTGAAGGAGCAGTGGAAGAGAAGACTGCAAGAGGCAGACCACGAACAGAAAACACCAACCAGGTCGTGGACGATACTAGCTGCAGCACGTATACCGCTCGCAAGACGAAGGCCTAACGAACCTAATGGTTGAAGAACGACGAAGAAGAGGACGAAAGGTTAGCAGCTTTTTGTGAGAAAAATTTTAACGAGCGTCAAGATACGTCCAACAAATTCACGTCATGGCCAGGTGCCTTGCTCGCTTTAAGTAAATTCAACTGTTTTTCATCGCCCGTCTTAGAAACATCGATACAGATCATCATTGAGTGCAATTAGTATGCTCCATGAATTGATTTGTGTCTTCTAGTTTTGGTTGCCTCTTGTAGTCTTGACTTCCACTGCTTCTTCAATGATACTATATGTCATACCGTCACATATCAGCAGATGGCCAGCCCATGAGTCCCTTCTGTGTTGGATGAGCTCGAGGAGACAAGGCTTCCCTTCCTCCACTCTTTGGTGTCTTGTCGTCGACTCACCGCAGAAGATGTTGCCCGCAGTTGACAACGAAACGTCAGGAAGATTAAGTTTTACTGATCGAGCACGGCCTCTAATCCCATAAGTTTTATTAATATACCCTTCATGTTTCTGAAATTCCTTTCAAGTTCCCAGAGTCCATTTCCACTAGGTAAAACTTTCCATAAGCAAACTATACTGAATATGACATTTCTTCTTCTAAAATTTTCTCATTGCTTTATGTAATTCATTAATAATTTTTTCATGTATATTAGCAGAATTTAATTTGATCACTCCTTTACTTACAAAAGCTATATGACAAATTTACTCTTTTTATCCTTGCATATTGAACAAAGACCTACAATTCCCTGTTTTCAGTTTTTAGATATTACTCTCTGAGGTTTATGCATTTCAGTAATTTTTTTTACAGTTCAGGCACCAAATATACTTATCCTTTTATACAGATCAAAAGCTTATTAATTATTGTTCCATTTTATCATCACCATTTTAGACTAAAAGCAATTCACAGAACATGAGTAATTCATTGAAAACAGTTGCAGACTTTATGGATTGATTTAGAAATATAAAGATGTTATATTTCGTTTTCTTTGTAAATGGTGATTTATTTAATTGAATGGGACACAAAGTTTGCAGTCAATCGACATCATATTGTCTTTTTTTACTTTATTTTAAAATCAGAAAGTTACAGTTCACTATATACATTGGATTCAAAAGTAAATTTCTCTTAATTTTTGGACTATACACAAATGTATATTTTAATAAATTATTGTGAGTAACAAAAAGCAATCCCACTTTATGTTTGTCACACATTCGACTTTGTAGATAGCTAAATTGGTTTATATATCGAGTTAAACCTATTTTCGAGAAATCATCTGCAAAATCCTTTTCTACTTCTTTTTTTGTCAGGTAATCTCTATCACTCAGTTTCATTTTGTCATTCAGAAGTGTTGAGCTAACATGATTATTGCATTATGTTAGAATACTTAAATATTCAGATCTGGTAACATGGTAAATGAACTCATTTTTAAGGTGTTGCTTAGTAACTACATCAAAATCTTTTCAGGAACTTTTACATCTATTAATATTCGACCTTTAAAATCAATATATCGTTTAGTTACTTTAAAAATGTTACATAATGCTTTTTGGAATTGTTTAATTATATTCAGTCGAACATGTTAAACTTTTGTAGAACTTTGTTCATTTCTCTTCTTTCTGAAAATGCCCTTTCATTATGTTTAAGATGTTAGTGAATTTATAATATCTGACAACAGCTTTGATACAAATCCACACAAATGACCAAAAATGACTTTGTCAATATTTTGTATTCTCTTGAAACCATAGTATAGTTCTTTTACTACCAAATAGTTAACTGTTTTGGTACATTGCCAAGTCAACCAAAAACAATTTCTGTATTATTTGTGTTATAGTAACAGATGTATTCTGTAACATCATTAGATAATTTTGTGTTTGTCTGGCAATTCATTAATCATGATCATGCCACAGAAGTGTTTAATTAATAATTGTTTTGCAAGTATTTTTATCTCAAAATTACATAATGCATTAAGATATACACCGGTTTCTACTTGGAATATCCTTTTTAAATACTGAAACTGTTTTTAATTGCTCAGAAATTCTCTTTTTAATCTACCAATTCTTTATCATCTTCCTCTTTATTTATAACTGCATTTGCAGCACCAAATGCTCTGCTAGATAATGAAACAATTGTAACTCAATAAAAATAATTGAAGAAACTCACCTACACTTTGTGTTAATCCAGAGCCTTCTTTCTTGTATGTTAGATAATGATTAATTTTTTACCAACAGGTGCAAATAGTATTATGATCGAATTTCTGCCAGATTTTCATAGTCCTGAAGCCTTTTAAACTTTATTTTTATCTGTCTTTCTTTTTCCAACAGCAGTTAATAACATGTCATTATCATACAACAGACCATTATTAAGTTTAATTTGAATTGCTTTTGGTTCCTTGTCACTGGGTAGCAGTTTGTAATCAATACTGAAGTTATTGATTTAACTTTTTATGAAAATGAATGTTTTTAAAATCCCCAACAATTTTCATCAAGTCGAATACACACACATACTTTTAGTTTTTCATACGTTATTTCTCTAATTGCTTTTGCAGTAAATTTTTCATGAAATGTTGAATCGGAAGCATGCATTCTCTCTTTCGCAACCAGCTGAGGTTGTTTATCTGCTTCATACCTTTGTCTAAATCTTTATGATCCCAATGGACAATGCATTGTTGTTTAAAAGCTTCATCCAATGATTAATTATGTTATCTTCTCTAGATAATATTTCTCCAAATTTGGTCCCCTAGCCTCAAAATTTACAGTATGGTAGGTTCATTACAAAAGATAATTTATTGACTAATGTGCTCACTAATATTTTTCCTCAATTTTCATCTTCCCAAAATGTTTGAGGCAACTTATTCTAACCTCTAATCAGCTACTATACTCCTTTTGAATTATTGACAGTGAAACCACTAAATTTATTTGTTAATGTCTGTGTTTTGCATTGTGATCATTTTTATTTCCAGCGTTTTTCTCGCCATGTATTATTGCTAATCTATTGAGTAATTCATGAACTCATTCATCCAAACGTATTCAGTTGGTTTTTGTGTAGGTTCTTAATCTGCTTTTCAATTTGAGAAACAGACATCTCCAATGTCTTTTATCAAATTTATATATTTATTATCTTTAAATTACTTTATTTCATTTGATTTGTTATCCCAATATAATGCCCCTGAATACTAGAATATATCCACATGATTTGATAAATCAGCAACATCAAATTTTATCTTTACTTCATCCATGGTTATCTGTTTTTAGTTAATCGGTTCATCAGTACATCTGTACGTGCATATTCTTTTTCATGAATTATTAATTCATCTCCATTCAATTAATTTAGCTGATAACCCTCAAATTAAAATTTAGTAAGAGATTTTAATCCAATAACTTTATCTTTACTATGCTTAATATAATTTAACAGTCTTTCACTTTTAATTACATTTTAACACCACTCTCCACATTCTCTTCTTTGTTTTACACTTTTCTCTTGTTTATAATTGTTTAGTGTCTGTCCCTGGTAGCTGAGCGGTCAGCATTACATAATGTAATTCCCGGCTGGCTCGGAGATTTTCTCCGCTCAGGGACTGGATGTTGTGCTGTCCTACCATCATCATCTCATCCTCACTGACGCGCAAGTAGCCGAAGTGGCGTCAAATCGAAAGACTTGCACCTGGCGAATGGTCTACCCAACAGGAGGCCCTAGTCACATGTCATTTACATTTATTTTATTGTTTAGAACAGTCTGTGTTTCTGATTCACTCAATATATAATCATATGATTGAACTATCACTGGGCTATTCGTAATATGGACTTCAGTAACCGGGCAAGTTTCCGTGATATAGAAGCATCTGTTTTTCATCTTTATTTTCTTGAATTATTAAAGGAAATTCTTGTTTGATCCCTCAATTGCTTTGTATTACCTGATTGATTGCATCAACAACAGGTTGATCTTGCATTCCACCCATTCACTCTCTTGTCAATGTTCAACAGTGGAATTTGAGATCAACTGTTAATGTTTTCATCATTGCTTTCAGTTTCACTGACGTTTATTTAATCGTTTCTACGCGCTGAGTGAGTTCTCCAGACGACTGTTTCTTGTTCTCCTTCTTCACATTTCCAGTTCAATGCTTTAGCCTCAGAACCCCTGCTCTTCATGTTTATTTCGTCCCTAAGGGAATTATTTTGTTGGATTGCTATCTCTTCGTAATCATATTTTCTTCTTTCTTCTTACATCGATTACTTGAAGTATGGTATTTCTTCCTTTACCTAAATTTTCTTCTCAGTTCCCTTCTGGGTACTTGTGGATGTCTTTCCAACATCTGTGGTTGCCCTTGCTATAGATATCAACTCTTCTACAACTGATCTGCCTAATGAGAGTTACTCATTAACCCTGCATCTATAGCCTGAGAAAACGTTTGTCTTCACGCATTGGTGTATCACTATCCCACTTCTTTGCGCATTGAGTGAAGTGGTTCAAATGGCTCTAAACACTAAGGGATTGAACATCTGAGGTTATAAGTCCTCCAGACTTAGAACTACTTAAACCTAACTAACCTAAGGACATCACACACATCCATGCCTGAGGCAGAATTCGAATATGCGACCGTAGCAGAAGTGCGGTTACGGACTGAAGCGCCTAGAACCGCTCGGCAACAACAGTCGGCAGCACTGAGACATCTGACTGATTCAAATGGTTCAAATAGTTCTGAGCACTATGGGACTCAACATCTGTGGTCATCAGTCCCCTTGAACTTAGAACTACTTAAAACTAACTAACCTAAGGACAGGACGCACCTCCATGCCCGAGGCAGTATTCGAACCTGCGACCCTAGCGGTCAAGTGGTTCCAGACTGAAGCGCCTAGAAGCGCACGGACACACCGGCCGGCCATCTGACTAGTCTCTTAAATGCCAATCATCTCTTCATCATTACTATATTGTAATCTCAGTCTATATCTGCTCCAGCGTACGCCCTGCAATCCAATATATGATTTCAAAATATCCGTCTGACCATTTTGTAATACAGCGGGAACCTTCCCGTGTGTCTGGGTCATTTTCCTGCATAATATCTCTTCTTGTGACTTTTGAATGTAGTACTCGCTATCTACAACGTAAATTTATTGAACAACAAATAGCTTTCCCGCTCTCTCATTACTATTGCCAAATCCATATTCTACCACAACCTGTTCTTTTGTGCCTTCCCGTACAGCCGCGTTCAATTCGCCCACGACTAATGTACTTTCGTCTCCTTACATTCACTGAATTAAAAGTTTAATATCCTCATATAGTTCCTCCATCAGTTCACGTTGTGCCGGCGATGTCGGTCCGTGTATCTGAACTATCGTTTTCGTCCATGGTTTGGTGTTTAATCTGTTGGAACAACCCCATTAACCAACTGTTTACCGTATCTACTGTCTGTTCTACTTTTATATTTATATAAATTCTACCCCCGGTACGACCGCTACGGTCGTAGGTTCGAATACTGACTCGGGCATGGATGTGTGTGATGTCCTTAGGTTAGTTAGGTTTAAGTAGTTCTAAGTTCTATGGGACTGTTGACCTCAGAAGTTAAGTCCCATAGTGCTCAGAGCCTACACCCGTTACACGATTTTCTTAAGCTGTTGTCATAGCTCTATATTTGTCTGATCAAAAGCCTTCTTTCAATTTCACTTCACTGACTTTCACCATAACTATATTGAGCCTTCCCATCTCTCTATTCAGATTATACAGCTTTCCTACTACGTTAAAACTTCTGACGTTCCATACTTCCAGTCGTAATATGTTATCGCCTCGAAGGTTATTCCAATCCTTTTCTCATAGATACTCGATGGTTATTCCAATCCTTTTCTCATGGAGACATCATCATGTCTTACGGATACACTGTATGTCGTTAATACAGTGCCATCCATTTATTTTCACTTCCTCTTGCCTTTGATCATCGCTGATTCTTCCGCGTTCCAGGGGTACATTCCCACGCAATCTCCATAGTGTGCCATGAAGCTCTGTCCGCTCATCCACCCTCTTTTACAAGACCTCTGGCTGTATGAGAGTGCCTGCTTATGTTGTAAGTCTTCGGGCGTAATTTTCGTGATTTGTATAAACGATCAGTCTGACAGGATTTTCTGCACGTCGCAATTGTGTACAGGCAAGTAGCGCCACTGGACAATAGAAAGCAATTCCATGACGATTGCTGAGAGGATAGACTTGGATTGATGAATGATGGCATCCTTTATTAACAAATAAATGTAAGATAATACCTGTAACAAACAGATCCGCGTTGTTTATGACTACAAGATTCGTGGTGAAGATTGTGATCGTCTCATTGTTATAAATATTTAGGAATAATACTATGGAGGAGTATGAGATGGGACAATCGAGTGAAATTACTATTTGGGAAGGCGAATGGAGGGTTTAGGTTTGTTGGAAGGATACAGGAAACATGTCGTGGATTTGTACATACAAGACGCTAGTGTGGTCAACTACGCTGTCCAGTCATATTAATGTAACCACCTGTCAAAAATCTGAATAGTCATCTTTTGGAGCGCGGACTGCAGCTGATAAGCAGGCAGAGAGTCACACCGGTTCTGCAAGATACCGACAGGGACATGGAACCATGCTAACTCCAGTGCTGTGGTCAGCTGTGCTAGTTATCTCGGTTGACTAGCCACTGCGTGAAGATCCCAGTCGATGTTCTCCCAAAGATCTTGTCATAGTTTAAATCCGTGGGATCTGTTGCCAGGTAGGTTCAGTATTCTCTTCCTGGTGCTCTTCGAACATCGCACGTACGTAGTGAACTGTGTGAGACGTTGAACTGTCCCGCCCGTAGATGCAATCGTGCCGAGGAAGCACAAAGCCACTGAGTGCAGATCTAGTTGCAGTATTGGATTAGAAATTACAGTTTTCGTTGCTGATGAAGGGCATTCATCATGGATACGTGAACAATGTGCCTGCTGTGGAGGCCCGTACGCGCCAACGTTCAATAAACAGTTGTTGAGGTGACACTGTTGGTAGTGCCTTGGTTTGTGTGGGAAGTCTGTTTTTCGTCAGTAGCACGTCGATTCGCTCGTACATACCTCCGCAGCCATCGATCAACCCTCTCAATTACGATCTGTAGAGCACAACACTTGCCTCGGCGCTGATTTTGGATTGAGTCATTATGCCATGTACAGTATAATTTAACCACGGCGCACGCTAACAGTTTCCAAACTTTTCCGTTGTAGAAATGCTTCCTTCCTGGACTCGACAGTCTATGATCAACCCCTTTAAGACGTCAGATCAGTCGCTCCTTTCCTGCATCACGACAACGACTGCACTGTTTCCTTGTTCTCCGCTCACAATTTATATACCATCAGCTGCAATTTTGGTATTACACAGTCATTACATGTGGTGGTCCTGTTAATGTAATTGGACAGTGTACATAATATACTCCTGGAAATGGAAAAAAGAACACATTGACACCGGTGTGTCAGACCCACCATACTTGCTCCGGACACTGCGAGAGGGCTGTACAAGCAATGATCACACGCACGGCACAGCGGACACACCAGGAACCGCGGTGTTGGCCGTCGAATGGCGCTAGCTGCGCAGCATTTGTGCACCGCCGCCGTCAGTGTCAGCCAGTTTGCCGTGGCATACGGAGCTCCATCGCAGTCTTTAACACTGGTAGCATGCCGCGACAGCGTGGACGTGAACCGTATGTGCAGTTGACGGACTTTGAGCGAGGGCGTATAGTGGGCATGCGGGAGGCCGGGTGGACGTACCGCCGAATTGCTCAACACGTGGGGCGTGAGGTCTCCACAGTACATCGATGTTGTCGCCAGTGGTCGGCGGAAGGTGCACGTGCCCGTCGACCTGGGACCGGACCGCAGCGACGCACGGATGCACGCCAAGACCGTAGGATCCTACGCAGTGCCGTAGGGGACCGCACCGCCACTTACCAGCAAATTAGGGACACTGTTGCTCCTGGGGTATCGGCGAGGACCATTCGCAACCGTCTCCATGAAGCTGGGCTACGGTCCCGCACACCGTTAGGCCGTATTCCGCTCACGCCCCAACATCGTGCAGCCCGCCTCCAGTGGTGTCGCGACAGGCGTGAATGGAGGGACGAATGGAGACGTGTTGTCTTCAGCGATGAGAGTCGCTTCTGCCTTGGTGCCAATGATGGTCGTATGCGTGTTTGGCGCCGTGCAGGTGAGCGCCACAATCAGGACTGCATACGACCGAGGCACACAGGGCCAACACCCGGCATCATGGTGTGGGGAGCGATCTCCTACACTGGCCGTACACCACTGGTGATCGTCGAGGGGACACTGAATAGTGCACGGTACATCCAAACCGTCATCGAACCCATCGTTCTACCATTCCTAGACCGGCAAGGGAACTTGCTGTTCCAACAGGGCAATGCACGTCCGCATGTATCCCGTGTCACCCAACGTGCTCTAGAAGGTGTAAGTCAACTACCCTGGCCAGCAAGATCTCCGGATCTGTCCCCCGTTGAGCATGTTTGGGACTGGATGAAGCGACGTCTCACGCGGTCTGCACGTCCAGCACGAACGCTGGTCCAACTGAGGCGCCAGGTGGAAATGGCATGGCAAGCCGTTCCACAGGACTACATCCAGCATCTCTACGATCGTCTCCATGGGAGAATAGCAGCCTGCATTGCTGCGAAAGGTGGATATACACTGTACTAGTGCCGACATTGTGCATGCTATGTTGCCTGTGTCTATTAGCCTGTGGTTCTGTCGGTGTGATCATGTGATGTATCTGACCCCAGGAATGTGTCAATAAAGTTTCCCCTTCCTGGGACAATGAATTCACGGTGTTCTTATTTCAATTTCCATGAGTGTATATTCCAGATTCGAGCACGTAGGCATAGCCCATATGAAAGTGTAATGGAATTTGTCGGGAGTCGTAAATGGGAATCCTTAGATAAATGACGAGTTTGTTCTGATGATACTCGGTTGATTAAGTTCACATACATTTTATTTGAAGACGACTGTGAGACCATTATGCTGCTGTTACGTTGCGTAGGAATAATGAATAAAAGACAAGAGAGATTACGGCGCATAAAGAGGAGTATAGACGTGGCATTTCTCTCGGCCAAGGTTCTCAAGGCTAGCAGTGGACCCACTTTAGCGCAGATTGTCAGAAGACCTTCTTATCAATACTGAGCCTAGGCAAGGACAGAGTGAATGGAGGTCTGTCACCAAAGCAGATTAGAGGATGTCACACGAGATCTTGCAAGTATCTCAAAATACGATAAGAAGTTGAAGCCTTAAAAGAAAACCCACAGTCACTCGATTATCACTACTGTAGACGCAAATCTACGAGATTGAACGTGGCAACTGAATTAAGTATTCGTAAATTATGGCAAAGTTATAATTCAGGAGCCTTCCCGTAAATGAAAGTCAAGTACGATTACTAAGGAACAATTTTTGTGCGTGTCTATAATATTAGTTTTAAGATTCCAGCTACTGATGTACGTTCTGAATGTCAGTTCCTCGCCCTGCAAATAAAGTCGGTCCACCTATCTCCGAAAGAAAAGTTTTCAACAAACACACAATTCGTGTGCATAAGCTCAAAGTGACTGCTTTTAATACTGTTACAGAAAGAAAAGTCCATTGTGATCAAATTTTCTTTCACACTGTCAGTAGAATATTGCCTTGCCCGAGCTACCAGATCACGCGGCATATTGCTCCAGGCAGTTGTATTCATCTAACCTTACTATCTGCAGAGATGGGTCAGAATGTCCTCAGAACAAAGAAACAGTTACGATCTATAACTGGCTCGAACATGAATGCCCCAAAGGGTGCGATGAAATTGTTTCTACTTTACATTGCGACTTGAACCATTCTAATCTACGGGAGGTTACAACTGTTGAACTGTACGCAGACAGATGCCCTGGCCAAAATAAGAATCCTGAAATGGTTGGAAGGCTGTCTTATTGGTTGCAGCTTAAATCTCCCAGTAATATTCGGGAAGTAAATCTAAAGTAAAGTTTCCTATTCCAGGACAGTCTTTCCTGCCTCCAGACCGCGTATTTGGAAGAATAGAGAACAAGGTGTGGAGAAGAAATGTCACTGTGGACCCTGCAGAATATACTGAACTATTTGGGGAAGAAGGTGCTGTTCTACGTCTCGGGGGTGATTCCCCGTACAAAATTGGAAACACGATATACCTCAAATAAATAAATCTCCAAGTTGCTGGCATTTCCGATTTCAGCAGTGTAAAAGAATTATCTTTTGGTAAGAGGTGAGTCCAATTATAAATGTGACATTAATGTTTTCCGTACTGTCTTGAGGAAACATCATAAAACTGACAATATTATTTCAAGTACTTTACCGAAAGATGTGCCACTAAAACCGGAAAAATTAAAGGATATCGATAAAGTTATCTCGGAACCTTTTAGTAAAGCACGGCAAACAAAAGAGCACCTCATCTTCTACTGCAGACTGGTGAAAAAGGAACATGCAGAGAATGAAGATTTCCCTGAACAGCTAGACAAGGGGAAAAGGAATCTGGAGATGAAGAAGACACTTACTTAAGAATATGAATGATTTGTTGTTAAATCAGCATTTAGATTATTTTCTGGATACACATTATTACGCTTTTAAAACTACGTAGGAAAGTAACGTGTATAGTGCAACATATTCTTGTCATTTTTGGAAAATTCTTTTGCGTTATGATTGTTATTGAGTTTAATTATTGGCATTTGATATTTTTATATAGTATGACTGAAATGTGTTGTGATATCAAATAACATACATAGTAAATGAACGTCGATACTAATTCTAATTAATGACGAAAATTGTTATTATTAAGTTTCAGCTAGGTTTGAAAAACCCGCCCTTATCCATGATGACAGTTCCAAAACTCTCCTTATTCAATGTTGAGGTCTAAAACACGCCTTATACAGTCCTAATTTGTAAATATCTTCCGTACATGTCACGGATTATATGCAGATCTCAGATACATCTATATATGTAAGTACCTCGATATGATAAGCATGAATAAATACATTTATTTTATTGAAGGCGGGCAAGAAACGCTTTTCTAGTTTCCTGAAAAATTTGCAAAATTGAATAAGGTTGATTTTGGAACCGTGAGCTTCATTTGTGCTGCACATAATAATGATTAATGTCTGCTTTGATGCCCAAATTAATCATTACCTTTACTGACAATCTGTAAGTCAACTATCTGCTTGGCGATCTGAGAGCTCTTGTAGCTACTCATTTTTATCGCTTATGGTTTATTGGGAGAAGGTATATTATGTTCCTTTGCTGTCTTTTGATTCTTAGAAACAAAATGTAAATATTTAGTGCAGGAATAGAACGCAGTATAACGAGGTGTGTGCTGATTTTGTACCTTCCACTTATTTCTACAATCGCCTTCAAAAATCGTACGTAACGATGACGATTCTTTTTTCCGTAATATCTGAATAAAGCTTCTGTTAAATATGGGATGGGAACCAACATAGCAAAAATAAAGAATACGGTGATCGGTGATCAGCATAGGAAGGAGATTGGCAGATTTTAAGACACGAAAACTAATTGTTAGCCAAGTTTGATCATTTAAATAGTCTCGAAGTATGATCACCAAAGACCTGAGATGTCATCAAGAGACAAAAACAGGCATAGCAGTAGCGAGGGAGGCATTCAATAGAAACAGGAGATTTTTATGTTGTAGACTAAATAAAGGTTTAAGAAAATTCTTGGTAAGTGTTTATCTGGAGCGTGCCGTTCTATGAGTCATAAATATGGACACTGAGTCCTCCTGCCTAGCAGGGGGGTAACGTGCTCGCCTCCCAAGCAAGCGGGCCTGGGTTCTACTCCCAACCGGGTTGGACATTTTCCCCTCTCGGAGACTGGGTGTTGTGTTGTCCTTATCATCTTTTCTTCCTCATCACCGGCGCGCAAGAGGCCCAATGTGGCGTCGACTAAAATAAAACTTGCACTTTGCGGCTGAACTTCTCCGGATGGGGCCTTCCGGCAAATAATGCCATATGCTCATTTCATATCAATGACACTGAGACGACAGAGTGAAAATATGAAAGCGACAAGTATTTGAGATGTGGATGTGGAGTAGAATAGCGAGGATAATCTGGATGGAAAGAGTGAGTTAGGAAAGAGCGGGGAAAAGGAATGGTGAGGGATGTCTGCTGCATGTTATAGGGGAAAAGAATAAGAACTGCATGTGAAATTCGTTGAGATGGGAGAGCTTTCTAACGGGCATTCTAGAATGACTAGTTTGTGGGAGGAGATTGAAAGAGGAGATGCAAGGTGACGGACGACCTGAAGGGAAGCGGAAATTACGCAGACTAGCGGAAAATGGTTCAAACGGCTCTGAGCACTATGCGACTTAACTTCTGAGGTCATTAGTCGCCTAGAACTTTGAACTAATTAAACCTAACTAACCTACGGACATCACACACATCAATGCCCGAGGCAGGATTCGAACCTGCGACCGTAGCGGTCGCTCGGTTCCAGACTGTCGCGCCCAGAACCGCACGACCACTCCGGCCGGCAGACCTGAGGAGGATGATAGCGAGCATGGGAAAGTGCCGTGTTAAAACTTTACTTTTGACAGAACAACAATGCTGCTTACTTATTACTCCGCTGTACTTTCTCTTCATCGAATATTGCACTGTTAGGAAAATGGTGCCTAATGCAATTCGGTTTAATTATCACGCAAAATTTTATGCTCAGTTAAGTGCCTATCAGATGGATCATCAAACCACCTTCAAGCTACTTCCCTTCCGTCCCACTCTCGAACAGCGCTCTGGAAAAAGGAACAATAATATCTTTTCGTGCGGACTCTGAATTCTCTTATAATATTATGAGAATCATTTCTCCCTCTGTAAGTGGCCTCAAACAAAATATCTTCCGACCCTGAGGAGAGAGTTGGTGACTGAAATTTCATGAGGTCCTGCTGCAGCGAAAAATGATGTCCACCGTCAATCCTATCTAATGTGAGTACTCGAGAAGAAGGCTGACAAGCATAGTGTAAGATGTCTCGTTAGTAGACCAGTTCTTGTTGTGGTCTTCAGTCCAAAGACTGGTTTGCGGTTTGCTGCAGCTCTCCGTGCAACTCTACCAACTGATCCCTTCTTTTAGTCAGGCTGTACCACAAATCTCTCTTCTCCCCAATTCTAACGCGTACCAGCTCGTTAGATAGGTGATCTACCCACCTAATATTATGTTTTCTAAGTATCGTACCAAAAGATAGCGATCTTAGGTTTTCTTGCTCCACAAAGTTATGCATGTAATCGTTCCAAGTCAAGTTACTCGTACTTTTAATCTCTACGTTTTTAGTTGAGTTTACAGGCTTTAGATTTGTTTGATTTATCTTATAACCGAAATATGGCTGATTAATCATGTGGATGACTTCACACTTTCATTATTTCGGATCAGTGGCCACTTTTTCCATTACAGATATGTCGACTACATCATTTTGCAATGATTGTAAGTGTTAGTCTATAACTTGATACACCTTTACTGAAGATTGATTCACTTTTTCCAGTCGAAAAATTCCGTTACAGTTGTGTTCATAGTTAACTTATTTCACTCTGACATGAACTTTCACAAAAAACAGCGAATTATTTTACACAGTGCTCAAACAATACCATGCTGTTTTTTGAGTACTGCCCACCGAAATAACATACAACAGGTACAGTTGCGTGAGCAGTTTTTAACAATTGTAATATACCAAAGACAAATTCAACTGTTATCAATCTTAAGTATAATCAAAACCTTTAACTTAGAAAGAGTTATCAACTGTTTAGGGTATTTAAATCTCAGTCGTAATGTTTGAAAGTTTATCTCTTTAAGATTTTCGAAAAGTTACTAATGAATCATCTAATAATTTGGTTACCTTCAGCTCTTTCATTAATACTAGTAATTTTGTTTCCGAATTCGTACCGAAATTACTGTGACCACTTTTACGAAGCTTTTATGCTACTGCTCGCAGTTCTGCATAAACGAACCTTGAAATAACATTGCTGCTATTGCCGAAACTTTGCACTAACGCTGATTTCAAATATGAGCAACTATTAAAAACACAAATGTTATAAGAAGTGAAACTAACACAGAATAAGTATTAATCACGCCCAGCTTGATGGAATGAAGTACTTTTTTTTTCTTCGAATTGGTAGAAGTACGAAGAAACACACGTTGTATCCCCTAGTTTACTTACTAATCGGTTTTCGTGTTCTCCGATACTATACAACAATGACAGACTCTTTATTATTAGCTCTCATAGGCAGTCTACCTTAGCAACACAAATTCCTCCAGCCAGTGGTAGTGTGATTCGAACGCAGTGCGATCTGTATTATCAGCCGATGGTCCGGTTATGCCGTCAGTCGGTGAACGTCGGTGCCACTCTGACCGCAGCCATAATCTTGCCGGGTTTCCGTTCCCGTCCACAGCGGAAGGGCTTCATCAGACGTTTGGGAACCGCCTCCGTGTCAGACGGAACTCTAAAACTTTCAAAATGAGAAACACCGCCCGCAATTACGGGGAGTTCGACTTTCGCGCGCAGGGTCGAAGCATATCTGGGAAGGCAATCTGTCGCGAGCAGATGCCGCCCCGCAGAGTCGACAACTCGCCGCCAAGTTGGCCGCGCGGCACGTGTTTGCTGAGTAATTACCGGTTCCAGGCGCCGCTGAGGTAATGGTCCGGGCGAGGCGATGGACCCCGCCCACAGCCCGTCTGCGGTGCGCCGCCCTCAAGGTCGCGAAGGGTCGGAACGTGGGTGTAATCTTCCAATGAAGGTTGCACTGCTAACAAAACTACGTGGTTGACAAGCTACGGAAACGATACAAAAACCATTATCACTAGCATAAAACTATTCTTTATTTCCCAAGGAAGGGTATAATAATACACTTTATCGTAATGTACTCTGCTACGACACGCTATAATATCTGCTGGACATAAAGTCATTGTTACTTTCACGGATAAATATTCTCCTCGAGAGTGTTCTTGTAGCACTCCCAGAATGAAGGTAATATCAAATTAACTCTCTTTTCTTCAGCTGTAGAAGCGTCTTACTCATTGCTAAACTGTGTTTGTTAAGTCTCTGTTTGTTGCATATAAACTGTATTGATTTAAAACAAAAATTGAAAATGCAGTCAGAACTGGGTGATGTTGATAAGTATAAGGGCTATAAGTTCATTATTGTTGGTAAAATGAAATAATTTCTGGCGTCGGTCACAATTAGGCATTGGAGGTGAATTCAGTTTCAACAAGTGAAAATTGTGCCGGACAGGGTTCGAAACTCGATTCCCCCTTTACGCAGGCGGTCGCCGTAACCGCTTCCGCTGTCCGGGCACAGTTCCCATTCGAGCCAAACCCCCATCTTGTCGCACACTATTTACGAAGCGCCCCTGTGACATACTTCTATTCATTGTCTCCTTTGTTGCATCAACAGCATTATTCGAAAACGTACACTGTCTAAAAACTGTCTATTTCCCAGGATGTGCACGATATTGTTTCACAAAAACACTAAAACCCCACCAATAATTAGCCTAATATGAAGCATCCCAGATGGAACAGTGCCTACGCTGTCATTGCCATGACAAATATTTACGCATCCACTCCTCACGAAACCCACAGTCCAGCTGAAGCGTATTCGGAAAGTAAGGTCTGATTAGGTATGGAATCGAAACCACTGTGAAAATCCGATGTAGCTATGCACAGATATGTCGGGCAGTATCTCAACTATGCACGTCAATCGTGTCACGTCGCTCTTTTCAGTTCTGAGCCCACAGTGAGCACGTAAAGATGATAGAAAATAGTGTCTCCTGCCAAGTAGGAGGGCCTGATGAGAAATCTACCTTAAGTTATGCATCTCACATATCATAACTGTCATGCATTTCCTTCTGCAAGACGATTTTCAGCAGCATTCTTCAGCGGCAGTGAAGAAGCTCCTGCAGCGTTTTGTATGGGAAGTGTTTGATCACCCACAATACAGCCCATAGTGGGCTCCTTCCGCTGTTCATCTCTGATCACATGAACTGCTGGCTACAGAGACAAAGTTCTGACACAAACAACGAAAGGCAGACCAGCGTAGAGAATTGGCAGAAAGCACAGGTGACGGATATCTGTTAAGAGGCTACTGGAAAGTTTGTACAACGCCACGACAAATGCCTAAGTGGGACCGGCGACTATTTAGAGAGGTATCTGGGTGTGGCAAACTGTTGTGAAAAAAATATTTTTCATTTTGACTGTGGTTTTCATTTCTCAAGATGTAGGACTTCCCTTTCCGAATAGCCCTCGTACTACGCAGAGGACGAACGACAACGGTAATCCACTAAACATTTCTGTTAGTCAAGCATTATGTACTTACAAATAAGAAGAGCGTACCCTGACGTTGCTGCATGACCCTTGATACATCACACGTTATGACTCCGCAGCAAAGAATAAATATAAGAAAAAGTGCTAAAAAACATTAATATCGGCGGCCTTTGAGAAAATACGATCTCCAAATGCGATAGTACTCTGTAAACAATAACTACTTCTTCAGCATATTATAGGCCTATCTATTCTATTCAGCTCAAACAACATTATTTGTTATAGACTATACACTCTACCATTACTTACACACCATAGGGAGAATACGGTTCCTGTTATTTGGGTAAGCTCTTCAATATTTCTAATATACGCCACAGGTGTTCTGGAACGTTATGTGGATACAACAATAAATTAGAGACTATTTTTAGGTACCACTGTTTTAAATATTAGTAGACTTTTAATCTTTCCGTTACACCGGTAGGTATCCAAAACTTGATTATCTATATTGGACTTTTGGCGAGGATTATGGTTAAAGCTCTAATGTTATTCTGACGTATTCGACCAATTTCTTTCACTTCGTGTAAATGTACTTTTTGCATGAGACACGTGGCACCTCTGCGAAGCATTTCTAGATTAAGGGGATATTATCACCAAACCACTATAGGTGGCCTGCCAAAGACAACGGGCGCTTCATATATGCTTCAGGAAAATCATTACAGACAACGTGATCTCATGCGACGGCTCGCAAGTCTCGTAGGGGAATATTTGGTTGCGAGCACTTTCTATTTGGTGACGGTGTGTGTGAGGTTGCTGAAGAAAAACTCCTCTCCGAGTCAGCAACTATCTTTATGGAAACATACTTTTTCTCGCTGTTCAACGTTTGCTAACACTTCCGACGTTGTCTGGTCTTCAATGAAAGCACTATTCCGTCCCACCACCCGATCCCCATTGTCCTGTAATCTCCTGTACAGATTTCGAAATATATCCATTTTTTAAACTGGTCTACTTAATGTGCTTTAGAGCCCGCGTAACTCATAAATTATGTACACTAGCCTCCGTAAAAGCAGATGTGGTGCGATTTTTTTCAGTCATCAGTCTTCTTACTGGTTTGACGTGGTCCGCCACGAATTCCTGCACTGTGCCAACCTCTTCATCTCTGCGCAGCTCTTGCACTAGACGCCCTTAATTATTTGCTGTGTATATTCCAGTCTCTGCTACCTCTATAGTTTTTAGCCTCTACAGCGCCATCTAGCACGGTGGGAGTTATTTCCTTATGCCTTAACAGAAGTCCTATCATCCTGCACTTTCAGCTTGTCGGTATTTCCCATATTTTCCTTTTTCTTGCCGAGGTTATCACCGTGAGAGGTTCACTGGCCGGGAGCACAGCGGATGAAAACTCCTACTACAGGCCTATGGAGGAGCCGTAACTGTTATGATAGAGCAGCGTGAAGGTGACTTTTCGCCTGGATCCTAAACATCATGTCGATCTAACTTGATTTGTCCACCTGCTGCGGAAGCTTCCTTTGTTTAATGGTGGGCTGTGACAAAATTCCTGGGGAAATTGTGATTCTTACGGGGTAACCTTCCACTCTTATCGCACTCTCATTGTCTGCCACAGCGAAGCTTTCCTTTTTTTTAATTAAGGGAGAGAGTTCAGGATCATTCTGAGTGTAGTTATCCGGGTTGGGATAAAATTCTCTGAGTCCTATGAAGTTATTAAAGTGTTCTGAGTGGTGGCAAGTTTGTCATTAAACAGTTACGTAATTGCGTAAGACACTGGTCTGAGCCGTCAGTTAGCTTAATAATTGGTTTTGTAAATCCCAGTGCTTGTACTGATGGCTAACGAGCGTTATGTATGTCAAGGCTTTGGGATCTCTCGTTACCGCAACGTGTAAGCAGTTCGTCGCCTGATGCCAGCAGCTACGTCCACTTCTTCTGGGTGTGATGGCTAAGTCTGTTGTTGCTGTAATTTCTGAGACAACGTGGAGGCTTACTACCGTGTAATATTTAATTCTTAAGTGGCTCAGAAAGTAATTCATATAATGGAATGCTGTGTATAGTTTTAACTGGTTTTTATCTTTTTAGTGTCCAGCAGTTTTACTTCGGTCACTAGTAACTTTTGTCAACTTAAAATGCATTTGGCTTGTAGCCGCAGTAATTTTCTGTAGTTTAAAGTTAATTGAGCGTTTGAAAGAAATTACGATGGAGTTTTCTTCTGTAACGCTTGCTTGTTTAATTCCATTGTGGACCTGATAAAGTAAAGGTATAATTAAGATGTTGCTTAAACTCTGTGAAACTTTTTCTGCAATAGATGTTTTTTAAAGGCCCTCACCACTCCCCCGTCTAGCTCCGAGCTACCAAACTTTTTCACCAACACTCACTACCATATAATGCTATGTGATAAACACACGTTCTCAGAAACTTCTTTCTCAAATCGGGGCTTTTGTCTGATACCAATAGTTTTCTTTTGGCCAGGAATGTCCTCTTTGCCTATGATAATTTTCTTTCTTTGTCGTCCTTGCTTCGTACTTCATGGGTTATTTCCGAGCAGCTAGAATCATTTCTTAGTCTTGTCTACTTGAAGATTATCAATTTTGATGTTAAGCTTTCCACTATTCTCATTTCTGCTGATTCTCATTACTCTCGTCTTTCTTCGGTTTATACTTCATTCTTATTTTATATTCATTAAACGTTTTGTCCCATGTAACAGATTCGGTAATTCTTCTTCAGCATTACTGAAAACTGCAATTTCATCAGCGAATCTTATCGTTGATATCGTTCCACACTTAATTTTAATCCCTGTCTGGAACCTTTCATTTATTGCAATCGTAGCGTCTTCCATTTACCGATTATCTTAAGCCTTTTTAATCAGAACACTAGGTTCCTGGTCTTCCTAACTGAGTGCTTTCGTTTGGCTCTTGTACATTTTGTGCATTACCCGTCTATCTCTATAGCTTACCCCTACCTTTATCAGAATTTCGAACAGCTTTCGCGATTTTACACTGCTGAACGCCTTTTTGATCGACATGTTCTACGAAGGTGTCAGGATTTCGCTTTAGTTTCCCATCCATTATCATGCACAACGTCTGTACTGACTCTCTGGTGCTTTTATCATTGAAAAAACCAAACTAATCGACATCAAACAGATCCTCAATTTTCTAGTCTCTTCATCTGTACATTGTTCTTGTCAGAAACAGATTCGTCTGCGGTTAAGTGACTGTGCGTTAGTTATCACTTTAACTTATTCTTACAGTCTTCCGAAAATCGCGTAGTAGATCGCATTTCTCATAGATTCTACACGTCAACTTGAAAAGTCATTTGCCACTTACCCCACGTATCTCAGAAATTCCCGTGGAATGTTATGTAAACCTTCTGACTTATTTGATCTGAAGTCCTCCAAAGCTCTTTTAAATTCTGACTGTAGCACTGGGTCCCCTATATCTTTCATGTCAACTCCAGTCTGTCCTTCTATCATGTCACAGACAATTTCTCAGCTTCATATAGACCATTAGTGCATTCTTTTCACCTATCTCCTCCCTCCTCAGCATGCTGAAGTCGGATTCCCGTTGCACTCTTGACGTACCACCCTTGCTTTGAATTCCTTCAAAGATTGCTTGAGTTTTGCATATGCTAACTCAATCCTTCGGACGAGCGTTTCTTTTTCGATATCTTCACTCTTTTCCTGCAGTCATTTCACATTGGCTTCCCTGCATTTCTTACTTATTTCGTGCCTAAAAGATGTATATCTCTGTATTCTTCTCCTTCTCTGAACATTTTCTTACTTCCTTGTTTGGTCGATCAATTGACTTCTTCTGTTACTCGATGTTTCTTCGCAGTTATCTCCCATGAACCTATATTTCTCTGTCCAAATATGTGTTTGTTTTTTTCGGAGATGTCCACTCTTCAACTGCAGTGCCGACTCTGGTATTCGCAGTACCTGCAACCTTGGCGAACATCATACGTGTCTCATCCATTCTCAATACCTCAGTTTCCTGATTCCTTCCACCCGGTTTTCCTGATGATTTTCTTTCTCTTCGATTTACTCTTCATCTCCACTAAATGGAATCCGAGTTATAATTGCCCATGAGAATGCGTTATAATCCAATATTTGAATTCCGAATGTATGTCTGAGCATAATGTAATCCAGCTGGTTCTTGTAATGTCTTCTGGACTGTTCCAAGTAAATCTCTGATGTAACACTCGAACAGAGCATTCGTTATTAAAAGTTGAGATATATTGCAGAAATTAATTAGCCTTCTCCCATCTCATTCCTATTACCTAACACACATTCTTCCATTACTCTTTCTTCCGTTGACTCCCTTTCAACCGCAATCCCGTTCCCCATGACTAATAAACTATCATGTCCATCATCCTGACTGACTCATTCAGTACCTCCACGCACTGTTTCTATCTCTTCACCTTCACCTAGCGACCTGGCACGTATAGTAGTTGTTGTTGGCGTTGGGTTGCTGTCGAATCTGATGGGAACAACTGTTTGCCGCTACTTACTCTCTATTCTTCCTTCCTGTTCGTAACTAATGCTACATTCGTTATATCATTTTCTGTTATTGTTGCTATTGCCCAAAATTTTTTTCGATCATAAATCCTTATCTTCCTTCCATTTCTCTTCACTAACCGCCACAGACTTACATTGCTCGCTCCGATTCGTAGTGTATTACCCTTTTGTCGGTTATTCTATCTATGTGTCCCCTCTCGCTTGACAGTTCCCTTCCCGAGACCTGAATCTTCTTACAAGGGAGAGATCATCACGACACTTCCTTTCACTTAGAAAGCATATGTGTTGATGATGCATCTTACGCTACGATACAAAGCAACGATTTCAAGCCGCTCTAGTACACATTATCCCATAGTGGGAAACTTCCTCTGTCGCCATGCATTCATCAGCGGTTCATGCACCGCACATCGCGTTCCGTGCTGTCTTTCGACTCGCTGACTAAGGTGTGGTTTATCCAAACAACAATGCGGGAACCATACGTGGAGTAACTCCTGAAATATTTTGTGTTTTCTATAAGCTACTTGGTTACGAGCAACAAGAGGATACTAAAGATGAGACTAAAAGCCCTTTCTTTTCAGAAATCCATCAGAGATTGCATTTAAAGGAAATGGTTTAATGCTCTCGGTGTGGATGGTGAATCATTTGATGAGTTATACTCTAACGGTTAACTTACTTGTTTGTGTACCCATGTCCGTTGTATATCCTCTCCATCGACTGTGCAGTTGTAGGCGCATATTGTGTCGAACTGTTTCATAATATTAATTTTTAAATCAGTTTTGTCAGAATATTTCTTCTTTTCCGTGTTACGTTCATGGTAATACTACTGTAGAATTCTTCGTCTGTCGAGCATAATAATCTCAATGAATCAGTTCCTCAGTAAATTCCTGAGCAGGAGGTAATGTTCTAAGAAATATCAGTGAAGCATTTATTACGTTTCGCTCTTTAGTGTGGTTTTTTATGTTCGTAAATCATGTGTGGACATAGCGGTCTGCTACTTCCTTATTTTTTAGGAATAGCGCTACACCCTTTTTACTCTTTTAGTATCTATGCATACTCATTACATTCGGTCGTCTTTTTATTTTCTTGTTCCTTACAATCACTGAATATACTTCCTCGATCTATTATCTTACCAATCTTCTGGCTACATGTCCAGATCAGTTGAATTTTCCTACATTTCAGAGCAGTTAGTTTCCTGAATAACATTTGTTTCCCTGTCTCTCATTTCAGTGGCCAACGTAACAGCTCTATTTTACTCTGACAGCAAAAAATAGATATACGATAGTTTCCACATTAGAAGCACAAGTCGCAGTACCTAACATGAAAACTGACTGATCGACAGCTTTTTGCGTTGTATACAACACAATCTTCGATTCGAAAACTGTCAGCACGTTTCACAAACGGATTCAATTTCTCATTACACATTTGAATGAATTCTTTGTTAGCTCATACTGTTTGTTTCTGGAATCCGTTGAATATTTGGTACTTTGAGTTTATTATATTATTATTGCTTTTTAGACTTAGTGTCAAACTTTCCCATTAAGTTGTTCGAATAAGTGTTACGTTTACATGATCTAAAGTGAAACACTACTATATTAAAAGCCAACCTAACATATTGATTAAGAAGAAGTCATTCTTTTCGCCATTTAGATATCTAAATTTACCTCTAAAGCTTCAGAAGCTATATTTCTTGAGATACATATTGTCCAATCACATTAATGTGACCAACTGTCAAAACCCCCTTTTGAAGCGTGAACCTCAGCGAGGCTGAGCTTCCGGAATGTACAGACAGGGATGTGGAGCCACCCCGGCTCTCGTGCCTGAGTCAGCTGCACTTGGTTTCGCTGTTGGGGTTCCATGGCACCTACAGCCCCGTCGAACTGGGGGGGGGGGGGGGCACATATACTTACTTGGGCTTAAATCTGGTGCTCTTCGAACCACCCAGGTACACTGCGAGCTGTGTGACACGTTACATTTACCTGCCGGTAGATGCCATCGAGCCCAGGAAACACAAATGCCATATAGGGATGGACATGGTCCCCAAGAACGAATGCATTCCTGTGTTGATCCACTGTGCCTTTCAGAATGACGAGATCACTCAAGAAATTTCAAGAAAACATTACTCATACCACAACCCCCCCCCCCTCTTCCAGTTCGACCCTCCTGACGACTATTACAGGGTGTTTGCTTTCAGAAAATTCACATCGTACTCGACAATGGTTATTCGTCCTTTGGAGCATAAAATGTAATTCATCTGCGAAGTCCACCTGCGGCCACTCACAGGACGTCCTACTGGCTTGCAAATACGAGCCTTCGTCGCAGAAGAACTTCAGTCAGCATTGGTGCATGAATCAGACAGCTGCTGCGGAGGCCCACTAGTAGCAACAATCTCTGAAGTTCGTTGACGAAACACTGCTGGTAGACTCTTGGTTCATCTGGGTACTGGAAAGCGGGGAGGGGGGGGGGAGTTTTAACAGTGGCACTTTTATTGGTCCGTACACAACTAAGCAGCCATTGTTCACTCTTGCTATCTGCTTCGTGTGGTGCACCACAGTTGCCTCGGTGCGAGTTTTGGACAGCGCTACGTACTTTAACCGGTGAGGCATATGAAATATGTACAAACTTCACTGTTTCTGGAATGCTTCCACTCCTAGCCCGAATGCCACTTGTCAGAGAAATCGCGGTGTTTCCGCATTACTACACTTCCTACACTGTTCCCCACGTCCATCCAGTCAAGTTTTATATACCACCAATTGCTAGTGTCGTAATCCGCCTTCTGTGAATGGTTATTGCAGGGTGACTTCGAACGTAGCCTGTGCTCACATTAATGGGATTGCACTGCGTAATATGCTTCCTTGACTCATACTCAATTTCGAAACGTCTAGGTATTCAGATGAAGTTTGATGGGCAATATATACGCTACCTGACAAAAGAAATGAGGCCGTCAGACGACATAGTCTTATGTCAAGTCACTTCAGACTTAAACATATCATCTACAGGTATCTAAATGGTTCAAATGGCTCTAATCACTGTGGAACTTAGAACTACTTAAACCTAACTAACCTAAGGACGTCCCACACATCAATGCCCGAGGCAGGACTCGAACCTGCGACCGTAGCAGCAGCGCGGTTCCAGACTGAAGTGCCTAGAACCGCTCGGTCACAGCGGCCGGCAGTTATCTAAATATTGAGTTGTTCTTCTCTGTGACAGGTACGAGTAAAATGGCCACTAAAGTCGATTCGTGGTGACGTTGTTAAGTGTTGTTATCGGGCGCGGTATGATGTATAATGGGCGTAAACAGTATTAGATGTTGAGTGATTACTATGAAAAGCATTGAGGTGATTCGTAACCATTTTATAACATGTTATTACATGTCTTATAAGTGTTTGGTTTCGGTGCTTACATATCTATGGTTTCCTACGTAGTTTTTGTCTCCTTTGTGGTAAATTTATCACCAAGTTTTACCAGCACTGAGGAAATATTTTCCCCCAACAAATATTATACAGCGTGTTCCAGAACTCCATCTTAGAACTTTCAGGGGTTTTTCATGGACACATTCTGAGTATATTGGTACAAGGGATCCACGGTCTCCGATGGCTTGTTACAGACTTACAGCATTTCGCTCGGACAGCAGCGAATTAATCGCAGTGGCCCTATTCCACGGCCAACTCGATCACTACACACTATATTAGATGATTTCATCTTTTGGGGGCATGTGAAGAGCATTGTTTACGAGAGTCCGGCTGGCACTCGCACGGACTTTCTTTACTAGGGTCATCGTAGCCGCGGAACTAGGGCGCTAAACAGCTGGAATTCGTAAGCGTACAAGACAAGTCGAAGGTGTGTAGCTGTACATTCTTCCATGATTGTGTTGATCGACATTTGTAAGGAAACATTTCTGTACTTGTTAAGTGTTGTACATCACATTGACACAACAGACTTAAGCCACTGTAATAAAAGCGTACACGTTTCGCCTGAGGTTACGCTGAACAACTTTAGAAAGTTGGTAGGTAGAGATGTGGTTCGCCCTGTATACACTACTTTGTACATCTGCCTCAACATGGATACTCTGAAAATCACATTTAAGTGCCTCGCAGAGGGTTCATTGAACTAACTTCACAATTCTCTATTATTACCATCTCGTATAGCTCGCGGAAAGAAAGAACATCTATATATGGCTATTCGAATTTCGTGAGAAGATAACGCCGCAACGAAAAACGATTTTGTTCTAATGATGTCCATCCCAGATCTTGTATCATTTCACTGGCTCTCTCTCCACTATTTCACGATAATACAAAACGTGCTGACTTTCTTTGAACTCCTTTGATGTACTCCGTCTGTCCTATCTGCTAAGGATCCCACACAGCTCACCTATATTCTAAGAGAGAACGGATTAGCGTAGTGTAGGCAGTCTCTTTAGTAGATCTGTTACATTTTCTAAGTTTTCTGCCAATAAAACGCAGTCTTTCGTTAGTTTTCGCCACAAAATTTTCTATGTGTTCCTTCCAATTTGAGTTGTTCTTAATTGTAAGTCCTAGGTATTTAGTTGAATTTACAGCCTTTAGATTTGACTCATTTATCGTGTAACCGAAGTAGAAGGGATTCCTTATATCACCCATGTGGATGACATCACGCCTCTCATTACTTAGGACCAATTACCAATTTTCGCAACATACAGATATTTTCTCTAAATCATTTTGCAATTTGTTTTGATCTTCTAATGACTTTACAAGTACATAAATGACAGTGTCATCTGCAAACACCCTAAGGCAGCTGCTCAGATTGTCTCAAAAATCGTTTATTTAGACAAGGAACAGGAAAAGACCTATGACACTACCATAAGGAACGCCAGAAATCACTTCTGTTTACGTCAGTAACATTTCGTCAATTACTACAAACTGTGACCTGTATGAAAGGAAATCTCGTATCCAGTCACATAACGAGCACGATATTCGATAACCACCAATTTAACTACAAGCCGCTTGTGTGGTACAGTGTCAAAAGCCTTCCGAAAATCCAGAAATACGAAATCCATTTCAAATCTTTTGTCAATAGCACTCGACACTTCATTCGAGTGAAGAGCTAGTCGTGTTTCAAGAACGATGTTTTCTAAATCCGTGTTGAACTGTGTGTCAATAGACAGTTTTCTTCGAGGTAACTGATAAGATTCGCGAACAATATATGCTCCAAATACCTGCTGCATACCGACGTGAATGATATGGGCTTGCAATTTAGTGGATTACTCCTACTATCTTTCTTGAATATTGGTGAGGCCAGTGCAACTTAAGTCCTTGGGTACAGATCTTTCGTCGAGCGAAAGATTGTATTTGGTTTTTAAGTATGGAGCTACTCTAAATGGAACGTAACTGGTTTACAGTCCGGACCAGAAAACGTACTCTTCTTAAGAGACTTAAGCTGCTTGACAACTCCGAGGATATCTACTTCTAAGTTACTCATATTAGCAGCTGTTCTTCATTCGAATTCTGGAATAATTTCTTCGTCTTCTTTGGTGAAGGATTTTACGAAGGCAGTGTTTAGTAACTCTGCTTTGACAGCTCCGTCTTCGATAGGATCTCCATTGCTAACGCGCAGAGAAGGCACTGATTGTCTCTTGCCGCTAGCATACTTTCCATACGACCAGTATCTCTTTGAATGTTCTGTCAGGTTTCTAGACAAAGTTGCATTGTGGAAACTATTATTAGCATCTAGCAAATGAAATACGCGCTAACGTTCTAGCTTCTGTAAAAGATCGCCAATGTTGGTGATTTGGCGTCCGTTTAAATTTGGCATGTTTTATAACTTTTTCTGTAAGTGTTCTGACCGTTTTCGTACCCAGTAGGATCAGATCAGTCGTTTATTACTTTATTTGGTATAGATCTACCAATTCCTGCTGAAACTGTTTCTCTGAATTCTAGCCACATCTTGTCTACTCTCACACTGTTATTACAAGGGAGTGGAGATTGTCTCTCAGGAAGGCGTAAAGTGAACTTGTATCTGCTTTTTTGAGTAAGCATATTTTTCGTTTACTTTTGGAGGATTTGGAATTACAATATTGAATCTCGCTACGACAATCCTGTGTTCACTAATCCCTGTATACATTTTGATGCTCGTTATTAACTCAGGATTATTTGTTACTAAAAGGTCAAGTGTGGTTTCACAACCGTTTACTATGCGCGTGAGCTTTTGAACTAACTACCCGAAATAATTTTCACCGAATGAATTTAGGAAAATTTCGGATGATGTTTTATGCGTACCTTCCTGAACTGTAATTACAGATCGCGTTCACATCCCGACAGAACAGCGACTGACTATACGTCGAGTTGCTAAAACACATTCGTTACAGCTGACGTATCGGAGATGATTTTTCGCATTCATTTATGTGAAATGTCCTTCTGCTATGTCTGGTATTAATTGCTGTCTTATTGAAGTAAACGTTAATTGGTCAGATAACATTCCTTTACCATGTTAAAACTAAATTGTCTTCCTGTATGACTTGCATGCGTCACATCTTCGTGTATGAAAGAGCATTGTTTTACAAATCAAGGCACGTTCTGATTTACTTTCACTAAAAGTGCAACGTTAAACTGAGCGGTGTTAAAAGTGAGTGTGTTATTTTGCTTGGAAGAAACGAGTGTTAATAATATCAACGAAAATTGTAACCTAATAATGTGATGAGGTGAAGAAACCGATCTGGTCAGTCTGACGTACTGAAACGTCCCTAAATACTGTGGAGAATGCTTAGGGTGTGATCGTACTATGTTACAACACTTTACTTCCGAGTTCGTGGGAGTCACTACAATGTTAGGTCTGTTAGGCCTCATTTAAGACACCCCAGGTTCATATTAGCAGTTGCTCATGAATAAGCCTCTGACCGCAGTGACAGTTACTGTGTTACTGCCACCAAGACCAGCCATCCGCCGCAGGCTAGTGATATAGACACGCAGCCACAACCCCCGTCTACCTGCGTGTGCTATCCGAAGGATCCTGTGCGCAATCAGCTGATATTGCTCAGAGTCTGATCTTTACTTGGCAGTTACATGAGCTCAAGCACTCCCACCGTGTTGTGACAATGATCTGTTTGAAACGTCCTGGCAGATTAAAACTATGTGCCGGACCGAGACTGGAACTTCGGACCTTTGCCTTTCACGAGTTAGCGCTCTACCATCTGAGCTACCCAAGCACGACTCACGCCCCGTCCCGACAGCTTCAATTCTGCCAGTACCTCGTCTCCTACTTTCCAAACATCGCAGAAGCTCTTCTATAATTAGAGATCGCGTTCACATTCCGCAGAAGAGCTTCTGCGATGTTTGGAAAGTAGGAGACGAGGTAGTGGCAGAATTGAAGCTGTGGGCACAGGTCGCGACCCTTGCTTGGATAGCTCAGATGGCAGAGCGCTTGCTCCCGAGAGGCAAAGGTCCTCATTTCGAGTCTCAGTCCAGCACACAGTTTTAATCTGCGAGGAAGTTTCATATCAGCGCACATTCCGCTGCAGAGTGAAAATCGCATTCTGGAATGATTTGTCTGCAACAGAATTAATGTAATGTAAATGCATGAGAACGACCATAAGAGGTTTTCAAAAGTTGATTGGACAAAGTAATAGTGAGTGTTTGATTTAATGATCTAAGGACGTTGTTCAATTATGATTTGCACTGGGTAACTGAAAATAACAAATAATGATCCATGATAGAAAATTTAATGTAATTAAACCATTGTAATGCTAATAGAATTCTTGGTCATGAGGTATGAAGCTTTAAGAAAGAAAATAACATAGCTTGCTGTAGGTTCAAAAATATTTCTAAGCGGCAATAAAGTAACCTCCTTCTATGGATTACAGTATGTAACCCTCAGCATTACGCCATGGAACACTATACAGCTCCTTGGCGTAACAGTTAACCTTGTGATACAGATGTTTAGGGATCATGTGGACCTGATTAATCCATGCTCACTTCGCCAATGGCACTTATTCTTTCTATTAACAAAATAATTCTTACATCCTAAAATTTGAAAAAAAGTTACACTTCACTAACAAGCTTAGGTGGTTTGTGGACATGTCACGTTGACAGCAGCATGCAATGGGTGTCAAACCCTGTCAATGATTAACGCAAATAATATCCTAAATAAGTCAAATAAGTCATACGGCCACATAACGGAACTAGAAAGATCAGTGACATGCAACTAACCGAGTCAGGATATATATTATATTGACCACGGCCATCGTATCTCTAAAGGTAAATGCGACAAATATGCACAAAACTGAGTTATGACACGTGGAACATTCATAGCAGAACAAACAATACAGGTATGATGATGATGATATTTGGTTTGTGGGGCGCTCGTATGCGTTGTTACCAGCGCCAGTACAAATTCCAAATCTTTTCAGTGTCCATTCACGCCACTCTCCCAAAGGAGAAAATCTTCGATCCGGTCTGGAATAGAATCCGGGGCCTCGTGATCGAGAGTCAGGAAAGCTACCTGCGGATACAAACAATACACTGGAACAGTAATCAGGAAAGAGAAAAAAAATGTACGATGTGGGTGCCAAGCAGCACTATAAACACAATTAAAGAGTACTTTTTCCGAACTCCTTAACTATCTCACATGGCGACTCAGAAGTTTGAAATATCGCTTTAATATCCCTACAGCCTTCCTCTGTAATCATGCAAAAGTAGGCGCCCTGCGACGTCACCCGCGGATTATATGATGTCAAGTGCGATGTCAGATGTTCATCTGATTTGTAAGGTGGGTTGATGATGTTACATTGGCACAAAATTTCACTATAATTCTGCCCAGCGACACTTTGAATATGTCAAACGATGTAATGGTCGTCGCTCTCCCTCTTATCCACATTTCAGTCGCAGGCGGGGTTGCCGAACGGTTCTGGGCGCTACAGTCCGTACCGCACTACCACTACGGTCGCAGGTTCGAATCCTGCCTCGGGCATGGATGTGTGTAATTTCCTTAGGTTAGTTAGGTTTAAGTAGATCTAGGGGACTGATGACTTCAGAAGCCAAGTCCCATAGTGCATTTCAGTCCTTCTTTTGAGATTCATTAATGCAGGACAAATTCGCAATCCCAGCATTGATATCAAGCGACTTTTTTTTTGGATGGCGATGAACCGTCGCTCAGAATGTCTACGAAAAGGCATCTGGAGTGGTACAGAGGACTTGAGTTTGGGCATTGATTGCCACACATTTCGCGGTCGAAACGACGGTACGCAATGTAACGATCAATAAGACAACGATCTTGAGAACCTTTGACACGGCAGTCGCCCTCCCCCACCCCCCCCCTTCTCTAAGGACATTGTGGACTTGCAACTCCCATGAACTTGAAAGTTGGAATTTTAAACTGATGGGAAGAAGCAAAAGGGGTTAATGTTTTTTCAACCCTCCTTTTTTGCTGCCTTCCTTTGGCATAAGCACAGGAAGATGCGACATTACGAACATCGTTAACTGTCGTTTTCGGCCGCAATAAGTATGGAAATCAACGCCCCAAGGGAGGAGATGGATTCTTTGACGCCGTTTATGCACTTCAAGAGTCGTTTTTGTGTCGATTCTAAGCGGTGGTGTGTCCCAAATGTTTTACCCGGCATCCCATAAGAATATCGCGTGATTTCAGCGCTGGGTATCGCGACTTTCACTTCCCTGGCAGAGGTGTCAAAGGAACGGATAAAATGTGTTTAAGACGGGCTGTGACGACATTTCCATTGTGTGACACATTCATGGTGGCGTTCGACAGAGTTGTAGCGAAATATGATGTCAAAGTGACATCTTTAACCGACTTTGAACAACCGCCTTCTTTTTATTACTCGTGTCGGCACTTTCCTGCCTGAAGTGTCATCGAGCTTGAGGATGGCATCAGAGGACACCACTCTTTTGTATCATTATACAGGAAGGTTTTAGACAACTTTGAATCAAATTTCAAACTTCCAATTCGTAATGAGAGAAAATTACGAAGTTTCGAAAAGGTGACCCTTCAAAAGTGTTGCTTGTGCATGTACATACCCACACAGATAAGTAAATATTTGTGATGTACGTCTTTAGAGTAACATAGGTCATGTGAGAGAGGATGGTCACAACACAGTATTGTTAGCACACGTTTACCACATCCTCTTCAGTGGGTTTGATTCACACAATTTCTATAATTACAAAGACTTGATTCGTGCTCTCAATTCCACCACACCACCAGTCGTAAGGTGCGTACTACCTATCGTTGAATGCCTCCTTCTCGTCACTTAATGCTACTGTGTCTGTTCTGCGAGCGACGCAAACTGACACCACTATCAAAAGATGTACAGTCATGCGCAAACTTAACGCTAGAGATTTAAGTTATCGTAACCTGTCCTGAATTTCTAACATGCTAACTAATTATAGCATGCCTTAATTTGCTTTCCAAACACTACTCACCGAAATAAAACAGATCAAAGCAAAACAAAATTGTTCTCCTGGGGCGTCAGTGTGCACTGGAACAGTAAACTTACAAGATCATGGTGCATGGGTGGTTCTCTCCATCCATACGAGCGTCACACTCATCTACAAAACATAAGACATACAACAATACATGCCGGCCAGATTGGCGAAGCGGTTCTAGGCGCTACAGTCTGGAACCGCACGACCGCTAAGGTCACAGGTTGGAATCCGGCCTCGGGCATGGATGTACGTGATGTCCTTAGGTTAGTTAGATTTTATTAGTTCTAAGTTCTAGGGGACTAATGACCTCAGAAGTTAAGTCCCATAGTGCTCAGAGCCATTTGAACCATTTTTTGAACAACACATTATGACGTTTATGTCACATCACTGCCAACTTTTATTACAAATTTGTTGTTACGTTTTTAAGCACATTATTTGAAGATTTTGTTACGGGAGGCTAGCGACAGGTAGTGTCACAGTCTCATCGAACGACGCACCAGATGGTCACAAAGCGTGAGAACGACCTGGCGAGGAAAAGCCGTATAGTGCTGGAACTGAGAGAGAATGGGGATCCATGTGCATCCCTAGATGATAAAATGCGAATATTTTATTATTCATCTTCACTGTTTAGATATTAACACATGGCTCCAGTCGCGCTGATAACGTTGCTTGCATAGAGAACTTGCGAACTTCAATATCTCTCAGTTCATCTTATACCCCTAGTGGAAAGTTTAGTTACTCTCAGTGATTATTGATGGAGAGGATTAACTAATCACAAGTGCGCCCTGAGAGTGCAGGCGCCAAATTGCTAAGACAGCTTACTGTAACCTACAATCGGTTTCCGAACTGGTAATGAATGAATCCGTGTATAAAATCTGATCTCATGTAAAGACAGAACAGCGTGTGTAAAAGAATGTATTAAATTGTCCTAGATCTGTTTTGTTCACTTGTGGCTTTTGGCGTATTTGTGTGGTGGAAAGCAGTGGTGGGCAGAAATCGATGCCAAGTGTTGTCTTCTGCTGGTGTGGAGCTGTTCCTTGTTTTGTGGTTGATACCGCAGCCGCTGCAGGATGTAGATAGTTTCGCATCATGTATTATGTCGTGATTATCGAGTGATATACTTTCTATATAACAAGTGTTCACAAAAGTTTTTGAGATCCTAAAGTGTCATCTGCAATGTTGGTTCCCTTGTCAGTTGTTCTTCAACATTACATTTCGCACTGCTTCTATTTAAAAAAATTTATATACTACCAGTGCGCAAACGGTTCTCCATATATGTAAAGAATACGTGCTAAAAATAACATGACGGCATTGGAGGATGTGGGTGATTGTCGATTGAGTTTCTCTCAGCAATATTCGTGCTAATGGCTGTCTGACAGTCGTTTGTTCACACTGGCGTAGGTTAAATCTATTACTTCGGAACTGGTTCAAAGATATTGAAGAATTTAGAGTTTTTGCGCTGAGCTATCTCGTTAAGAATATTATCACAATTTTTTTGTATTGTGAATGAACGTTTCCATTTCTTCCACGAAAATCATTCTTTTACGTTTTTTCGAATTTGTTCTTAACTCACACTTAGTTTTCTGTTTGCTACTGCTGATTTGCTACATTTCTCAGGTCTTCATGTTCTTTAAACCGAATTCTTATGTTTCTGTTTCTCTGGTCTGTGTAACAGTCGTTGTATTGACTTGAGGTAATTTTGTAAATCCTAGGTGCGTTAGGATCTGTACATGGTGATTTTATATGCTGAATTAGTCTCCTACTTAGGTTTCTGGTGATGCTGAAGCTTTGTTTTACTACTGTGTTTTGGTCAATCACGGTAATTTATCAGTATTCACACCAAGATATGGCACGTCTACACATTTCGCTGCTCGTGTGCTGTCAGTTGTTAGTGTAAGTTATTGTTGTTTGCTCAATTTAGCTTTTATTTGTTTTGACATTGCAGTAATCCTTTAATTACCATCGTGCCACTGAGGCCCTTCTGCGACTTTTATTTTCTCTGATGGCAACAAAATGCACTGAAGAAACAAAGAAACTGGTATACATGCCTAATATCGTGTAGGGCCCTCGCGAGCAAGCAGAAATCTCGCAACATGGCGTGGCATGGACTTGACTAATGTCTGAAGTAGTGCTGGAGGGAACTGACACCATGATCCTTACAGGGCTGTCCTTAAATCCATAAGGGTACGAGAGGGTGGAGATCTCTTCTGAACAGCATGTTGCAAGGCATCCCAGATATGCTCAATAATGTTCATGAATGAGGAGTTGGTGGCCAGCGGAAGTGTATAACGCAGAGAGTGTTCCTGAAGACACTCTGTGGCAATTCTGCACGTGCGGAGTGTCGCTTTGTCCTCTGGGAATTGTACAAGTCCATCGGGATGAACAATGGACATAGAAAAATGCAGGATGTCAAATGAAACACCTTTCAGCCGTCTAGTTTCCCACATTATTTCATTTGGCTACCAGTTACAGCGTTGATCACAACCGAGGTAGAATCTTTCTACACGTTCGGTCACAGGCCCGAAGAGGACGTAGTAAAACGTTCAAACTGGTTGCCGAGTAAAATAACGTAGGAAACTAGACGACTGAAAGGTGTTTTATTTGACACCCTGAGTTTGTGTAAGTGATGCTTTCCCAAATCATTACAGCAATGCACATAGCTTCTTTCTGATCAAGCATGCTGTTCAATAAGTAACGCACGATACTTCACCACGCCTTTCACAGGAAGATATGTGTCTCAGTTCTTAGGTTTGCCTTCGGGTGGGTGCCACGTTTTGATGCGTCCAACCCTGCAACGGAAACTCATCACGCAAACCAGATGGCGTGATATAGGCCGCAAGGACGCGAATTCCAGACATCTCCAATTAGAGATATACACTCTTGTTAGTGTATTGTTTAAATCGCGAGACTTTCCCTGCTGTGTCCTCATGGACGATGCCTTTTCGCTTTTCATGCACGTGGCGATCTCTGCCAGTTTAGCAGTTACTCATCCTGCCATGCTCGAAACCCTATCATAACACGCATACATGGATTTCACAACACAGCTAGTCTGTAGGTCATCTTTGTCCGTATACTCTCAAAGTCAGAAAAAGTCGCACTACGAAGGACTTATCCGAATGGGATGGAAATCGGTAGATGTCATGCATATTTACAGACAGACAAATAGTTAAAATTTCAGAGAACTTGAACGATTTATTCTACAGAAAGAGTTTCACAAGTACAGCAAGTCGATAAGGCATTCATCCACTTCTGGCGCTCACGAAACCAGTAATTTGGCTTGGCATTTATTAGTGGAGTTGTCGGTTTGTCCTACTGAGGGATATGGTGTCAAATTATGTACAACTGTTGCGTTAGATAGTCAGAGTACCTAGCTTGTTGGAGGGCTCCATATACAAGTATCATACTTCAAAAGCTCTCATTTAGGGAGAGATCCAGCAACGTTGCTGGGCAAGGTAGGGTTTGGCTTGTACAAAGACAAGCAAGCCATCTTGGGCTTACATTTCAGCAAGATAATGCAGCCCGCGCACGGAGAGATTTTCTGCTGCTTCTCCTTGTGCTTACCACACCACACCTTGGCCAGCGGGATCGCTGGAGCTTTACCCAGTTACGAATGTTAGGAGCATTGTGGTCACGGTCTTCCAGCCAGCTCGGGATTTCGACGATCTAACGCGCCAGTTAAGTTAAAGGGGAATGATGTCGCTCGGAAGGACATCCTACAACTTTATCAATCAATGTCAAGTTGAATAATTGTTTGCATAATGGCCGGAGGTTGACCAACGCGCTGTTGATTTGCTCAATTTGTGAAGATCTCTCTCTCTCTCTCTTGAATAAATCATCCAAGTTCTATGAAATTTTAATTATTCTTTTGTCTATTCATGTTCACCACAACTACCGATTTCAGACGCATTCTGATAATTCCTTCGTGACGTGTCGCTTGGTTTTCTTCTTGTGTTTCTTCTTCTTCTGTTTCTTCTTCTTCTGATAGGGCAGGCCCGTTTACCACCTCTGCACCAAAGTCACGAAAAACCTTTGTAATCTGGGTATCAGTGACTGCAGACTTTCAAACCAGCTTCCAGTTATTCAAAATGTCTATGGTACTCCTGTTTCGTCAGAGCAAGTCGTTCACCGCACACTGCATATATTTTAGCTCGGCCAGCTGCGCCGCATTGGTAGCTTTAGCTCTATTTAGTTCAGCTAACTGGTCTGTGGTTGTGGTGTGGTTCAGTAACTGAATTGCAAATGCCCAGAAGCATGGCGAGAGATGTAGTATATTCATAATTAAACGTTGAAATGGGCAAATTACGTAGCCCCAGGGCTGGTACCAAAAGTTGTGAATTCAAATGAGGATGCAGTAAAAAAAAAAAAAAAAAAAAAAAAAATTGAAGGATGAAAACATACAATCAGTTACTTGTATCATTATACCACAAATGCAAACAGAAAAATCAAGAATGGTTTTTTACTGAACAGACTGCGATTCCCCACCAAGTTTATCCTAATATGGCCGACTCGTAAATGTTTGTGGGCGGACACTCACATGTAGTAAGTAATCGTTATTCACTTTGTTGATCTTAATCTAGAATGCAGAGCTTATATCCTACCACACAAATAGAACTTTGATTAAAGGGTCCGACAAGATAACTTTATTAAAAAAAATCACTGAAGTGGAGGACACAAATGTTGATGTCCAACACTTTGAGATGACGATGTTACACTGCAAATTACTAACATGGGCATCATACCCGTACTGGGTTAATTAGCGGTAAAAATAATACTTTCGTCTGCACAAAACACCTCTACTGTAGACATGGTACACTTGTAAATAAATGTACAGTGACATGTTGAGTATAAATAATCTGCGAAACATTCAAGATGCTTAGCTACTGTGGTGATGCTTTCATTAGTAGTGTATAGTTCAAATGGCTCTGAGCACTATGGGACTTAAAATCTGAGGTCATCAGTCCCCTAGACTTAGAACTACTTGAACCTAACTAACGACATCGCACACAGCCATGCCCGACGCAGGATTCGAACCCGCGACCATAGCAGCAGCGCAGTTCCGGACTGAAGCACCTAGAACCGCTCGGCCACAACGGCCGGCAGTAGTGTATCTAGTAACCATTACTTTCGTATTACTTTGCAATACCTGATCAGTCTGTATGGAATTGTAGTTTGTAATTACTATTAAAGCATTACACTTTATGCCTAAACAAGTCTGCAATGATGTGATTATACTTTCATTATACAAAAAACACTACGTCCTGCAATTTATCAAACAGGAAGTAACTCTCGTCGCACGCTAATAAATCTGCCAGGAAGTTTCATATCAGCGCACACTCCGCTGCAGAGTGAAAATCTCATTCCGGAAACATCCCCCGGGCTGTGGCTAAGCCATGTCTCCGCAGTATCCCTTCTTTCAGGAGTGCTAGTTCTGCGAGGTTCGCAGGAGAACTTCTGTAAAAGTTTGGAAGGTAGGAGACGAGATACTGGGAGAAGTAAAGCTGTGAGGACCGGGAGTCAGTCGTGCTTCGGTAGCTCAGATGGTAGAGCACTTGCCCGCAAAAGGTAAAAGTCCCGAGTTTGTCTCGGTCGGGCACACAGTTTTAATCTGCTAGGAAGTTTCATACTTTAGTCTTATCTCAAGTGGTGAGCACTGTTAATAGCCTCTTACGAGAATTGCTATATTACGATTAATTAGCAGTTTTTAACTGTGGCTTCGATGTCGCAGTACTTTGCATTGTCATACTTGACCAGCAGAACAGATCTATCTGTAACGTAATGCATGTCGTAAGCCAGCATACAACTTCAAACTGGCCCACAAAATGTAAAGCCACCTCTTTCCCCTTGGATAACAGCTGCTTACAAACACTGCAAATTTATTAGTAGCATTTTATCTCGTCCATCCGAGGCTCAATTTTACCACCATAACAAATACACGTGTTGAACATTTCACACGTAGCTCGAGACTACCTATCCACAAGATTTAGAGAACGTTCTAATGAGTAAAACGGCGGTAATTTTGCCCCCAAAATCCTTCCGCTGTTAAGTCCCTATTGATGATGACTTAAAATTAAAGTCATGAAAATGTACACTTGTATTTACATAATTTCATTACAATTACAACAATAAAAGCAGTTTTACAAAATATGTGTAGCAATACACAAGTCTTTACTTAAACAGTAAAGTTCAAAACAATATCTACGATTTGCGATTGGTAATTTACCTGTCGGGCGACAGGACCTTACAGTGCTAGATGAGCTTATTTTATCACTGTTACCGCTAGATGGCAGAAGCGTACCGTGCTTGCTCTAACATCTGACACCTTATCCACGTATGCACAGCTAATAGTCGTAATAGCAAGTGTCGAAAGAAAAATTTATATTACTGAAATGAACTTGTATCGTTGCAAGATATTTGACTCAATAACTGAGGAGGTAAAGAGACGGAGTAAAAAAAGGTAGATTGAGGAAAGGACGTGATGGAAAAGTGCCGTCGTGTCGGCCGTGAACTTATTACTGATGAGCGACAAAGAATCCATAAAAGGAACCTTAGTGAAAAGTGAGATGACATCAATGCTGACTAGTAAGTAAGTTTCATTGAGTTGAAGTGAGCCGGCCGCGGTGGTCTAGCGGTTCTAGGCGCTCAGTCCGGAACCGCGAGACAGCTACGGTCGCAGGTTCGAATCCTGCCTCGGGCATGGATGTGTGTGATGTCCTTAGGTTCCTTAGGTTTAAGTATTTCTAAGTTCTAGAGGACTGATGACCACAGATGTTAAGTCCCATAGTGCTCAGAGCCGTTTGAACCATTTTTGACTTGAAGTGACTTCAGTCGGCCGTAGCTGAGCACTGTATTACCACAGGACACGCTATGGATTTTTCTGCCACGAAAAGCTTGGGCCCAGCGAAAACTTTCTGGGATTCAGTAATTAAATAATCTGTGGAGATACGCCTGGCGCAAAATCGTTTAAATCGTGATGGCGGTTTTCAACTGGACAAGGCTTGGGACCCGGTGATCTCTCTACTTTCCTCTGGGAGAAGATATTTTATTCATAATGACACGTCTGGCGACATCTGACGTCGGTTTTTAGCGACGCGGGAGCGCATTCCGACAGAAAGCGGGCATGTAGTTTTCACCCTTACGCATTCGCCTGCGCGCCACAGATAGAACAGTAGCTCCTCGGATTTCGATACAGGACGCTCCTGTTCAAATTCAAATGGCTCTGAGCACTATGGGACTTAACTGCTGAGGTCATCAGTCCCCTAGAACCTACAACTACTTAAACCTAACTAACCCAAGGACATCACACACATCCATAACCGAGGCAGGATTCGAACTTGCGACCGCGCCCGTCGCTCGGTTCGAGACGGTAGCGCCTAGAACCGTTCGGCCACTTAAGCCGGCTGACGCTACTGTGACGGAAGCCAACAATTTGTATGCGTTTTCGCGCCAATTTTTTGCTATAAAGTTGAATCCTGGAACTTGCAGTCTCCAGTGACAGACACTCACCTGAAGATAGCTGGACGATTGCCAGCCGAAATATCGTGCCAAGAAGTCAACATGATCCGGCTGCAATACCGAAATCTCATTGAACAACTCCTTCAGACTCTCCTTCAGGATACTGAACTTTTACTGTTGTATCGTCATTGTCATAGGGGCACTGAATTAGCATTCCTTTGCAATGAAAGATCTATGGTACACAACCTTGTCGCCCCGTCTTCGTATTGGGTGAATTTTTTGTTATCTTGTGGTGGCTGGCGTGTAACCCTGGAACCCCTACCTCCTTATCATGCTGTTCCTCCTTGACGTAGTTCACGTTGCAGCCTGCAGCTGCCTAGCGCTTTGCTTCAAGTTTATGTCTGCATTCGTGAGTTTTCAAGAAAGCGGCCACAAAACCACAAATCCACTAGTTTGTAATGGGATTATCTGTGCTTTTTGCTAGTGTTCCTTGGTGGTTGTCAGTTGGTGGTATCATTTATGCTGTTTGTGAATGAGGCCACGTTTTTCAAACAATGCTAACACTTTATGCTTCGTACAGTAAATGAGATAATTACAAAATAAATTCTGATCAGGTACTGAATGGAACGAAATTTCATTTCTAATATTCACTGAAGCGTCCAGACAATTAGGTTCATCCCAAACTGTAGTTTAGTCGTATAAAGTTGTCGTACCTTAACCCAAATATTGACTATATAGTTTTCTTGACAAATGTTTGAAAAAAAGTACGAGAGAACTTGACGTATGGCAGGATAAACCAACAGCTAAATAATATATAAAATAAAACTAAACATAGCGATACATGTTTTCTTTAGCAGTACGATATTTTCAACAGTTCGAGACCGTGTGACAAACATTTTTATCTGTGTAAGTTCCAACTCATTGTACGCGTAATATACCTGAGATGTATGAACTGTCTGCCAACGTTAACAAACAGAAAAGACCAGTCTCACAAGTACGACCATTATCAGCCTCCATAAATGCAGCTTTAAGCTAACAGGCATTGAAATTGGCGGCTCAGTGAAATAAACCACTCAACGGGTGTTGGTATCGCCAAGCTGCTATGATCTACAATGTTAAATGTGCGGAGCGAGTTAGGGGTCAAGGCAATCAACCTGTTAACCGCCCATCGTTCAAACGCTTGGAACGAGTTTAAATTTCCGTATTCCGATGGTTAACGGGTACCGTTAAAGCGTCGTTCACTCGCGCCTCATGAATTCAAATGGTGTCCTGCTTAAAGTGTATCACCGTCAAACAGTAACGGATCTGCACTCAATTTAACTAAATTTGTTTGACTGAAGTTGGTTTAGCATTATTTTCACACCTCATTTGGTAGTTTGAAGTAAAAAATGCAAAGAAATATTTCCCACCGTATCAGTGCTTACCTTATACAGCTACTTACATTTTAAAGTTAGTGCGTAATTAGTAAGCTAACTGCGTGAATTTTACTAGTTGTGGTGCCAGTAATTTTCACTTTCGTAGGAGTCGTTAACATATTACACACTGTGTCTAACTAGATGCTCTTTCAAGCCACTTGTCGATAATATAATATACTTATTTTTCAAAATTATTAAAAAATTTTAATGCAAGAAAATTTAAGGACGTTATCTTTCAAAAGTTACTCTCTCATGTAGTGGAAGTTGTAGTGACTTCAGACGCGTAGCCTGACCACATGTTACAGAAGTGACATTTAAGGTGAAGTAACAGAGGCCTGGAGTAAATTTAGTTAGTAAGTGGTTAATCGTGTGGATCCGAAATCGTAGAGGATGTACCGTTTCGTCATAGAGCTACCAAAGTTTTAGGTATATCCATCGCCATTTAATCGAATGGACAATAGTGGGCCATGTACTGGTATTACCACCCTTTTCAACACAGCTCCGTTGACAGACCTTGAAATTAGTTCTTCAAGGTCTGTAACTGCCTACACAAGTAACGTATAGCCAAACATCCTACATTCCTGACGATGTCATCTATTCTAATTTACAGAGGTTCATATGGTAATCACAACAAAGATGTCGTTTCCACAGATATATACGGCTGCTTCTCATTTGGGAAATCCATAATTGCTGAGCCCAAATTCATTGATAAGCTATGAAGATTTCTTATAGAACTAAAGTATAGTTAACGATATCTACATCTACATGGATACTCTGCAAATCACATTTAAGTGCCTGGCAGAGGATTCATCGAAACACCTTCACAGTTCTCTGTTCTTCCAATCTCGTATATCGCGCAGAAAGAACTAAAACCTATATTTTTCAGTAAGAGCTCTGATTCCCCTTATTTTATGATGCTGATCGTTTCTCCCTATGTAGGTCGGTGTTAAAAAACATTTTCGTATTCGGAGGAGAAAGATGGTGATTGGAATTTCGTTACAAGATTACGCAGCAACGAAAAACGCATTTCTTCTAATGATGTCCACCCCAAACCCTGTATCATTTCAGTGACACTCTCTCCCATATTTCGCGATACTACATAACGTGATGCCCTTCTTTGAACTTTTTCGATGTACTCCGTCAATCCCATCTGGTAAAGATCCCACACCACGTAGCAGTATTCTAAGAGAGGACAGAAAAGCGAAGTGTAAGCTGTGTATTTAGTAGTTCTGTTACGTTTTCTAGGTGTCCTGCCAGTACATAGCAGAATTTCGTTAACCTTCCCCACAACATTTTCTATGTGTTCCTTCCAGTTTAAGTTGTTCGTAATTGTACTTCCTAGGTATTTAGCTGAACTTATGGGCTTTAGATTTGACTGATTTATCGGGTAACAGGAACTTGACGGATTCCTTTTAGCACTAATTTGGATAACCTCACAGTTTTCGTTATTGAGACACGACCATTAAAATGGCAGTGAAATTTAGATTGTACCGCTATCAACCGAGATAGAGCCTACAATGTAAGTTGTATATGGAGGCGAGATTCTCATGCTTGGAAGATAGAGAACAATCAGACAAATTGATTACATTCTGACCATGGCGACAGCGCCAGTGGCGCCACTATATCTGGAAGCATGATGTAACGATGACGTAGGAAGAACAATGGCCATGTGACTATGTGCTACGACAATTCGCCATAATAGAAGCGACTAAAGTCAGTGGCTACTGAAGAACATGATGCGGGAGATGATCGACAGCTCAAGCTCTACTCGAAAATAAAGCAGCAAGACAACAGAAAATATTTCCTAAAAGGATGTCATCGCGCATAGCTTTAAAAAGTTAAAACCGCTCTGAAGAAATTTCTTCTCTCTTAATTTCAATTTAGTTCAGAGAGTGCTACACTACTGGCCATTAAAATTGCTACACCACGAAGACGACGTGTTACAGACGCGAAATTTAACCGACAGGAAGAAGATGCTGTGATTTGCAAATTATTAGCTTTTCAGAGCATTCTCACAAGGTTGGCGACGGTGGCGACACCTACAACGTGCTGACAGGAGGAAAGTTTCCAACCGATTTCTCATACACAGACAGCAGTTGACCGGCGTTGCCTTGTGTAACGTTGTTGTGATGCCTCGTGCAAGGAGGAGAAATGCGTACCATCACGTTTCCGACTTTGATAAAGGTCGTGGTTTATTGTATCGCGACATTGCAGCTCGCGTTGGTCGAAATCGAATGACTGTTAGCAGAATATGGAATCGGTAGGCTCAGGAGGGTAATACGGAACGCCGTGCTGGATCCCAACGGCCTCGTATCACTAGCAGTCGAGATGACAGTCATCTTATCTGCATGGCTGTAACGGATCGTGCAGCCACGTCTCGATCTCTGAGTCAACAGAGGGGACGTTTGCAAGACAACAGCCATCTGCACGAACAGTTCGACGACGTTTGCTGCAGCATGGACTATCAGTTCGGAGACCTTGGCTGCGGTTACCCTTGACGCTGCATCACAGACAGGAGCGGCTGCGATGGTGAACTCAGCGACGAACCTGGTTGCACGACTGGGAAAAGGTAGTTTTTTCGGATGAATCCAGGTTCTGTTTACGGCATCATGATGGTCGCATCCGAGTTTGGCAACATTGCGGTGAACGCACATTGGAAGCGTGTATTGGTCATCGCCATTCTGGCGTATCACCCTGCGTGATGGTATGGGGTGCCATTGGTTACACGTCTCGGTCACATCTTGTTCGCATTGACGGCACTTTAAACAGTGGACGTTACATTTCAGATTTGTTACGATACGTGGCACTACCTTTTATTCCATATGCGAATCCGTACAGCAGGTTAATGCACGACCGCATGTTGCAGGTCCTGTACGGGCCTTTCTGCATACAGAAGATGCTCGACTGCTGCCCTGGCCATCACATTCTACAGATCTCTCATCAACTGAAAACGACTCGTCAATGGTGGCCTAGCAACTGGCTCGTCACAATACGCCAGTCGCTACTCTTGATGAACTGTGGTATCGAGTTGAAGCTGCATGGGCAGCTGTACCTGTACACGCCATCGAATCTCTGTTTGACTCAATGCTCAGGGGTATCATGCTGTTATTACTGCCAGAGGTGGTTGTTCTGGGTACTGATTTCTTAGGATCTATGTACCCAAACTGCGTGAAAATGTAATCACTTATCAGTTCTGGTATAATATATTCGTCCAATGAATACCCGTTTATCATCTTCATTTCTTCTTGGTGTAGCGATTTTAATGGCCGGTAGTGTAATTATTTTCACCAGTACAGTAAAAGCAGCGATACAAATTAATGTGTAATGTCTCCTGGCAAGCCATGAAAGCCATAAAATATCTGAGGTCGACTTTCGAGCCAACTAGTTCATGCACATTTATATTTTCCGTAAGGGGGCGAGCGAAAAAGCAAGGGCAGTACAAATTTAAAACCTGTAAAAAAATGCATCTGTGGAATACTACGGTAGCTACTGGAGTGTACACTGCTGGAAAAAATATATATCACTTAGAAATACGACGTCGATTTTGACCCGATGACGGCTTATGGCACTTTGGGGATAATGACTTCACCTTCGGTCGCCAACCGAGAGCGCAGTAGTATAACTTCAAGAGCGCCATCTGTGTTTACATTTTAACGGTGAATGCTCACATCCTGATGGTTCTGTGCGAGTTTGAAAGGGGTCAAATCGTGGCCTTCCAAGTGACGGGACGGTCGTTTCGACGAAATGCCACACAAGTTGGACGTACTACGTCAGCTGTGGAACGATGCTGGAATCAGTGGTTACGTGAACCTTCTCCCACCCTTGGACGAGGTACTGGACATCCACGCAGGACATGTGGCCGGCAGGATCATCGTACAGTAAAGGCACCAGTAGCACATCGTACAGATATCTCAGCACCGATAAGAGGGTATGTGAACACAGATGTGTCAACACGAACTGCTGCGACCCGGTTATTAGCCTGCCTATTAAGGGCAGGCACACCTCTAGCCTGCCTTCCAGTCACGCCACAGCATCGACGTACACGGCTCGACTGGTGCCATCAGAGGATAGCACTGGAAGATGAAAGAAGATTCTGCCAGCACGCATACGAGATAGAGCTGGTGACCGGCGTCTCGTAGGGTGCATTTGGCGCCAGACACACTGCCACCACGCCAGGTCTTATGGTCTGGGCACGATGAGCAACAACTCCCGTTCACCTTCGTGTTCTGGAGAGGACGCTAACCTGAGCTCGATACGTGCGTCGTTAGACCCGTTCTTTTGCTGTTCTTGCAACAGGAATGTCACGTGTTGTTCCAACAGGATAATGCTTGCGCACACATTGATTGGGGAACTCAACGCGCTCTACAAAGCTTACAGCAACATCCCTGGCCAGCATGAAATCTGGACGTGTCTCCAATCTAGTACCTGTGGGGTATGATGGGAAAAGTAGTGACTCACGTGGCTCGTCACCCAACTCTTACAGAAGTGCGTGAACAGCTCGAGCAGGCGCAGCATGTGGTTCGAAGAACGGTACTCTCCGACGGTGGGAGCGCCTGCACCGCCGTCCGTGCGGGCCACGTCACATACTAACGTGGATGTTTCAGCACAGGTCAACACATGGTACATGAGAACCGTTTGTGCTATTAATTTATAAATGTAATCACTCAGTGTATTTCATATGCACTGTTGCCACAGTAATACCTCCCTTCACACTACTTTTTGATAGATGTACTCTGACATTATAAGTTGAGTACCTGGGGTTAGGAAAGATACTTTTAATGTGTAAGATAGGTTTCACTTTCATTTTTCTTAATACATTTCATCTTGTAATAGCAATTGGTGAGGGCACTGAACACTGATATCGAACATTGAGGTCCGACTGCAATTAGCCACCGATTTACTGGTTATTACACTGGGTAAATCAGCTGCACCTACAGCGATCGGTTTGTGCAATCAACAATGTTACATCTGGCGTTCAAAAAGCACGCGCCTAATATGCATATTCTCTCACTCGCTAAGAGTAAAAAAGAAAAAAATGCACGAATTAAAGGCAGTTAACTTTTGTGCTGGGACACCTTTCTCGGGGTGCGCATGATTTTCGACTTATTATGAAAAACGCGTAATAGTGGCCTTAAAACGCCCCTCTACTACCACACCCACCCCTCCCCCATTCATCCATCATCAGTCAGGGTTTCTAGTTGTCGTTCGCGGCGTTGCCTCCTACCACAGTAAAAATTTTTTGGAATCCGCGAACTATTCCCCACTGATTGGGCTATTACGCCACCAGTATACTCAGCTGATTCTTCCCCATTCATTCATTTAAACGTGCCTTGGCAGTGATGAAAGAAAAGGGGTATTTTTAAACGTTACTCTAAAACAAATAACGCTGACAGTTCGATTCAAATTTAATCCTCACAAGCATAATAGTTGCGTAGTCAAGAGGTCTGTTGAATACAATGACCTATTTGTTTATTTTATGCTGTTAAACTTCACAAAATCTTTAGGCAAAATTTACACAAATGTCACTTTTACAATTCGTAACTGCTCGATCAAACTGGTGGCGTAATATGGCTAGTCAATGAGGTCAACATAGGTCGAAATTTGGAACCAGTTAGTGTAGCATCAAATTTTTTTTTACAGTGGTAGGAGTGAGCGCTAAGAACCACTTATCAGAAATCATAACCGGTGGGGGCTGAGTGTGGGTGTGGAGGTGCGTTTCAGCGTCACTTTTGTACTTGTTTCATGAATAACTCGTAAACTACGGCCCCTAGCAAAACGTATCCTCGCACAAAAATTAACTACATTAAATTTCCAACAGAAAAGATGTTCATGTTTTGTATAGGACAAATGGATCGTACTGAACGAGCAGAGTATACGAAAATCTCGCTTTTGGTTTTTGAAGGCCAGATTTCACACTATTATTTGCAAAAAATTACCGCTGTAGGGGCAGCTGAATTACCCTCTATATTACTATTGCTGACGAAGAAGGAAGTAGCGGTACTTGATGAGATAGTACAGATAGCGTCTCTATAATGATAACAGCACCAAAGACTGAGAGTGGAAGTTACTCCAAATGCAGTCGTGAAAAAAAGTATGACAGATGCGTGGCAACAGCACAAAAGCGAGGGTGTGTTAAAATGTTCATGTGGAACCTGTACTTTCGACGTATGCACTTCATGGCTTGGGCAACATTCCTGTTTTTGACAAGCTATAGCGTTGCCTGAGTACAACAAGAAGTAGCAACGAAAATGGAGACAAACAGTGACAAAGACGTGGGATGTTAGAGAGAAACTAACCGAAGCCAGTTGGTGTATTAGACTATGTTTGTAGATGAACGTTAAAAGTTTTTAGAACCACTGACTCACTGAAGAACAATAATGGGAAGACATAGCGTAAAACGTATCGGGGGGGGGGGGAGGGGGGGGGTGGAAGTGAGCGGGAAAGCAGGAAGAACTACATGTTGAACATGTTGAAATTGAAACTATGGCTGTAAAATGTCTATGAGTAAAACGAAGATCCACTCACTAATGGATATTAACATCTCACAAGATAAATAGTTACTGACATAAAGATTTGTGGTGTAAGTCCTTACAATTATATGTGATGAACGACTACCGAAAGACAAAACCGTTTTCTGGCTGTTAAGAGAGAGTACTGAATATACACCAAAGGTAAAAGAATTTACTATGTCTTAGTGACGCAAGTAAACTCGAGAAATTGATGCCGAAATAAAAGGAAGAATTAATGAGAAAAATAATACCGAATGTGAGATATAACATAAACTATATACATTTTGGAATTTCATGGTTAAATGTTTTAATTGAATAAAAACTTAATGAAAGACATTTGTACTGAAATATTGTGCTCCAAAGTACAAGACGAAGGAATACAACTGTAATATACAGTGAGCACTATCTTGTAATTATTGATACAAGTAATCAATCCAGTAGCTATCGTAAAAATCCATAGATGCCTTTTATGAGTTTTAAATTTGTATTGTACTTCTTTTTGCACTCGCTCTTTTATAGAAAATACAAATGAATATTACTGTCATTAGCCATTCTCTGTTTTGCAGCTTCCAGTGTACTGGCGGCCATTGTGCCACATTGTAATACGTATTTGTCAATAAACCACTCAGCTTGATTAGCAAGCTAGTAAATAATTAATAATATTTCATTATTAATATTACTAGACGCAACTAATTATTAATTCATAGACGTTTTATTTTATGGCTGGGAGACGGAAATACTGTGCTAATGTTTGTATTTGCGTCTCTATCTGATTGTCTGACAAATCGGGTATTTGAGACACTCAGTCCTTTTAGTGTATTTTCGAACTTGCAGCCTCATAATTTCATTCCAAAGATTAATTTTAATTATACTTTAAACGTAGGGCCGTATTTTTTTTGAAGAGATGGATGCTGTGCGCCCTGTTACCTGTACCGTCAGTGGTAAGCACTATTATACTTGCTCGGGCAAAACGTCCTCCAACCGTTCAACAGCGCGGATGTGTGAGTAGGATCATTTTTGTGGAAGCTGGCACTACTCTGCACGCTGCATAACCCGTGAAGCAGATGCTGCAAAGGCATTTTGTAAATGCTACAATTATCAGCCGTCATTTCCCTACAGCATTGCCGCCTCAGTCACCTGATCGTTATCCGTGTACCTTCTGGCTGTGGGGTTACCTGAGAGATGCTGCGTTCATTGCTCCGATTACAAATGTTGCTCAAATCGAGGCACGTATTGTGCGAAGCATTGTGAAAAGGCCGCTGAGACATTCCAATTGTTGTAGACCTTGCTATTCCTCGACTTCACCTTGTGATAGAAAACAGTCGACAGCATGTAGAATATAACTTGTGCCAGTCACACATCAGTTGAAAACCTATTTCAATGTTGCTTTTTATTCGGTTTTTGACCTGAGGGGAAATATAAACCAATTTTTCCCTGCGATGTGGCACGACTTTGGCAAGGTGGATGCGCTTGCAAGATTAACAGTGAGACAACTGCAGTGCAGTAATGCTGATGCTGATGCTGAGTAGTGTTGGTTTAATTTGTCACTCACAAAACAGCCTTCCTCTTACAATTCGTGTATCATTTGTCGCTGAATTATTTACGTTTTGAAGCTTACATCATCATTTAGTGGCAAAACTTTCTTTGATTTTCTGTTTTTTAGTCTTTGTTCTGTTTCAGCAACTTTTCCTAATACCCCATACAAATTTGACATCATTGTGACCGTTTAGAAGTTTAATTATAATCACTCTGTACTTCAGCGTTACAAGTCGTCAGGCAGTAGAAGCAAATACTTCCCATCATTACAACTGGTGCCCAACGTCGGAGTATGTTGCAAATCACAAAAAACTGGGGTAAAACTGAAATGTAGCACACCTAAGTAGAAATTTGTTTCTAAATTATGTAAAATTGTTTGTAGTTACAAATGTTACTCTACCTGTTACACGAAAGTATATTTGAATCTTCTGAATTGAGGGTGAGTACCAGGAAACTAATTGTACTAGTGAAAGAAAGTGTCAAGGAATTTGTAGGCCAAGAGGGGAAATCTCCCGTCGGTGGAGCTTGAACGCAAGTTGGACAATCTTATTTACTTCTACGTTACTTTGGTTATTACTAAGTTGATTTCTTGGAGCAGCCAGATATTCAGCTTTGCAATTTCATGCAATTTGTATTGTTATTACTAGTTTGGAGGATTTTGTGTCAGACACAAATAATATGGATAGGTACTACTAAATGGTTTTCTTTGTAAAACTTATTACAACTTTAATTCATTGTTGGCAGTCATGTAGAACAGTAATAGTTTATGTTCTTTATTATCCAAAAAATTTGGTCAAGAGTTTTAAATTTTTTAAACTGTTCATGTTATGGTAAAAATAGCTAAGCAATTAACAATCGATCCATCTGAGTGTAGTAATGAAGAATCTAAGATAGAGGTATAAATGTATAGTGCTCAGGGAAGTCAATAAATAAATCAGCGGACCAAACTGTTCTTGAAAACAGATTTAATGACTTAGAAGATGCAAGCAGTGCTAAACCACACGGGCAAAATATCTTCCACGCAGTCGGCTAAGTCTGCAGTACAGGCAAAGAATTCAGGAAAACAAAATACTCTATTATTATAATAAGAGGTAGCGTTCTCGCTTCCCGAGCACAGGGCCCTGGGTTCGATTCCCGGCGAAGTCACGCATTTTACCTGTCTAGAGATGACTGGGTGTTCCTGTGTCGTCTCCATCATCATCATTCACCCCATTACGGTCGGAGGATGACAACGGCAAACCACTTCCAGCAGGATCTTCCTTAGTACGGCAGTAAGGGTCTCCCGCACCGTTGCCCTACGCTCTCTCAAGAAGCATAGGACTTCATTTCCATTTCCATGTCACTAGAAATTGCAACATAATTAAGGTTTTAACTTGAACGAAAGCTCGGGAGAAATTTTGGAATTCAATTTAGTCCAAGGTTGCCAAAGAGAGGCTGAAAATACTTACTGATGAAGTCATGGCAATAAATGTAGCACAAGCTGCACTAGGCAAAATGGTACATGATTTTTCAGGAACAAGAGAAAACAATCCTAGATCAACAACAAATACACAGAGACGCAAAATTGCGGTCAGGACGTCTGAAGTGGACACACAGTTAACGGAAACCAGACGCGAAAATCCAAGTGAAGGTTCACCAAGCAACTAACAAAGTTAAATATGAACAGGAGCATGATAATCAGCTGGTTTTATACGGCTTGGAAGTTATTCCACCTCCCGATACGGTCTAACAGAGAGCGGCAATTGCAATCTGGGACAATGGCTCAATAGTTGCACAAATGTGAAGTGCTTCCAAGCAGGCAAGGAGGATTATTTACCGCGTTTATAACTTCTTCAAATGTGAATTTGAAAGCAGGTCTCCTACTGTTGACATCTGATGACACAAGAACGTATTCCAGAACCATGTGGAGTCGGCAAGTGAACTGTAAAGAGAATTGTAAACGGAAGTGTCAGAGCTGTAGGAACCGCAGAAAAAGTTCGTTTCGTGTCGTCTGGAAAGCATCGCAACCGCAATGAACCTATAACATAAATTGATGGTTGTAACAACGGTGTTTTAAAGTGCTCTATGTGAATAATGAATTCTCAACACCACAAAAATGTGTACAGTTATGCACGAGAAAATTAGCTTCAATTGTAAGTGCTTCGTCAGTGTACATAATTTTGAAAGACTTTGGTTCCAGATATGTTAAGAAGAGAGTTCTTAGCTCAAAGAAGTGACGTAGGTGCAGCACGAACTACATCCCATATAAAGATTCACTATACAAGAGAAGGAAGTAGTTCAACAGCGTACTACCTTGATGAAACATGGTCCAATTAGAGTTACTCTAGTGAGATCTGCTACAAAATGAGTGATGGTACTGCCGTTTAAGTTTTCATAGGAATAGGTTCTCAGATTATTATTCTGTATACTGAATCTTCTTCTGATTTTGTTTCTGACAGTAAACTTGTATTTACGTGTAAGATAACAGCAGTGTCTGCCATTCGGAAATGAACGCTGTTAGTTTCTCGACTTGATTCACAATTCTTGTCATGCCTAGCTTCGACGTTCGTTTGCCGCTTATTATTCAGCTGTTACAGAAGAAAACACCAAGTATATACACCAGGAAAGCGGATATGATTCCTCGGCTTAAAAATAAAATTTTTAAATATAATATAGTATAGACCAGACTCGTGCTGGTCTCCTGCAGCTCGTTAATTTATACAAGTCACGTGACAGGACCTACAAACTTGACTTCCTTGCACGTGAATGGGGTCACATAGTTTTGCGTTTACCCACGTCTCACTGTCAGTGTAGCCCAATGGAATTAATTTCGCCAAATGATAAGGCTATATGAGAGGGGAAATGATTCGAGATAAAATTCACTGAATCACTTGTGCCGGAGTCAATAGACAATATCCCACCCGTAGCGTGAGCACAGTCTGTGCGGCACGCTGTAAAGCTTCGGAAAGGGTAATTTGACAGGGAATTGAAGATGGATATAAGCTTTGAACCTATCATCGTAAATTTACAGTGAGGTTGTTCATGCACAGACTCAGATAGAAGTGACAGTTGTATTACGGTACAGACTTTCGAGCAAAGTAACAATATAACTTAGTTTTAAAGGCTTGTGGTTTAAAAAAGTGTTTGTTAACATATCAGTTTTATGCATAACAAAGACAACTTCCTAGCCGTTTTGATTAGGACACTGTATCCTTCGAATTATGCTGACTACAATGCTCAACATATTGCCCGAGAAGAAGTTAAGCTTTTCCCCCATGTTGTATGCTCTAATAACATGCGAGAATGCAGCTGGATGAATTCGTCGAAAGTTATATATTTCCACATGTAAGCTCTGTCATTTTCAAGGAACTAACTGAAGAAGGCCGTAAAATGACAGTAACTGTTACTTGTCGAGATACCGTGGGTTTGGATGTTATTGGTCTTCATTCCCTGGAGTTATTCGTAGATGATGATTAGTTGTTTGCTTGTTCAATGGATTATAAATGTGGTCTCTTACTGTAATTTTGAAAGAGGTAGTTCACACTCGTAATCCTGTTAACAGCGAAAAATATAACAACTTACTGACCATTTTTGCGATAGTCTTTTCATTTGTCTTTTCCACCACTAATTCTTTTACACGCAGAGATTGCACTTAACTACAGTCAAACACATCAACACACACACCTCATACACATATTTAAAAATTCTATTGAGGAGAAGCAGTTGTCGGGCCAATATAATGAGTTTGGTTTGAGCTAGAAGTTAATTCTATTCTGTATTAAATTTTTACTTATAATATAGTTCAAACAGCAATAAATGATAATTATTGCAAGCAGTTTCAATGATCTTGTAGTCAGACAATTGACATTTTGAGAAAAATTGTACTTCACGTCTTCACAAAGCTGTGTGAGCTGTTCTCGCCTGCCAACGTCACGTCGCGTTAATCTGTAGGAAATTGGACACAAAGTCCTTAAGACGTGAATTAATATTTGTCTCATGACAACTGACCTAAATTGGTTTTAATATTTACTTTTCCTCTCATAGATTTGAATGTGCAATACAATGTATCGTAAGCAAATGAGCCTGACTGTTGTCCGCAGCAAGGCAGAACGGCCACATGGACTTTGTTAGTCCGCTCTCTGCTGCTGCACATGCACAGTTTCCATCCCTCCACCGCTCCACTTCTAGGCACCGTCTTATGTGACGCGAGCTATAGTCCCACGAAAAGAGGGATTATGTACTAATCATTTTTCCAATCACAGATTAGTGCAGTGTATGTAACTAAAGTACCAATGTATTAATTATCATGTAGACTTAATGGAGAAGTCAGTATACTTAATCAGCAAATTTATTAACTTATATCTATATACCGCACACAGTAGGACCTGTTGCCTGCATACAGGATCTTTAGGTGGTGGGGGTCGATCATTTTTGACATCTGTGAGTCAGTAAATTTAAGGAAGCTACAACAGGACATGAAACAGTAAATTTGAGAGCTGTTACGTTCAGTTTGACGCTAGAGTCACGATGACAGATATATAAGAGTTTATTGGACTGTCATTCTTCTGGGGCTATGAAATGTTACCTTATCTTAATCCAGGAGGTTCCACGGCACTGCCAGAAGTTGCGGGAACTTTCTTCACTGCCACACATGGTAAATTTGCCTCTAGGAACTACATTCTCTTGCAGTAAGCACACTACTGTCTTGTGTGTGAGACCACAAAATATTGGAGAGACATCCTCCAAGCTCCATTCTACTGCACACCATAGAAATTCCCACTCCATTACAGATCTTGCAATAACTGGGCGGAAGTTGCAGCCAGTTTATTTGATAGGAACTGGGTACCATCAATGTGAATCCACTCCTGTATGCATTCAAATTAGTAGACTTTAGGTTGTACTGTGAGAGTATGCCTATGAATCCACTGTTGCTTATTTTGTGTACAGAACTTATGTCAGGAACTGCCAGTATCAAACATTGACCAATCCTAATGTGATAAGAACTGTCACATGACCTTCCTATTGTGTCCACATGCAGGATATATCATGGCCAGTCAAGATTTCTCTCATCGCTTTCTCCCAGTTGTTCATCATGTTTCACTGAATACAATTCTGAAGGGATTTGACGATATATCTTTCTTTTATGGTGTTTCTGTGTGATACCTTTTCCTCCAAAAGAAAGGCTTGTCAATGCGTAATCCAGAACTGCATTTAATTTGGTAACAGAAATACCAGTAACACAAAAACAGGGCTGATATCTGCATAGTTGGATGACAGAAGATTTTATGATGGGAATTATTCTATTTGCTAACAGGGAAATTGTAACTGTCGGTACAGTTCATTCTTTTTCTCCTCAAAATTCTAGACTTACAAGTTTATTTTAGAACATGATTCTGCTCTATTATATGACTTACTTGACACGGAGCCCTGTTTATGAACGACTTATTAATAGTGACAAAAACATAAGACTGTGATACTGACATTATACAAAAGATATTATTTCTAAAGACTGTTTTATTGCCAACTTATAAATATAAAATTTTGAGTGTATACACTCCTCATAGCTTGCTTCAAGTACGTAATAAAATAACTTTAATACTAACTTTCTTGTCCATCGAACTAAAAATCAGTTAATGGCCTTCCTAGAGTTGGTATAATTTTAAAATGGATTTGCACCCACTTAACAGTTAAATTGTTTACCTGTGCTGAGAAAACACATGCTGTTGTACTGGTCAAAAACTGTGAACCAGCATTTGGCAACATTAAAGAAGCTCTAACAATGTCTGATTTATTATATCACTAAGATATTTTATTGCACTGATGTTGCTACCAATGCCTACTCCAGAGCATGGATAAATATGAATAAATTGAACATAGATGTGAACCTGCAAATTGCGTTGTAGGCTTCCTCAGTCGAATTTTATCTGACTCATACAGCCCAAACAGTACCATTAGCATTTTAAAAACTTTGGTATTACCTCCCAGAAAATCATAACAACTTGCAACGAGATGATCAAGCTCTAAGCATGAGCTTCAAAAATCTTTTGCTTGCTTGTTTAGCCAGATGGTCACTAGATCGAAAAGAATAGGATCTGGAAGGAATTCATGCTAAAGGAGGAAACGGAGTCGTAGGAAATATATTATTCCGCTAATTTGAATGCTTATGAAATGTACTGAATAACGGTGAGAAACCTTCAGATTTTAGAATATTCTTGTTAACAGACTTGATACTGTAACGCTACCGCCCTGTCGGACGTGCGTTAGCTCTATAAAGCCTGTACTGTAATAAGTTCACGGGCTTCACCTTGTAAACAAGGATTTTAGTACAAAAGTTGACCGCGCGTACCTAATGGAAGCAAGATCGGACCTATACTCAGTCAGTAACTACAGTGATGCGTCAAGCAAATATAAAGTATAATTACGCGTTCGCACGTACAAGAAGTACACACAGTAGATACTACCAATGATTAATAATACGGTCGCCAGCCTAATTAGGCATTGAGTGAGTTTTTCCTTGTACAAGTGGGAGCATGTATAAGCATAATAACACGTAGTAATGTTGCGTTTTATAGCAAAGTTTGGGACCAGAAAGAATCTACTGAACTAAGGTTTTCTTCTTTTGTACTAATTTGGACGAGCTAAAATTACACAACACCACACAGCAAAGATTACTACGAACTGCATTTTGTATATTGATCAGACTGAAATCGGGCATAGATTACCCTAGAATTAGCAATTTTGAAAGCACACATACAATGCCACTATTAAAATTGGAAAAAACACTAATACACTTAGGTTTAATATAGAACTTAACTTTGCTGTTCAAATCTGATCAGTAAACTTCAAGAAAGAATGGGCAAGAGAAGGGGGGGCCCTGAAACTGTTATGGTCGTTATACTGAAACTATTATGTCCTGAAGGTAAATTAACACTCAAAATTATCAATATATGGATTACTACTCTTTTGTCTTATTTCTGAATTAATTAACTATCATTCTTTCTGTCTCAAATTAATTAAGTGTCATTGCTAGCTCAATTCAAAATTTATCTTTCAATTTAATCAAACTGTTGTTCTTTACTAACATTTGCATTAACACACATAAATATAAACTTCTTTATAACATAGATTTGTCTGCTGACAATTCTCGTTAATACTAACTTTAAACTTTCAGTTCGGGATACTCGGGTTGCACAATATGTGGTAAGGACCCTGTCTAGGTCAATGATAAGAATAAGTGATGGCTAAGGCAATTCTGGTAAAAGTCACGTTATTATTGAACAGTTAAAACAGTTTCGACACTGGTCCACACAGATACACTTCTAAAGATGAAATAAATGTTTGACCTGTGCAAGTCGGTGCGGCGGTTGGCGGGCAGCGAGATAGCGAGAAGCACAGCACACATGGAAGCATGGCTAAGGCTCCATCGGAATCGGCACATCCGAGGCTCAATGGAAACCACTTTTCCTGGATAGCCTCCTCGGTACAGTACATGTTCCTCTGGCCGATGCCCAACTCCGACTGTTAACTGAGCCCGTTGTGCCAAACCGCGCCAGTGTGCGTTTCCCGCGCTCGCCTACCTCCACCTTTTCCCGCCCCCCTACAGGTAGGGTATTCACCACAGGTTTTTTACTACACATATCCTAATGCATTACCTACGTATGGACCAAGTGTATAAATTACAATTTTCACTTCTTACAATAGTTTTAACATTAAATACACTTCTCTTTGATTATCACATTGCTTGAAATCTAACATAAATAATAACATTCATTTCGAAAGTTGCTTACAGTTTCTTTAACATGACACGAAAAGAAAAAGAAATTCAAAACATTGCTTACATTAATTTACTGAAATTCAGAAAGAAAAATTTATCTAAATTCATAAAGAAAAAAATTATTATATGTACAGTTGTCGTTACAATACGTAGACAATACTTCCTGGATATGTGTAACAATATAGGAAATTACAAGATACTGATTTGATTGGGAGTAATGTTAAGCAACACATACAATGAAACCATTCTAAATACATATGAAGCATTACATGGTTTGTAATAATGTATTGTTTTACTGCCATAACTCTCACTTTGTTCAGTTGACTGTTTACATTCCTTTTGACTCTCAGAACAAATGTATATAGCATACACATCAAGTGTGGGGCACTTTTCATATTATAAACTGTGGAAGAAAGATTGATTGATACTATTACTATCCAAATATGAGATGGAAAGTACAACAGTTGTTAAAACATGCTTAACGTCGCAGAAACCTAAAGCCTCAAATAAATAGTCCAAGAAAGAATTTAGTGCCATTATACTGAACAAAACATTGGAGAATGTAGTTGTTGATAAATGTGCTCCACTTCCACAATCAAGTGATACAGCAATATACACAGCAGCTTTCATGAAACCTTTTTCCAGACTAGTTAAACTGTATGCAGTATTACGAGCTCTCCTATTAGCTGGAGACCAGTGAATAGTTTAATTCCAAGGTATAGCAAACTTGCATGAGTTACATCAGACAATGCAAGTAACACTACTAATGGAAGCAGAAACAGTTTCCTATGCGATAACAGCACCAAACAAGTAGTAATTTTATGGGTCCTATGTGCCTCCAAGGCTCTTCACTCAGGCGACGAGATGGTGTGACCGACAGACTGCTTCCAGTCATAACACAATGTCTGTTTAGACAAGACACACGAAGACACACATGCAGACAACCTCCACGCCCGAGGAAAATAACTCAAGAGGTAGAGTGTCGCAATGGAAGATCCACCCCACAGCACGAAACTCGCGACAAACCTCACGCCCTACCAATGGAGGAAGTTTGGGGCCAGAGGCCAAAAATTGTAGCTGACCAAAATCTAATAACTCTAGCGTTTTTCAATTGCTATAAATCGAAAACAGAATAGAATCAAAAACATAATACTATAAAAAATACACGCAGATTTTGTGAAGCCGAAGGAACTATCTTCAAACCGCGACTTAAAAAAAAGAAAATACCTAAGGCAAATCCACTTGAGAGACTATTTGTAGGAATAAGTAGGGACTTCAGGACATAACTTTCTGCCAAATACATGACCTATTGAGACAATATAACACCTTCTGAAGGGATAATTAATAACTTAGAACATATTTCAACCAGTTCCACAAGAAGTAACTGCTGTAATGAGTGAGCTGATGGCTTCCTGAAAATTACTGTTATTGTGGGGAGAGATTGGGAGAAGTTATGGTAATGCTTACAGATAAAGCTAGCGTGAGGAAGAACACGCTGACAAGAAAATATCTAAAATACAGATATTTCATGTGGGAGAGAGGGTAGTAATTGTAAACCATCCTATGTCAGCAAGCTCAAGTAAAATGAATAAGAAAAACTAATGTTATACAATGGGCCATTGAAAATAATGTCGTGTGACTTGGGCCACCAGTCGGGTAGACCGTTCGCTGGGTCAAATCCTTCGATTTGACGCCACTTCGGTGGCTTGCGCGTTGATGAGGATGAAATGATGGTGATTAGGACAACAGAACACCCAGTCCCTGAGCGGAGAAAATCTCCGACCCAGCCGGAAATCGACCACGGGCCCTTAGGATTGACATTCTGATGCGCTGACCACTCAATTACCAGAGGCGGACAATGGGCCATTAGAACCCCATATCTCCACTCTCAAGTAAAAAGAATAAGATATGACAAATGGAATAACTGTACCACACGAAATGGATAGAAAACATCATGCATTTGTTTGTCTATTCTGAGAATTCACAGGATTGTTGAACTTCATCTCCACTAGTATCGGAATAGACACTTGCAGTGAAGTTCCATGGCTGAATTTTTAGATAATCAAGTGTGTAAATTTGTTAAATGCTGTGATATTCTGTATTATTGAAGAATTTTACTGCAATGTGAAGAGTGTGACAGGTCAACGGGCACCTACTATTTCCTCACCGTGTCTGTCAATCGGCCTGACCATGTAATTCGTTAATTACAATTTTTCAACGGTATTAGCAAAACTGATGTCATTTGTTAACCGGTACGGTCTTTCAATGCTCTTAGCAGCTTACTATTCTTCATATTGACTAATAAGGGTAATCTGCTAAGGATTTAACTTTACGGGAATGTTGGAAACCAGTCCGTCAATACCGATTGGGTTGATGTCACCAATGCCTCTTCCGTGGCAGTACCTTATATTAGCAGGTTCTTGCTTAATGGGACCATCGGACGTTAATTAGGTAAATGTGATATATAAATCAGTCCATAATTTCCAGCAATAACATATTCTTCACAGCTCTTCATATAGTTATTATTGTTTGTTTCTAAAAAAAGCCAGTGATATTGGGACATGCAAATAATCAGTTATGAGCGCAGATATGTAACTCATGTATCTCAGCTAAAGGTAAGGCACAGTCAACAATTACGGCACCTTTTCACTACTGTAGATCGCTTAAAGAGCATGTAGTGGCCTATGCAAATTTATCATGTATGTTCACACTGCCTCTAACTTCCAAAGTAGCTTCACCTAATATAAGTCTCGAAGATAGTCCACATCCTTCACTCAGTTATAGAATTGTCTTCTGGTGAATTACATGAACTGGATAACGTTTAAGGTGATGACTATCTAGCAGAAACACTCTTGTAACAGATGACTTCTCAACACAGGTTTCCATTAATAACATCTTCTGTTCAGTTTTATACCTTCTTCATAATATATTTGTGTCGTCAATGTAACAGCAGCTCTGGCTGCTCAAACATATGAGTGCGACTTATGGTGTGAAGATAATCAGGCAACAAATGATGCATGAATTAATATCATACAAAAGCGTTTCTCTTTCTTAATTCTACAATGCAATATAATACAAATGTATAATAATAGCCATAAGCCACTGTCTGAAATCGACATCTTCCAGCTTGGCATGGCCGTCGGCTTCTTGTATATGGTGGCCAGCTTCCTACAACGCCGTATCTTACTGCAGAAAGCACACCGCCGTTGCACCAGCATCCTCGAACCCATGTAACAAAAGGAAACAACAACACACAGCAAACACTGTTTCTTACATAATACTATACATATGAATAATATAAATTTTCTCTTATGTTAATGCCATGTACTGTGTATATCAAGAGTTCGTAACACAAAACATGAATATAATTGAGTCACTGAAGGGAGGTAGTGCTGGACAAAGATGTGCTATGCCCTCTCTTAATGAATTACTTTACAGTAATGTATGTCAATTGCTAAATAGTGTTTATATGTCGAGGGACATGCGTTTGTCTATGTGCTGACTAATACTCTTTTTAATAGCGGAGGAATTACGGAATTATTTTTAATAATTTGCATTTAGTGTACGTATTAAAGGTTTTATTTACTTAATAGATTATTTGTCTGTACATATTAGTGAACGTTAGTGATACTACAAAGTTCCACATACTAGATGACCATCTGAATCAAGAAGATACTTGTGTGTAAATTTGTATGACAGTAATTAACGCAGAGAAACGTTATTGAGTACACACTTACATCTAGAAAGCTAATTTTGCAGTAATTATATTGTAGGATTTTAAGCACTTCATTAATGACAAGGCTATATCCAGTACTGTTAATTCAAATTAATTATGTGATGTGGAGAGAGAAGTATTTGGTATTATTATTTACTTGCTGTCTTTCAGGTGAGTTGCCATGTTAAAGGTGTTGCTTACCAACCAATAATATGAGGATACACTAGAATTTTGGCTAGGTTTTGAACATTTTTAAGTTGAGCACATTAATGTAAGTTAGGTGCATTCATTTGTTCACAGTTCATGTCAAATAGATAATTTCGCTACCTTGGATAGTTATAAAGCTAATTGAAAATTTTTCTGAGTGTTGGCGTGAACAATAATTGTGCAGACTCGAAATAATTAATGAGATAGAGTTTACTTTATACAGCATATACTATGAACACTAAAGGCTCATGTGCATTAAAGAAAGAAGTACTTCGTTAAGTGGTTCTTTAAGATGTGAAAGGTAGGTCGTTAAGTAATATTAATGCATCAGTTTTCATGTAATCATAAGTAACGATTTAGTGTTCAAGAGTGGACATCAGTCCTAAGTTTTATATCGTGGAGGTGCGATATAAGTCTGACTGATTTGCTAAATTGGCTGTATGAATATACAAGCAAGGAGTAAGTGAATCACTTGCGGATGAAATGGTAGTAGGATGTAAGGAGTGAAGCATAATCTTCATTCACGCATGGTTAAAACTCTGTTCACTCACCTTCCTTCGGCGAATTCTGCACTGCCAACAAAAATCTCTGTTTGCATGTGACGAATACAAAATCATCCATGAACACCAATAAAGTGTTACGTGACGACAACGCTACAGTAGTGTGAAATAGCTTTCATGGCGACAACCAGACTTCGCAGTCTACCTTGTTGGTGTTAAACTATGAGCTATTAGCATTTTGCTGTGTGAATAAGTAAATGTCAACACGGCTATTAACCATATTCAATGCTGCTATGTGAATGCTCCTGTGCATATAATGTACAGTATTAATCTTCTATTAAATGTAATTTGTGCTCTGAGTGATGAAATGATGGACAGTGAATTGTTTTGGGCACCAGAGAATCACAGATTATCACTGACGAGTAAGTTGTGCTGAATACTGTTTTTTTTTTTTTCACATCTTCATGATCCAGTTTTGCTCTAGGTTAATATGAATTTTACGACAATGCGTATTTTAAAGTGTTGAAAATTGCACCGAATTTTAAATTTTACCAGTAACCTATCAAGTAAACGATCTGCATTATAATGCCAAATATGGGACAGAATGTGCATAAGGCTGCTCCTAGATTTCGTACGTGCCCATTCGACAGACTATTGATATCGTATGCACGGAGTGGTCTGGATGTCCTTCACACTCTCAGGAAGTAAACACGTCTATGTGAGCATTATATATTACTTTATGACGTACACGGCCGACAATACGTACATACTTCCCTTCTAGCTCTTTCGGATAGGCAAGAGCAGAAGAAAAGGGATCGTTAATGGTTGTAATATTCTTTATATTATCCACAATGAAGAGAGCGAGGAAAGGTGACAAAGATTTAAGATTCCCAAAATAACCATCGGTGGATACATACGATAGTTTCAGTAGTGATTACAACTATCACAGTTTTCAAGGGTCTACTCACTTCATATTATATGGTCCCTACTACGTCAATATGCATGCCGTCATTCAAATTTCAGTTACTTCATTAATTATTTATATCTTTGACTGAAGGCCATATTGAGTGTTTTGCATTTTATTTGTTTTCAAATTTTCGTACGTTTTCATTGTTTAGTTAATTAATGATGGTAGAGGATACGCGTGGAGGTATGTTGTGTTTTACAGTACTCTGAAATATGATAAGCTTATATGAAAACATCGAAACAGATCGTGAACAAAGAACATGAAACGAGGAAAGTAGATCTACAATAACAAATGAGTCTTGTCGAGAACACACTATTAAAGCGGAATTCATCTTTCTTTGAGCAGCACATTCGTCTCTTCACATTTAACATTCAATTTCTTTACCTAGCTCCAGTACACTGGAAAATGTGGAGATTTACCGGATACCATGGGGGTGTGAAGACGTGGAGTGGATGAAGGTAAAACAACGTTGCAAAAGACCTAATATCCCCTGGTCAACTCTGGAAATGCAGATGTAGACATATCAGTTTCTGAGCCAGAAGACGACCGGATTCGATTTCGTAAGGCTCAGGTATTGGCATCCACAATCTGATATCATAAAAGACTATACGCAAAGACCATAGAGATTAATAAGCACACTAGTAATTATAATTGGAAGGAGGAGGGTGTAACAATTAATGGGACCGGGATCCTGATGGTATGGATGATGTGTACCTGTGTCCTACCATGGAATGAAAGGACAGTGACCAATTGGATTCGACTAATCAAAACATGTCACATCACGCGGGAGCAATCGGAAATGGAATCTTACTTCAGTCATCCGCGAGCCAGGGTGTACGTCGGAACTTGGAAAAAGCTAATTATCCAATTTAAAAGTTTATATTCGCTGCTGATGATGAAACCTTCAATGCAACAAGAAATTCGTACACCGTTGGTATAAGAGACTGAGATACTTTAATATATCGGATTATTTGTTTATTCTTGGACATTTACACCAACTGCACTGCAAGTTACTTTGTTGCTGATTTCATTTTCCTATACACAAGAGATCAATGTAACAAGAACTTCTTTTTAATTTCTATAATCACAGTGTCATCAAACTTTCGTGCATGTGAAGTGACTTGATATCATGCGATGAAGAATACGGTGTTTCTCTGGAATTACTCGTTACATGGTTCCATTGAGCTCTGTCGCCAAACTCTTTGGTGCGTCACTGAGCCAGCCTGTTTATTTTACTCCGCGCTGAACTGTTTTGTTTTCTTCCTGTCGAGCCACTCCCAATCAGCTGCGTCGATACCTAGTTACAGAAATCTAGACGCAGGTACACATAACGCCGGGGCAGTTAACATACTGGGCACGTCGTGAGCTATGTGCCTTTATGTCGATGAATGGATCACTATGCATCGATGTTCCTCTGTGTTGCACTAGTCCGTCCACATCTGTTTTTGTTGTTATACATATCTCGTCAAGAACTTCACAGACTGCCTATCGATGGGGTAAGATCTGAGGTTTACATCTCCTTCATAAAAATTATGTTTCATGTTGTCAAACTAATTCACCTTTTCTTTGTTAGCTATTCATTAACTCTTTAAGCCATTTATTTATTTTATCGATTAAGTATTCAGTTTTCTGTACTGACCGTCGTTGGTATCGGTCTGAGCGTGCCTCTGAGCCACATCTATAATAAATGGCAGTTTTGTATAACTCTTGCAGCCGCATGTCTCCTAACATTTTAAGTGAAGAATTAGCACATTTTAAATCTATTGTGTTTGAATAGTGATAAATCTAGATTCACCACAGAGGAACAACGCTTAACGACTAATGTGAACTGCTGAAATTACTCGCTAATAACAAGTTGTGCGTAATTGGCCCGACGTCTTAGGTACTTTCATATCGTCAATCAGTATGTTTTTTACTCACATTTTATTCGAGCTCCTGGGGAAGGGGGGGGGGGGGTGAGTAGAACTATGCAAATGGAAAACTCGATCATTTTGCAACTATTTACAATAAAACGATCAGTGAACCTAATAAAATGGAGTACTTACAGCTAAGATATCTTGTTAATACACTCCTGGAAATTGAAATAAGAACACCGTGAATTCATTGTCCCAGGAAGGAGAAACTTCATTGACACATTCCTGGGATCAGATACATCACATGGTCACACTGACAGAACCACAGGCACATAGACACAGGCAACAGAGAACGCACAATGTCGGCACTAGCACAGTGTATATCCACCTTTCGCAGCAATGCAGGCTGCTATTCTCCCATGGAGACGATCGTAGAGATGCTGGATGTAGTCCTGTGGAACGGCTTGCCATGCCATTTCCACCTGGCGCCTCAGTTGGACCAGCGTTCGTGCTGGACGTGCAGACCGCGTGAGACGACGCTTCATCCAGTCCCAAACATGCTCAATGGGGGACAGATCCGGAGATCTTGCTGGCCAGGGTAGTTGACTTACACCTTCTAGAGCACGTTGGGTGGCACGGGATACATGCGGACGTGCATTGTCCTGTTGGAACAGCAAGTTCCCCTGCTGGTCTAGGAATGGTAGAACGATGGGTTCAATGACGGTTTGGATGTACCGTGCACTATTCAGTGTCCCCTCGACGATCACCAGTGGTGTACGGCCAGTGTAGGAGATCGCTCCCCACACCATGATGCCGGGTGTTGGCCCTGTGTGCCTCGGTCGTATGCAGTCCTGATTGTGGCGCTCACCTGCACGGCGCCAAACACGCATACGACCATCATTGGCACCAAGGCAGAAGCGACTCTCATCGCTGAAGACGACACGTCTCCATATGTCCCTCCATTCACGCCTGTCGCGACACCACTGGAGGCGGGCTGCACGATGTTGGGGCGTGAGCGGGAGACGGCCTAACGGTGTGCGGGACCGTAGCCCAGCTTCATGGAGACGGTTGCGAATGGTCCTCGCCGATACCCCAGGAGCAACAGTGTCCCTAATTTGCTGGGAAGTGGCGATGCGGTCCCCTACGGCACTGCGTAGGATCCCACGGTCTTGGCGTGCATCCGTGCGTCGCTGCGGTCCGGTCCCAGGTCGACGGGCACGTGCACCTTCCGCCGACCACTGGCGACAACATCGATGTGCTGTGGAGACCTCACGCCCCACGTGTTGAGCAATTCGGCGGTACGTCCACCCGGCCTCCCGCATGCCCACTATACGCCCTCGCTCAAAGTCCGTCAACTGCACATACGTTTCACGTCCACGCTGTCGCGGCATGCTACCAGTGTGAAACACTGCGATGGAGCTCCGTATGCCACGGCAAACTGGCTGACACTGACGGCGGCGGTGCACAAATGCTGCGCAGCTAGCGCCATTCGACGGCCAACACCGCGGTTCCTGGTGTGTCCGCTGTGCCGTGCGTGTGATCATTGCTTGTACAGCCCTCTCGCAGTGTCCGGAGCAAGTATGGTGGGTCTGACACACCGGTGTCAATGTGTTCTTTTTTCCATTTCCAGGAGTGTATGTTCTACATCCTTTGTTACACTTACATCTCACTACAAATTCTCTTGTCGCACCTACATCTAACTACGTAAAGTATGTAATTCTGTCTGGTATAAATTATATATTTATATTTCCTAAACGCTTTTTCTTTCCCCATGAACCATGGACCTTGCCGTTGGTGGGGAGGCTTGCGTGCCTCAGCGATACAGATGGCCGTACCGTAGGTGCAACCACAATGGAGGGGTATCTGTTGAGAGGCCAGACAAACGTGTGGTTCCTTAAGAGGGGCAGCAGCCTTTCCAGTATTTGCAGGGGAGCAGTCTGGGTGATTGACTGATCTGGCCTTGTAACCCTAACCAAAACGGCCTTGCTGTGCTGGTACTGCGAACGGCTGAAAGCAAGGGGATAGTACAGCCGTAATTTTTCCCGAGGGCATGCTGCTTTACTGTATGGTTAAATGATGATGGCGTCCTCTTGGGCACCAAGCGGGGTGGCGCAGTGGTTAGCACACTGGACTCGCATTCGGGAGGACGACGGTTCAATCCCGTCTCCGGCCATTCTGATTTAGGTTTTCCGTGATTTCCCTAATTCGCTTTAGGCAAATGTCGGGATGGTTCCTTTGAAAGGGCACGGCCGATTTCCTTCCCAATCCTTCCCTCACCCGTGCTTGCGCTCCGTCTCTCGTGCCCTATTTATCGACGGGACGTTAAACACTAATCTCCTCCCCACGTCCTCTTGGATAAAATATTCCAGAGGTGAAATAGGCCCCCATTCGGATCTCCGGACGGGGACTACTCAAGAGGACATCGTTATCAGGAGAAAGAAAACTAGCGTTCAGCGGATCGGAGTGTGAAACGTCTGATCCCTTAATCGGGCATGTAGGTTAGAAAACTTAAAAAGGGAAATGGATAGGTTAAAGTTAGATATAGTGGGAATAAGTGAAGTTCGGTGGCAGGAGGAACAAGACTTTTGGTCAGGTGAATACAGGGTTATAAATAGAAAATCAAATAGGGGTAATGCAGGAGTAGTTCAAATAATGAATAAGAAAATAGGAGTGCAGGTAAGCTACTACAAACAGCATAGTGAACGCATTATTGTGGGCAAGATAGACACGAAGCTCAGACCTACTACAATAGTACAAGTTTATATGCCAACTAGCTCTGCAGATGATGAAGAAATTGATTAAATATATGATGAGATAAAAGAAGTTATTCAGGTAGTGAAGGGAGACGAAAATTTAATAGTCATGGGTGACTGGAATTCGAGAGTAGGAAAAGGGAGAGAAGGTAAAATAGTAGGTAAATATGGAATGGGGGTAAGAAATGAAAGAGGAAGCTGTCTGGTAGAACTTTGCACAGAGCATAACTTAATCACAGCTAACACTTGGTTCAAGAATCATTAAAGAAGGTTGTACACATGGAAGAATCCAGGAAATACTAGAAGGTATCGGATAAATTAAATAATGGTAAGACAGAGATTTAGGAACCAGGTATTAAATTGTAAGACATTTCCAGGGGCAGATGTGGACTCTGACCACGATCTATTGGTTATGAGCTGTAGATTAAAACGGAAGAAACTGCAAAAAGGTGGGAATTTAAGGAGATGGAATCTGGACAAACTGATTAAAACAGAGGTTGTAGAGAGTTTCAGGGAGAGCATAACGGAAAAAGTGTCACAAATGGGGGAAATAAATACAGTAGAAGAAGAATGGGTAGCTCTGAGGTATGAAGTAATGAAGGCAGCAGAGTATCAAGTAGGTAAAAAGACGAGGGCTAGCAGAAATACTTGAGTAACAGAAGTAATATTGAATTTAATAGATGAAAGGAGAAAATATAAAAATGCAGTAAATGAAGCAGGCAGAAAGGAATACAAACGTCTCAAAAATGAGATCGACAGGATGCGCAAAATGGCTAAGCAGGGATGGCTAGAGGACAAATGTGAGGATGTAGAGACTTATCTCACTAGGTGTAAGATAGATACTGCCTATAGGAAAATTAAAGAGACCTTTGGAGAAAAGAGAACCACTTGTATGAATATCGAGAGCTCAGATGGAAACCCAGTTCTAAGCAAAGAAGGGAAAGCAGAAAGGTGGAAGGAGTAAATAGAGGGGCTATACAAGGGCGACGTACTTGAGGACAATATTCGGGAAATGGAAGAGAATGTAGATGAAGACGAAAAGGGAGATACAATACTGCGTGAAGAGTTTGACCGAGCACTGAAAGACCTGAGTCGAATCAAGGCCCCGGGAGTAGACAACATTCCATTAGGACTACTGATGGCCTTGGGAGAGCAAGTACTGACAAAACTCTACCATCTGGTGGGCAAGATGTATGAGACAGGCGAAATACCCTCAGACTTCAAGACGAATATAATAATTCGAATCCCAAAGAAAGCAGGTGTTGACAGATGTGAAAATTACCGAACTATCAGTTGAATAAGCCACAGCTGCAAAATACTAACGCGAATTCTTTATAAACGAGTGGAAAAACTAGTAGAAGCCCACCTCAGGGAAGATCAGTTTGGATTCCGTAGAAATGTGGGAACACGTGCGGGAATACCTATCTTACGACTTATCTTAGGAGAAAGATTAAGGAAAGCCAAACCTACGTTTCTAGCATTTGTAGACTTAGAGAAAGCTTTTGACAATGTTGACTGGAATACTCTCTTTCATATTCTAAAGGTGGCAGGGGTAAAATACAGGGAGCGAAAGACTATTTACAATTTGTACAGAAACAAGATGGCAATTATAAGAGTCGAGGGACATGAAAGGGAAGCAGCGGTTGGGAAGGGAGTGAGTCAGGGTTTCAGCCTCTCTCCGATGTTATTTAAACTGTATATTGAGCAAGCAGTGAAGAAAACAAAAGAAAAATTCGGAGTAGGTATTAAAATCCATGGAGAAGAAATAAATACTTTGAGGTTAGCCGATGACATTGTAATTCTGTCAGAGACAGCAAAGGAGTTGGAAGAGCCGTTGAATGGAATGGACAGTGTCTTGAAAGGAGGATATAAGATGAACATCAACAAAAGCAAAACGAGGATAATGGAAAGTAGTCAAATTAAGTCGGGTGATTCTAAGGGAAATAGATTAGGAAATGACACACTTAAAGTAGTATCAGAGTTTTTCTATTTGGGGAGAGAAATAACTGATGATGGTCGAAGTAGAGAGGATATAAAATGTAGACTGGCAATGGCAAGAAAAGCTATTCTGAAGAAGAGAAATTTGTTAACATCCAGTATAGATTTAAGTGTCAGGAAGTCGTTTCTGAAAGTATTTGTATCGAGTGTAGCCATTATTTGTATGGGGTGTAGCCATGTATTGAAGTGAAACATGGACGATAAACAGTTTGGACAAGAAGAGAATAGAAGTTTTCGAAATGTGGTGCTACAGAAGAATGCTGAAGATTACATGGGGAGATCACATAATTAATGAGGAGGTATTGAATGGAATTGGGGAGAAGAGGAGTTTGTGGCACAAATTGACAGAAGAAGGTACCGGTTGGTAGGACCTGTTCTGAGGCATCAAGGGATCACAAAGTTAGTATTGGAGGGCAGTGTGGAGGGTAAAAATCGTGTAGGGAGACCAGGAGATGAATATGCTAAGCAGATTCAGAAGGACGTAGGTTGCAGTAAGTACTGGGAAATGAAGAAGCTTGCACGGGATAGAGTAGCATGGAGATCTGCAACAAACCAGTCTCAGGACTGAAGATCACAACAACAAAACGCTTTTTCTGACAGGTGCAGCTAACAGTTACAGGAAAGCTAGGTATGAAAATTTTATGATATATAAATGGAATTTTCGCAAGCATATTACTTGTACTTTAAAATAGAGTAATATTACTGGCTATACAGGTTTCTCAAATATGAATCTGTATTTGACTATATAGGTGGTTATAACAGGAGAAAATATCTTTTGGCTATGTATTTGAGAAGTAATAGCAATACGTCGCTGTCATTATAATATTACACTGCTCGTTATGTATTTTATTTCTGTTACCCCATATCACTAAAAGAAGTTGATAAACTTTCTTAGGGCGGAAACACACGTCGCATTATTTCCCTGTTATTGCTGCATGAAGTTAACTGTTACTGTCTGCTAGTTAGCATTCTGCAAACACGAAAACAATAGTAACAAACGCAGATACCAGCAACAGTGAACATAGCGACACTTGTACTTAAGGTACAAATAGACCACTACATTTCGCATATTGCCGAATGGGGTAGCCAGTGGTAAGAAGAGTGGACTCTCGCATTCGGAAGGACGACGGCTCAAACCTGTGTCCCACCATTGTGATTTAGGTTTTCCGTGAATTCCCTAAATCGCTTAAGACAAATAACAGGATCTTTCATTCGAAAGGGCACGCCTCTTGCCTTCTCCATCCCTCCAGAATCTGAAATTGTGGTCGGTCTCTAATGACCTCAAGCGGACGTATTATTTGGTTTATTTCGCTAGTTCTCATTGGCAGACGACCTCACCTCATACATTCATTGCCCTGGTGCAATCTGTGAGAGGCTTAAATCACTGTTCGGCTCCATTGTCAGCATAAATAATGATTTAAGAAGGATCTGCAATACTCCAGGAATCGAAGCCAACATCTTCCATATCTAGCTAACAACACTTAGTACTGAAGCTATTTGCACTGCTTTAAACCACTGAAGTATTCTCACAAGAGCAATGGACTTATCAGAATGCTCGCATCTGATTGACGAAATAAATAAAGTATTTTGCTATCTGGGTCGCTGGATTTCTACATTCACAAAGCCATCTGTAATTTCCTAATCTCTACGATGCGTAAAATTCGTATAACATAAACAAAATGATGATTATTCTTAACGGCTCACAATGTATCACACATTTGGTTCGGCACAAATTATCTTCAAATTACGACAGTTGAACTAAGTCGAGTGGACAGCGGTAATTGAGGGTTTCAGTTATTTATGCACAATAATACAAAGTCAACAACATTTTTGGCAGAAGTATTGATATCATGAAAATAGCTTCAAGTCGCTAAAAAGTACATTACTGATGGCCATTTTCTGGTAATAAATTACTTCCTCCAATTTATTGTACACTGATATTCAATATAAGAAATGCAGTATATAAGAGAGGCCCTTTAAAGCTCAGAAGCGATAAGGGAGGATTTAAAACGATTTTAAAACAAGAAATATTTATTTCCTGTCGGCCAATTCACTAAAATCTATTGAATTTCTTTTATTTCAGTTCATAAAAATTGCCCTCATTATGGTGAATGAATTAAGCAGAAGTTCTATTTTAGCGAATGTGTTTTCCCACATATCAACTTCAGAATGACTGCTTCACATGAGTTTTTACAAGTTAATCCTGTTACACAGTGCATAAATACCAGTCTCCTACTAGAGAACCAAAACATACTAAGTAACATAGCCTCCGTACAGTAAAGTTGTAACTGAACGTCGTGGCACACAATAGAACAGATATTAGAGTGCGTATGTCTGTGTTTAAGTTCACTATTCAGGTGTTCCACTTAATCCGTAACCGTTCCCAGCAATTCGGTGACCAATAATATTCAAGGGCATTGAGAATGGGAGAAGCAGCCAGACCAAATGTGAATATATTTAGCATCCAGATAAAATTTCATAAACTTTTCGCTGGGTATACACTCCTGGAAATGGAAAACAGAACACATTGACACCGGTGTGTCAGACCCACCATACTTGCTCCGGACACTGCGAGAGGGCTGTACAAGCAATGATCACACGCACGGCACAGCGGACACACCAGGAACCGCGGTGTTGGCCGTCGAATGGCGCTAGCTGCACAGCATTTGTGCACCGCCGCCGTCAGTGTCAGCCAGTCTGCCGTGGCATACGGAGCTCCATCGCAGTCTTTAACACTGGTAGCATGCCGCGACAGCGTGGACGTGAACCGTATGTGCAGTTGACGGACTTTGAGCGAGGGCGTATAGTGGGCATGCGGGAGGCCGGGTGGAAATACCGCCGAATTGCTCAACACGAAGGGGCGCGAGGTCTCCACAGTACATCGATGTTGTCGCCAGTGGTCGGCGGAAGGTGCACGTGCCCGTCGACCTGGGACCGGACCGCAGCGACGCACGGATGCACGCCAAGACCGTAGGATCCTACGCAGTGCCGTAGGGGACCGCACCGCCACTTCCTAGCAAATTAGGGACACTGTTGCTCCTGGGGTATCGGCGAGGACCATTCGCAACCGCCTCCATGACGCTGGGCTACGGTCCCCCACACCGTTAGGCCGTCTTCCGCTCACGCCCCAACATCGTGCAGCCCGCCTCCAGTGGTGTCGCGACAGGCGTGAATGGAGGGACGAATCGAGACGTGTCGTCTTCAGCGATGAGAGTCGCTTCTGCCTTGGTGCCAACGATGGTCGTATGCGTGTTTGGCGCCGTGCAGGTGAGCGCCACAATCAGGACTGCATACGACCGAGGCACACAGGGCCAACACCCGGCATCATGGTGTGGGGAGCGATCTCCTACACTGGCCGTACACCACTGGTGATCGTCGAGGGGACACTGAATAGTGCACGGTACATCCAAACCGTCATCGAACCCATCGTTCTACCATTCCTAGACCGGCAAGGGAACTTGCTGTTCCAACAGGACAATGCACGTCCGCATGTATCCCGTGCCACCCAACGTGCTCTAGAAGGTGTAAGTCAACTACCCTGGCCAGCGAGATCTCCGGATCTGTCCCCCATTGAGCATGTTTGGGACTGGATGAAGCGTCGTCTCACGCGGTCTGCACGTCCAGCACGAACGCTGGTCCAACTGAGGCGCCAGGTGGAAATGGCACGGCAAGCCGTTCCACAGGACTACATCCAGCATCTCTACGATCGTCTCCATGGGAGAATAGCAGCCTGCATTGCTGCGAAAGGTGGATACACACTGTACTAGTGCCGACATTGTGCATGCTCTGTTGCCTGTGTCTATGTGCCTGTGGTTCTGTCAGTGTGATCATGTCATGTATCTGACCCCAGGAATGTGTCAATAAAGTTTCCCCTTCCTGGGACAATGAATTACGGTGTTCTAATTTCAATTTCCAGGAGTGTATATCAGAGAATATTCCGCCATTTGTAACGAGGGACGTGATTACGTAATGCCAGTCTAGATCGAATTTGATGAAAACCGTGCTTGACATAATGGAGAACAACAGCTGGAGATCTACAGCAGTACTTCGTCCTGAACAACACAATCATTGATGTGAACGCAGATACAGTCACTAAATTCAAGACGAGCTACGGCGGGCCAGGGCCGTTATGTCTCAACTAAATGTCGGGGAGGCAATAGACAAGGATTAAACAGGTGGATGAATTTCATTCAGCAAAGAAACCCCGGAATAATTGACATACAAACCTCAAGTCGTTGAAAAACAGTGAACACGAATCCACGGAACGGAGTTATAACGAAAGTATTTTCTTATTATCTGTTTTCCATACTTCCATGTCGGTCATGCAAAATTCAGAGTAGATCTCATTTCTGTACTGTGATTATTGGTTTCAGCGGAATTAGGCCATCTTCATATTTAAGATACAGAGGACGATACAGGCCACTGCCATCGGCTTATAAGCAACCTCTCGGTATATTTTGCTGATTATCAGTAGATAATAATTTTCATCCCAGTCTCCACGCATCTATAAGATTTAGTTAACACAGAGAATACAGTTCGTAGGATACCTGACGGTGTTGTCTAAATAAAACATGTCTCTTCAAGAGCTTTAATGTCGTCAGTTCATCAACTGAATAGAGAATTTTGCTTTCTAAGGACAAATATGGCTAGATTACAACAGAACACGTTTATTCAGTACCACTTTCATTCTGAAATTTATCATAGCTGTATTGTTCTTCCATTAAACTATCACAGTATAAAACGACACGGTTTTCTTAACCATGTTTTAAGTATTTATGTATTCCGCGCACACACGTCTTCAGACAAACCAGTATCGAGATTCTTAGCCAATGATAAGGTATATAATTAATCACTCATTTTATTCTACTATACAACGTTCGACAAAAAACTTCCAGATTCTTACTTAATCAGTGTAACACTGACTTCACTTCGTATAAAGGTGAGCAAATGGTAGCTGATCGGCAATATTGAATGAAGCAGCAGGATAAAGCAACCTTCCAGAAAACTTCCGAAAGATCCAAACGTTTCTTAAATCCAACGATACTCCACGGGCACAGTAGACTGCGACGATCCGCTAACGGTAGTAGTACTCCTTACAAGCTGATAGTCGTCATTGCCGAATACATGTCTTAGGTATTGACCAGATGCACTTCACATTCGCCATTCCTGTTACGCTTTCATAGCCTGCTGCTAAATTCGCCAGTTTTTAATGTCATCCAGCAATCCAAGTCTTCTACTCACTCTCCATGTCCTCCACGCCTTTTTTTAATGTCTCTCCGTTAAAGGAAATGTCTTGAGGCTACATGTGTTGCAGTCAAGGCATTTCCCTTATTCTTACCATTTCCATCAGTATTTATTCCTCCTACACGTTATTAGTAACAAACATCGCCTGTACCTTAGAGCTGAGGATAGCCTAAGTCACTCGAAACTAGTAATTACAATAAATATACGGATAACGATAAAAAAATTTGATGTCAGACATGTTTTATTAAAAAGATTATAAAATAGTGTCCCAAATTTGTGCTGAGGTATAACGCTGCGTTTCTGTAATTATTGTGGCATTGAAAGGGAAATATATAAAAGGTAAATAAAAGCCGTAACCAAGAAACGATCAGGAGTGAGGGACTATGCCAATAATATATTTCCTGGTGCAAATGTAGAGCAATAAACGATTTTATCCTAAAATTTACAGCAACTACTCTCCAAGGTTTTAAGGCAATAATTTACAATAGGTCACACTGAGGAATGTTGTTCTAATTACTACCAGAGAAGAGAAATGTTGTCTGACTACAGGGTGAGAAATCGGCTCTTAGGGATGATAACTGTCCCCCGGTGTGTCCACGAACGATGGGCCAGACGCCTGGTGTCATTAGTAGCCCCTGGGAGGTATGCGCGCCCGCTCTACAGCCCGACAAGAGCAACGTCGCCCTTCTCCACTGGAGAGCCCCACGGCGCTAGAATTCCGGGAAGCAAACATTCTTTCTCTTTGGCACTCCACCTTTTTTCCGGTTGTTCCTTCCTTTCATGCCTGTGGAAATGGAACATTCCTCTTCTGGCATTCCCTTTATTCGCTCTTGCATCTCTTTTCCTTCCCACCTCCTTCTCCATGCGGCTGCCTCCCGGCACCTCACATTCTGCCTCCGCTTCCCTGTTTGTCTCTGGCAAGTCTGTGTGTACGTACGTGTGTGTGTGTGTGTGTGTGTGTGTGTGTCTGTGCGCGCGCGCATGCCGCTCTCTTTCTTTCTGTCTATCTCGGCCGCACCGTCCGCAAGCTTTGTGACAATGTAGGACTGTGAGACAGCTGCTCCTTGTAATCAAGCCGAGAAGAAGGACATCCGTAACACCCTTCATGAAGGGACAGTCACGCACTTTTGCAGCTGGGGGATGTTATATAAAACCACGCCAGTCCAGCGTGAATGTCTTCCCTGTAAATGTCTTAAAGAGTATGACCTACAATATTAAACACCGGGCCATGTACTTTGTGGCTTCTTTTTTTTTAATTTGGAGTACTAGGTGCGCCGGCCGCAGTGGCCGTGCGGTTAAAGGCGCTGCAGTCTGGAACCGCAAGACCGCTACGGTCGCAGGTTCGAATCCTGCCTCGGGCATGGACGTTTGTGATGTCCTTAGGTTAGTTAGGTTTAACTAGTTCTAAGTTCTAGGGGACTAATGACCTCAGCTGTTGAGTCCCATAGTGCTCAGAGCCATTTGAACCCATTTGAAGTAGTAGGTGCTTACTTGTACAGACAAGTGACCACAATCAAATACGATAGGCATTATTCATGAATTCGGCCGGTGGTCCTGCGGTTAAAAATATACAGTCTATAAAGTATGTTCTCGCCGTTATCATGTTTCACAGTAATAACTATAAAACAGTATGCTACATTAGCGGCTTTTGGATATTATATCTAAAATAGTTTCGAAGTTCAACATTATGCTTCTGGAATCAAACTTCCCTGCAATAAATATACGTATACTTAATTTAATTCTTCAATGTATGAGGTAGAGAACTATCTTTTAATTCATCGGTATTTATATACAGCGACAGGTGTTGACCAGAAGCTCTCTACTTTCACCTGCCTTGTGGCTTATCTATTATCTGATGCTAAATGTGTGAGTTATTAATGTCATCCAGCATTCTACGCCTTCTTTTTCTTTACAGGTCTTCTCTGCAATCGTTCCTGTAATGACTCCTTGTTACAGGTCATTTCTTGATCTTCAAAAAAATGGTTCAAATTGCTCTGAGCACTATGGGACTTAACTGCTGTGGTCATCAGTCTCATAGAACTTAGAACTACTTAAACCTAACTAACCTAAGGACATCACACATATCCATGCCCGAGGCAGGATTCGAACCTGCGACCGTAACGGTCACGCGGTTCCAGACTGTAGCGCCTAGAAACGCACGGCCACTCCGGCCGGCTCTTGATCTTCCAGCTAAGATGTTCTCCTTATCCTTACCGTTTCCATCATATGAAGCTCCCTTCCGTTCTTAGAACAAATTATTCATTCTGTCAGTCTCTTTCATTTTAATGTTTTTCTTCCCAGCCATATTTCAAAATTTTAAAGTGTTTGTCTTCTTCCCTTTTGACCGTCCATGGTTCACTAGCATATAATACTATACCTCAGGGAAAATTATTTGGAGCGTCGCTTCCTCGTGGAAATCTCTCGCTGAAATAAGAAATTCTTCTCCAGTTTTGTTGATGACCTTAACAAAGTTTTTCATTATGTCCAGTTTATATGAAGAGTTGGGAGAATGCTGTTCTTGGACTCGAAAAGTGGTCTGTGCATAATATTATAAGATATTGTTTCACGTGATTAACGCTTACACTTATCTTTCTTTTTACAATGAAACGCTTTAGTGAGGCTGCCCCAGAGGCACAGGAAAAAAATTTGGTGTAGCCGTCTTGCAGTCCAAGTAATATCCCTATGACTTTAAGATCCTCAGAAATATGTCATTTAAACTTTTCATAGTTTAATCACAACAAGAACTGTTTCCTGTTTTCTTATATTTCATTCATATAAGGTGCATACCTAACCATAAAACATGGTAACATGTTGCCATAATGCAGTAGCAAACAACTGAGGCTTTCCCTGGAGGAGTCGATGAACAGCCTCTACTGATCACTTTTATAATCAATACCCATAAACGCCATTAGTCCCTGTTCATACCTAAAAAATACCAGTTTCTTTTCACTTTTGAAAAACGGTCGGAATGGCATATGGCGGTTACGGAACACTGTAACATTTACTGTCTTGTCAGGACAATTCCAGTGCGTGGTCTTAACGTCAACAGTTGAGCTTTACCTTTCGCCAGTTCCAGATCTCTGACTATGTTATTAACGTCACACTGTGTTACTTTATAAATCGCTGTACACTCACACATATAAAATCAGAATCTTTCGAGGAAATTATTTTTTAAAGATTGTGGTGCAGCACTATACTTCAATTAACATTATTTTACAGTTGACACATCCTGCGTTTGAGCTAGTTTCCTGCAATCAGAGCGCTCAGCGCCACGCCTGAACCGTTCGCCGTTGCCAAATAGCCACAGCAATTAGACAGGTCACTTCCAATTCACTGTACAACATTTTTCTTGGTGCTATTTGATCCCAAATCGTCGATCTGGCATTTTTACTTCGTATTTCGACACACATCATAGCTAGACCAAAAGTAACACAGACACACGGACACACACACACACACACACACACACACACACACACACAAATAACGACGCTAACGAAATACACACGTTTCAAATGCAGCACTAACCGAACACTGCTGCCTGCTTCCAAACAAGACAGGATTCTGCGCCACATACACATATACATACATATACATACACAGGAGTACCAGTCCTAAGAATAGCTACTTGACCCACTGTTGTGGCATAGCGTAATAATTAGCGCATAAATCTGACGGGTAGAAGGTCATGGTGTTCAAATCCAGACAAATGAAGGGAAATATTTTTTTGTTATTTCTCTAATCTAATTAAGAGTACTTATTCCAATTCATGGCGATAAATGGTTATAGCGGACAAACAGTCTTGGCTGCAAAACAGGCTTTAATATTTTATATTTTGCTTGTAACGGATTTCACTTTGTTTACGGCATATTCAGATTGTCCGGCACAATAAGTGTTAAACACGTATGCTGACACAAATGCAAACATCTTACCAGGCAAACAATGTTATGAAAATTTGTAGAACATTCAAATGGCTCTGAGCACTATGGGACGTAACTTCTGAGGTCATCAGTCCCCTAGAACTTAGAGCTACTTAAACCTAACTAACCTAAGGACATCACACACATCCATTCCCGAGGCAGGATTCGAACCTGCGACCGTAGCGGTCGCGCGGTTCCAGACTGAAGCACTTAGAACCGCTCAGCCATGAAGAACATTACCTGGCGCCCTGATGTGAAATAGTGTTGAGTACAGATGAAGTCAGGTCAAAAATAAACAACTCAGCGGGTAGTTTCCCCCATAGAGCCTAATAGACTTCTTGTGGTGCCCTTGTAGGTATACAGCGCAATCCAAAGGACATCAAAAACAGTATCAGGGCCACAGAAATACATCACACAATGTAAACAAAAGTTTATTGTTTTTATTCAATTAATTGGTTTAAGTATATTTTATTTACTTCTAATTCTTTACCGCATCAACTTCATCGTCGTATTGACTTTATTTGCTCTTATTTTTCTTCCTGTCGTTCTTTTACGTTTGGAATCTACAAATCTGCTACTAAGTGCCAACGGGGACTCTCATCGGTTGATAACGCGGCAGCTCATGTAGCCAGCATGAGGATACTTTCAGTTAGTCAGTGACAGCGAGAAATTACAGTTTGCTATTAGCGCCAAAACTGAATTTTTCCTGTCTTCAGTTTGCTCTGAGAAGTTACCTTCAATCGCCGTGGACAAAGCGATCGTGATTTTAGTTCTGTCGCAGACTGTTCACCATCATTTTCTCGTATACATTGCACTTCACAAGACTAGGCTTAGCCTAGGACAAGAGTTTACATTCAGGGCTACAAAACGCGTCATCTTCCGCATTTCACTCATTGGTCACGTAAATCACCTTTCGACAGAGCATCTCGCATTTCTGAAACACCTCGCGGCTGCTACTTCGAACATTGCTTCACGTGTCACATTACCAGTATTTGTGAAGTGAACAGGAGAGTGCGTATGTGTGTGTGTGTGTGTGTGGGCCAGGGGGGTGGATACCAAGTGTTGATGGAGTTATCATACACAGTTAACTACAATTCATGTAGTTCGATGGTTCTCGCTAGATCATGGGTGTAGCAATGCCCATTGGAGATCTTTTATGATTCAGCCACAAATGAGGACTTGAGACACGAGATACGCAACACACATGAGTGCTTACCTGTATGCCTTCCCAATATATAACGTTAGAGGCCTCCTTTCAGATTTCACTGTAGCCTGACTGCAAATGTAGCAGAATAATCAAGTTTTGGGAACAGAGTTGTCTAGGTAACCTATTTCAGTGCTTCAAATTACGAAATCATAGGTTGAAGTAAATGCGAGATAACTCATTGTAAATATGAGATCCTCGTACATTAATAACCCGTGTTACCGATAGTATGTTGAGTGCAAGCATGCATAGATGCGTGGATTGTATTGTACAGTTTCCGGATGTCAGTTTGTGGGACAATATTCCATTTCGTGTAGCATTTGGTCGGTCAATACAGGAACGATTGAAGTTGTTTGTCGATGACGCTAGAGTTTCCGTCCGTTGTTATCCCATAAGTGCTCGATTAGAGACAGATCGATCAGGTCAAGTTAACATATCGACACTGTACCACATTTTGGAATGCTTTTCCTAAATGGCAGTACAACAGGTCGAATCACCAGACTGACGAACGATTTTGCATTCAGAGTGCATGTGAGGAACACGAGAGGGCTCCTCTTGTCATACGAAAAAGTACCCTCCACCAGGAGCAGCTCGAGAGTTTCTAGCATTTACACATGTGTTTGTTGCAGGCCCTCAACTGGCGTCCTACCCATCATCACATAGCCACCACTGGCGCCGAACCAGAACCACATTCATGAGAAAATACATCACACCTCCACACTGCCCTCCAATGTGTACACTTTTGTCAGTACTGAAGGTAGCAGATGGCGGTGGCTTGGTGTCGGTGGAATGCACGCAACGGGACGTCTGGCTCAGAGTTCTCGAAGAGTTTTTTGTAGTCATCAGTCTTCTCAGTGGTTTGATGCAGGCTCTCTAGAATTCCTCTCCTGTACTGACCACTTCATTTTAGAGTAGCACTTGCAGTTATTTGCTCGATGTATTCCAAACTTTGTCTTTCTCTACAGCTTTCAAACTCTACGATTCCATATACAAACATATAAGGTATTCACTGATATAATAAAATATGTCATGTAATCATATCCATTCTTCTTGTCAGCGTTTGCATATATTCCTTTTCCTCATCGGTTATGTGGAGAACCACCTCATTCCTTATCTTATCAGTCCACGTATTTTGAACATTCGTCTGCAGCAGCACGTCTCAAATGATTCGATTCATTTCTATTCCAGTTTTCCTACAATCCGCGTTTCTATAACATACACTGCTGTGCTGCAAACGTACATACTCCGAAATTCCTTCTTCAAAACTAAGGTTTATATTTAAAACTAGTAGACTTCTCTTAGCCAGGAATGCACTTTGTACCATTGCAAGTTTGCTGTTTAAAGTCTGCTGTTTATGCCCTCCTTGCTCCGACGACCTACGCAGCAGAATTTCTTATCGTGATCTACTATCCTGATGTCGAACTTCTCGCTGTTGTATCTCTAAGTCCGTTATCGGTCTCTAACGTTGTCCTGTTTGCGCATTGCTACATAAGTGACGATCCGTGTAAGATATCAGTTACTCGGCAACATGCCTCTCCGTCGTACGCATCTTATCTGTCGCTGGCACCCTACGATCTACAAACAGTTCTTGATGTTGAGACTGATTATAATATGAACGTCAATGCTACCAAAACAATGGATGTGCTACAGGGACCATCACTTTTATTTGGTGAACATGTCGATTTAGCGCTGACGTCGCTGTCGATGATTGTCAAGCGTCGTTGAACGTTGCTTTTGTTTGCATCGATTTTGCGCTACGCTCTCTTGCAACTACACTCCTGGAAATGGAAAAAAGAACACATTGACACCGGTGTGTCAGACCCACCATACTTGCTCCGGACACTGCGAGAGGGCTGTACAAGCAATGGTCACACGCACGGCACAGCGGACACACCAGGAACCGCGGTGTTGGCCGTCGAATGGCGCTAGCTGCGCAGCATTTGTGCACCGCCGCCGTCAGTGTCAGCCAGTTTGCCGTGGCATACGGAGCTCCATCGCAGTCTTTAACACTGGTAGCATGCCGCGACAGCGTGGACGTGAACCGTATGTGCAGTTGACGGACTTTGAGCGAGGGCGTATAGTGGGCATGCGGGAGGCCGGGTGGACGTACCGCCGAATTGCTCAACACGTGGGGCGTGAGGTCTCCACAGTACATCGATGTTGTCGCCAGTGGTCGGCGGAAGGTGCACGTGCCCGTCGACCTGGGACCGGACCGCAGCGACGCACGGATGCACGCCAAGACCGTAGGATCCTACGCAGTGCCGTAGGGGACCGCACCGCCACTTCCCAGCAAATTAGGGACACGGTTGCTCCTGGGGTATCGGCGAGGACCATTCGCAACCGTCTCCATGAAGCTGGGCTACGGTCCCGCACACCGTTAGGCCGTCTTCCGCTCACGCCCCAACATCGTGCAGCCCGCCTCCAGTGGTGTCGCGACAGGCGTGAATGGAGGGACGAATGGAGACGTGTCGTCTTCAGCGATGAGAGTCGCTTCTACCTTGGTGCCAATGATGGTCGTATGCGTGTTTGGCGCCGTGCAGGTGAGCGCCACAATCAGGACTGCATACGACCGAGGCACACAGGGCCAACACCCGGCATCATGGTGTGGGGAGCGATCTCCTACACTGGCCGTACACCACTGGTGATCGTCGAGGGGACACTGAATAGTGCACGGTACATCCAAACCGTCATCGAACCCATCGTTCTACCATTCCTAGACCGGCAAGGGAACTTGCTGTTCCAACAGGACAATGCACGTCCGCATGCATCCCGTGCCACCCAACGTGCTCTAGAAGGTGCAAGTCAACTACCCTGGCCAGCAAGATCTCCGGATCTGTCCCCCATTGAGCATGTTTGGGACTGGATGAAGCGTCGTCTCACGCGGTCTGCACGTCCAGCACGAACGCTGGTCCAACTGAGGCGCCAGGTGGAAATGGCATGGCAAGCCGTTCCACAGGACTACATCCAGCATCTCTACGATCGTCTCCATGGGAGAATAGCAACCTGCATTGCTGCGAAAGGTGGATATACACTGTACTAGTGCCGACATTGTGCATGGTCTGTTGCCTGTGTCTATGTCCTTGTGGTTCTGTCAGTGTGATCATGTGATGTATCTGACCCCAGGAATGTGTCAATAAAGTGTCCCCTTCCTGGGACAATGAATTCACGGTGTTCTTATTTCAATTTCCAGGAGTGTAGTTTGGAGAACTTTCGACCCCTGAGGTAATCGCCTACTGCACCTTTATCGTAAACCAATTTTTTCGTCTTTCTTCAATTTACTATCAATCCATATCCTATAATCATTAGACTGTCCATTCCATTCAAAACGTACTGCAAACCTTCTTCATTTTGACTGTGGATAACATTGTCATAAGAAATCTTCTCGTTGATGTCCTTTCGCCTTGAATTATATTTCCACCTTTGAACATTTCTTTCATTTTTGTCATTGCTTCATCGATGTACAGACTGAAGAATATGGACAAAGACTACGTTCCAGTCTTATTCCCTTCTCAATCCGAGCGCATCTTTCTTAGTTTTCCACTCTTACTATTCTCGCTTGGCTCTTGTATATATTGCATATTATCCGTCTTCCCTTATACCTCTAATCTACAGGGTTATTACAAATGATTGAAGCGATTTCACATCTCTACAATAACTTTATTATTTGAGATATTTTCACAATGCTTTGCACACACATACAAAAACTCAAAAAGTTTTTTTAGGCATTCACAAATGTTCGATATGTGCCCCTTTAAGGATTCGGCAGACATCAAGCCGATAATCAAGTTCCTCCCACACTCGGCGCAGCATGTCCCCATCCGTGAGTTCGAAAGCATCGTTGATGCGAGCTCGCAGTTCTGGCACGTTTCTTGGTACAGGAGGTTTAAACACTGAATCTTTCACATAACCCCACAGAAAGAAATCGCATGGGGTTAAGTCGGGAGAGCGTGGAGGCCATGACATGAATTGCTGATCATGATCTCCACTACGACCGATACATCGGTTTTCCAATCTCCTGTTTAAGAAACGCCGAAAATCATAATGGAAGTGCGGTGGAGCACCATCCTGTTGAAAGGTGAAGTCGGCGCTGTCGGTCTCCAGTTCTGGCATGAGCCAATTTTCCGCGGGCTACGCGTGAAACTTGCAAGCACGCGTTCAACCGTTTCTTCGTTCACTGCAGGCCGACCCGTTGATTACAGAGGCATCCAGAAGCTTTAAACTGCGCACACCATCGCCGAATGGAGTTAGCAGTTGGTGGATCTTTGTTGAACTTCGTCCTGAAGTGTCGTTGCACTGTTATGACTGACTGATGTGAGTGCATTTCAAGCACGACATACGCTTTCTCGGCTTCTGTCGCCATTTTGTCTCACTGCGCTCTCGAGCGCTCTGGCGGCAGAAACCTGAAGTGCGGCTTCAGCCGAACAAAACTTTATGAGTTTTCTACGTATCTGTAGTGTGTCGTGACCATATGTCAATGAATGGAGCTACAGTGTATTTATGAAATCGCTTCAATCTTTTGTAATAGCCCTGTATTTTTCTTAGATGTTCTAACATCTTGCATAATCTGACATCGTTGTACGCTTTTTCCAGAACGTGAAATTCTATGAACATTTTTAGATGTTCCACGAGTATTGCTTCCATTGTCAACCCCCTGGCGCCTTCGCAGTGGTAACACCGGTTTCCGTCAGACCACGAAAGTTCAGCACTGTCGGGCTAGGCTAGACCTTGGGTGGGTGACCATCGAGTCTGCCAAGAGCAGTTTGTAAGCGGGGTGCACTCAGACCTTGAGAGGCAAGCGGAGGAGCTACTTGGTCGCTAAGTAGCGGCTCCGGTCTCTTAAACTGAAATAGAGCTGTGTACCGACCACATGCTCCTCCATGTCAGCATCCAGTGACACCTGAGGGTTGAGGATGACACGGCGGCCGGTCGGTAACGTTGGGCCTTCAAGACTTGTACCGGCGAGTTTAGTTTACTTTAAAGCCAAATTTATCGTCATTTAACATGCATTAAATTATCTTTCCCAATCTTCTGTATACTATTCACGCCAGTAGCTACGAGGAATGATCTATTAAGCTTATTGTGCATTAATTCACGCAATTGTCGGCTATTGTAATCTTCGGAATTGCGTGGATGACATTATTTCGAAAGTCATATGGAATATCGCCAGTCTCATACATTTTACACACCAACATGAATAGTCATTTTGTTCCCACTTCCCCGAAAGATTTTAAAAATTCTGATGGAATGACATCCATCCCTACTGCGTTATGAGATTTTAAGTTTTCAAAAATTCTTTTAATATCTGATTCTCATACTGGATCTACATCGACTACCGTTTCTTCTGTTATCATTTTATCAGACGAATCTTCTACCTCGTAGAGACACTCAATATACTCTTTCGATCTTTTCGCTGTCTCCACTGAATCGAACAGTGGAATTCCCATTGAAGTCTTAATGTTTTCACCCTTTTTCTTTTAATTTCAACGAGGGTTGTTTTGACTTTTATATATACTGAGTCAGCCCTTGAGATAATTAGTTCTTTTTCGGTTTCTTCATCTTTTTCATGGAGTCATTTCGCCTTAGCTTCCCTGCACATCCTGTTTATTTCATTCCTGAGGGACTAGTATTTCTGTATTTCTGAATTCCCCGTGACATTTTTGTAGTTTCTTGTTTCGTCGGTCAAGTGGAGTATTTTTTCTGTTACCCGTGGTTTCTTCACAGTTTTCTCCATTGTACCTATGTTTTTCCTTCCACCTTCTGTTATTTCCCTTTTCAGAGCTGTCCATTCCTCTTTAACCAATTCCATACTGCGCTATTCCTGATCGCAGTATCTACAGCCTTAGAGATTTTCAAGCAATATCCTCAACCAAGAGAAATTCAAGCTATCTCTTCATTCCTTAGTACTTCCGGATCCCGCTTATTTGAGCTCTGAATCTTCCAGAATAGTCGGATAACCTTCAGCCTAATCATCAAAACTAATAAATTGTGCCCTGTGGCAATATCTGCTCCAGGGTACGCCTCACAAGCCAGCATCTGATTTCGGTATCTCTGCCTGACCATGATGTAATCTAACTAAAATCTTCACATATCATTGTCATTTCGCAAGCATACCTCCTCCTCTTGTGGCTCTTGAACAGAGGTTTCGCTACTGCTAGATGAAATTTATTGCAGAACTCAGGAAGTCTTTCTCCTCTCTCATTCCTAGTACCAAGTTCATGTTCTCCAGCAACCCTTTCTTCTTTTCCTTCGCGTACAAGTGTATTCCAATCCTCCATGACTATTAGGGTTTCATCTTCCTTTTCGTACTGAATTACCCGTTCAATATCCTCAGGTACTTCCTCTACCTCATCAGCTGCGGCCTGCGACGTCTGCATGTATCCTGAAACAATGCTGTCGGTGTTTGTTTGCTGTCTATTCTGGTGAGAACAACCGTATCGCTGAACAGTTCACAGTGACACACTCTCTGTCCTACCTTCCCATTCAAATTGAGACCCACTCCCTTTATATCATTTTCTGCTGCTGTTGATATTACACTATACTCATCCTTGTCTGCTCTTCATTTCACTTCCCTGACCCGCACTGTACCTAGATTGAGCCTTAGCATTACCCTTTTCATGTTTCCTTTCTTCTCTACCACGTTAAAACTTCTGATATTTCACGTCCCGACTCGTCGTTTCGGAAGCCACCGGCAGGAAGTGCACCGAACCTTTATCCACTCCTACACTCTTGTTGACAAGGCACTTAGTTGAATGAAGGTGACTTCTTATGCTACAAGTATTCGGCCGTCATTACTGATGTTTTTTATTCAAAATGTAAGCGGTACCACTGTCCGAACTCGGCACCGAGAGCGTTTTGAGTACTAATCCAACACGCTGTCTCTAGCGTGCTTTCATCCTTGAGCTAATCGATTTGTAACAGTTCGTTGTGTCACTATGGTGCCAACTGCTGCTCGTACTGCTGCTGCAGGTGCTGTAAGATGCGCGAAACCCATACGCCGAACACTATGGTCATTACTCTCAGTAGCGCAACGCGGCTGTCCAGAGCCCAATCATCTCGCGGCCTTACGTTTCCGTGACCACCACTGCCATCATTCATGTAATCGTGCACTACAATTTCCGGAATATCGCAAAATGAACATCCACCTTGTCATAGTCCTGTTACACAACATTGCTGAAACTCATTGAGGTGATGATGATGTCGTCTTTGTTGCCTTAAGGACATTCTTGTGTAACAACAACTCACCACAACCAATCTCAAACGTAACTAACATTCACAGCCGTTACAGCGTATTTACAGCAAACTTGATCTGCATCCTCATAATGGCTATACTATCACTTGAACTGATTTCATGTCTCAGACGAAAAATACGCCTACCTACTTTCTGCTATGTTTCGACTCTTTTTGCCGTCCGTGTATAATAACCCAACGTTTAAAAGCAATAGCAATTTTATTAATAAACATTACTAGTTATTATAAAAAGTTTTGTTTAAAGCCAAAGATTAAAAATATTGCAATTCAGCCATGTCAAATTGATACGTCGGATTTTGCCCAGGTATTAGTAAAAAATTAAGAAACCTTATTACAATCAAAACCAAACAAATAACGAAAAATACTGGTTATTAGGCACTACAATACCGATATCGGTATTAAGCGATCGGTTTTTCTCATCCCTATGCAGTAGTGCCAAGGTCTTACGTGGTGGTCATACTTAGGAGAGGCTGCTTCACATGCATCGACCTTAAAATGTTCTACACTTCTGGAGGAGTGGCTGTGTCCCACCCAGCTGAGACCAGTGGTGGACGCTGGCAGGTGGCACACCCGTTCGTCCCTCATCTCAACCAGTGACCACAACTGTTGGTGGCTCCACAGTGGAAGCCAACCCATGGCAGACGTTGATTCGAAGCCCAGCTGCCATTATACAAGATGGGTCCCCTTGCGGTTGACGTAACATACGATATTTTCTGTTTCACTTCAGACAGCATGAAACATAGCACATTTTGTTGGGTTACACTTTCTGTCATCTGAAGCAGACATTATATGAATATTTTTGCAAACTCGTAAGTACTTCCCGGTTTTCATTTCGTTAAATTTATTTTTATTGTGAAGTTGCCGCAACTGAATAACGTCACGCGATTGCGAATCTCGTAGCTCAGAAATTATTCAGAGTAAAATACAGAATTAAATTCATCATAGTAATATTATATAGTTTAAGGTGGTGTTGACGTGGTATCTACGGAACTTAAATTTAATATAATTATCAACATATTTCCTATTTCTTCTGAAAAACACGATTTTAAATACGATAAAAATTATGGAATATTGCTCAGAATTTTATTTAAAAACAGTGACACTAAACTCTTTTGTGGTACATTAAATGGAGATCTGTAGGAAAAAACCAAACAGTCAATACAAACAACTGCAAAACGCATGAATTCTTATGACGCCGTTGTCAACGGCCTTCTGTTTATTTTTCACGGCAGCCCCATTCCAGCATACGTATAGAATGAGCTTAAACATTCATTATTTAATCAATTTTTCCCACGTTTCAGGTACGGGGCACCATAAAAATTGAAACTGAAATATACGTGTAATAGAAAAGGTTTAAGGTCTGTGTATGTGGAATGGTTAAATTACGCCCCATAGCATTTCTTAGGAAATCATTTACATGGAAGGGCTTGAGCAGAAGATTCTTCAATAGCATTGCTCATTTTACTTCGTAGACAGCATATATTAATTATAACATAACTATTGACAATCAGTTTGTTAAACTATTAATCAGCTCTTAGAGTCATATTTGCTGGATTGGCGTGCATATAGTGCAAAAACTTAGATATAAGTTCAGAATATAGCTGAAGAATTACTTAACACATTAATTGGTATAAGCGGCTACATTGATTGTGGCGTGCAACCGCTGAGACATTAGAATAACTACGCAGTTCAGCTGTCTTGTCGAGAAGACTGCACCATTTTTGTTAGTGAAGCAGTCCGGATCATAGGCATATCTGCTATCGCAGCAGATAATTATTTGGCACACCGCCATTATTCCGTTTTATTGAGACGCAATCTCACTAGCTGTACTCATAGTTGCACACAGCAACAGAACTCATGTATCTATATAATTTAATTTACTATAAATTATATGATACAGTAATATTATTTAATCTTGTGTTTCATTTACGTTGGAAGCTATCGTTCCAATTAAACCGCGGCTTAGCATGGCTGAAGGTTCCGTGTTACAAATATCATCAATGGTCGAGCACGAACCAAAACTTTTAATTATTCAACCTACGAAGTCCGATAAAGAAATATTTTCAGAAAAATCACCCACGGCCAAACTAACAATGAATGGACCCTACGCGAAAAGCCACTGTGAAGCGCTCAAAGTTTTTTTTAACATGCTCTGATCCCATACTACTATCATTACTTACTGTTATTTGCCTGTTCTCTGATTTTCTTAAACCAGACAGGAAAAGTCACGTTTAAATCAAAAGTCAAAGAAGGTAAGTCTACGCTAGCAATTAATCCATAATTTGTTTTACCGATCTCAAAACGATGTGTTGTACTAACTAATAACATCAGTATTCACAGATTCGCTAATTCCTGGAATAAAACTGTACATCAAAATTTTCTTTTCAAAGTGATAACAGGAAATCACCCCCGAGGCATAACTACATGAACAAACCAGTAATTACACCCTTTATGGAATTTAACTCGATCAAATTTAAAAGAAAAATTAACATCTGATCAACAATATTACCTTAGAGATGCATAGGGAAGTACAACATATATTCATTATAACGTAACTATTAAGAAAACAACCTATTTGTTATATTATTATTCTGTTTTTAAAGGCACATTTGCAGGATGAGCATGGATATATTGCAAAAACGTACATATAATTTCAGAATATAGATGAAGGATTACTTAAGATGTTAATTAGTATAAGCGGTTGTATCGATTAAGGTGTGTTAGAATAATTACGCAGTTCAGTTGTCTCAGCGACCCAAGCATGGACGATAAACGCAAGCAAGGTAGCCCCACACAAGCAAATATATATAACTAGGGTGGGAGACAGACCCATGATTCAAAAACTTACTAGTCGAGGTACAAGAGGAAAAACTCGTGTTAACTGCACTCTCCGAAAACTCAAAAGTTTTACTACAGTATAAATATTAAATGCTCATTACCAAAACTTCCATCAGGTCATTATTCTTTGTGACTGATCTGAATTTAACCAATCCTGCGAAATACCTAGGACTTATTACACTAAAACCTTAGTAACATGAATGAGCTCACAAAAGCATAGAGATACAACTAATCTTCTGATCAGACAAGTCAAGATAATTACAATTATATATAAATTGAATAAAATGTTAACTAAGTTATAAATATACATCACCAAGACCTGCAATTCTGGACAGAATACTACTCGTAAAGTACCAAAACAAGGCAAATCAGGCTTCAGTATCTTATAGTATACACAGTTCCAGCGTTTAGTCAACGAATAAATGACAGATCAGATACAACCAGCAGAACAACAGTCCAGTGACTTAACCATAGTTTAAACTTAGAAGTACATGTGGACAATACTAGAACACACCAAGATTTCCATGAGTTTTGAAACAAATAAATACACAAGTTTAAAATAAATCGCAGTTGTGAAAGCTTAACTATGTCATACTACGCACAGCCGGAGCTACAGTAGTTGAAGGCAATCCTTTAAAATACAATTTCAAGTCAGCTCTCAGCCATGCTGACAATACAAAGGCAGCAGGTAAGAATTACAATGCTTGGATCCATAGTTCGAGTACCTTCGCTTCGTTATTCACTGATATGACTTCAATGGACAAATGCAAAGCACCCCAAAATCAGTTCTGCCTGTCGGCCAACTTGCAACGAAAATACGGGACGATCATGGGCATAGCGACCTCTGGAAAATGTCGCCAGGCCCCATAGCTCGCAGGGCTACTACCGGCGGTCAATACGCCCAACAGCCACAGTTTTTTGTACAGGTTTAACCAGCCTCGGTGTACTCGCCTCCCTGCCCCTATGCCAACTCCAATTCGCTTTTCTCACCTTCAGCCGTGGAGCACCACCTAGCAGCCGCCACGTCTCGATAAGTTTAATGTTTGTAAAAATTATGTATATGCTTCACTCATGAATAAGAAGTTTTTAAAATTTTTACTAAAGACTGATATGTTACTATTATATACTTGCGACGTCAATAGACATTCAGCTTCAAAATGAATTGTAGTTCACAGAAATTCCATACAAGTATCTTGAATTACACGGCAGAGAAGTTGTCCCGTTAGGAAAAAAGTGCAAACTTTAACGAATATTAACTGAGAAATGGGTGTACATTTCAGAGGTAACTATATGAAAGTTGTTTTCTTGTATAGTAATTGACACATGTAAAAATGTCCAATCATTTCGAAAGATACTTCGCAAACTATCTTACTTTTTGCCTGATTTGGAATGAAATAGGCCTTACACGTCCTACCAAGCGCCAGTGAAGATTCTCGGAACGCCGGCTATTGCTCCGGCGCCCGCACTGTGACTGCGGATCTGATGACGTGGCGTAGTACTGAACTAGCGATTGTTGGTGAGGGTTCGGATTCGGGCCCCATCTCTTACCCGTACTGGTACATTAGCCTCTGATGCAATAGTAGTCCACAGTCTTAAGATGTTCCATAGGATTCCCTTTAAAAATATATATATTACATTCCCACGTCCCTCTACGCAATATCCATTGATTTAGTTAATCGGTTAATCATTTTTACATTAAGTACAAAATTTCTGCTTCACTTGTCTCCCGTTCCCTGTGTAGATGAAGTTGTCGATTAAACTATGTTTCTATCAAGTAACATTTGGCTGAATGTTTGATTCCTGATGGTATTCCTTGCTGCTATGATTTTGGAAAACAGTAACTTAAAGAGTTCTGATTTGTTACTCAGCTTTGGTATAATAATTTCTGCAATCTCCCACGTTACGGGACCAGAAGAATACCAGGTAAGTTTAAAAAAACTGGTCTCCAAGTATACAGGGTGCTACAAAAAGGTACGGCCAACCTCTCAGGAAACATTCCTCACACACAAAGAAAGAAAATATGTTATGTGGACATGTGTCCGGAAACACTTACTTTCCATGTTATAACTCATTTTATTACTTCTCTTCAAATCACATTAATCATGGAATGGAAACACACAGCAACAGAACGTACCAGCGGGACTTCAAGCACTTTGTTACAGGAAATGTTCAAAATGTCCTCCGTTAGCGAGGATACATGCATCCACCCTCCGTCGCATCGAATCCCTGATACGCTGATGCAGCCCTGGAGAATGGCGTATTGTATCACAGCCGTCCACTATACGAGCACGAAGAGTCTCTACATTTGGTGCCGGGGTTGCGTAGACAAGAGCTTTCAAATGCCCCCATAAATGAAAGTCAAGAGGGTTGAGGTCAAGAGAGCGTGGGGGCCATGGAATTGGTCCGCCTCTACCAATCCATCGGTCACCAAATCTGTTGTTGAGAAGCGTACGAACAGTTTGACTGAAATGTGCCGGAGCTCCATCGTGCATGAGCCACATGTTGTGTCGTACTTGTAAAGGCACATGTTCTAGCAGCACAGGTGGAGTATCCCGTATGAAATCATGATAACGTGGTCCATTGAGCGTAGTGGAAGAACATGGGGTCCAATCAAAACATCACCAATAATGCCTGCCCAAACGTTCACAGAAAATCTGTGTTGATGACGTGATTGCAGAACTGCGTGCGGATTCTCGTCAGCCCACACATGTTGATTGTGAAAATTTACAATTTGATCACCTTGGAATGAAGCTTCATCCGTAAAGAGAACATTTTCACTGAAATGAGGATTGACACATTGTTGGATGAACCATTCGCAGAAGTGTACCCGTGAAGGCCAATCAGCTGCTGATAGTGCCTGCACACGTTGTAAATGGTACGGAAACAACTGGCTCTCCCGTAGCACTCTCCATACAGTGACGTGGTCAACGTTACCTTGTACAGCAGCAACTTCTCTGACGCTGACATTAGGGTTATCGTCAACTGCACGAAGAATTGCCTCGTCCATTGCAGGTGTCCTCGTCGTTCTAGGTCTTCCCCAGTCGCGAGACATAGGCTGGAATGTTCCGTGCTCCCTAAGACGCCGATGAATTGCTTCGTACGTCTTTCCGTCGGGACACTTTCGTTCTGGAAATCTGTCTCGATACAAACGTACCGCGCCACGGCTATTGCCCCGTGCTAATCCATACATGAAATGGGCATCTGCCAACTCCGCATTTGTAAACATTGCACTGACTGCAAAACCACGTTCGTGATGAACACTAACCTGTTGATGCTACGTACTGATGTGCTTGATGCTAGTATTGTAGAGCAATGAGTCGCATGTCAACACAAGCACCGAAGTCAACATTACCTTTCTTCAATTGGGTCAACTGGCGGCGAATCGAGGAAGTACAGTACATACTGACGAAACTAAAATGAGCTCTAACATGGAAATTAAGCGTTTCAGGACACATGTCTACATAACATCTTTTCTTTATTTGTGTGTGAGGAATGTTTCGCGAAAGTTTGGCCGTACATTTTTGTAACACCCTGTATATCATCCATTCCTTGAATAACAATAACTGCGTGTACATTCAATTACTATGCTGTCTACAATCTGATGCTACAACTTATTCACACATATCTTTAGACTTGCTTTAACGTAAAAGAAGCAACTTTTAATCAAGCAGTAAACACAATGAATAAAACTTGTTACAAGGCAATATCATTAGGCATGTAGAACTTCCAGAGAAACAGGAGGATAGGAGCAGCAAATAGATTTACGAAGAGTTATAGTGGTTTTACCAAGCTGCAAATAAAGCCCCCTCAAATATTACGCTAGCAACAAATGGATGAGTTCGCAGAACTGATACTGAATATTTATTCAAACCCAATTGTTTCAGGTCAGAAGAGCAATTAGTGCCAATTAAAAAATCTCGAGTGAAAAATTCAGTTTATCCTGACAATGTAATGACTGACAAGAGAGCACAATCAGTAACCATAATTTACCTGGTTAAACTGCGTGACAATAAGAAAACAACTGGAATGCAGGTAAAATAAGATATTTAAAAAAATTGCGTAAAACATTCTCCCTGACAACCGAAGTTAGCTCTCATGGCAGTCACAGAATTGCTCTGTGCCCACGAATTAAATGAAATAAGGATCGCAATCCTAAATAATTTAACGATCACCAATTTAGGATGGAATAAGGCAAGAAACTCAACTTAGATATCTCGACGGAGAACATGCGAAGACATAAGAAGGGAGGCTGGAATCAAACCGCTGCACTGGTGGATATAACACGCTCCGCTGCCATGACGCAGCGAGTGAACGCGAGCTGTACTGTACTACCGCTCGCTCTCGGCGCCCACCTCGCACGAGTACGCAATGGCCAGCACCGTCTCAAGAGACACGAACCCACGGTGAGTTCCACTTGAAGAATAAATATAAATGTCAGAGGTACATAAGTGAAATCACTTGACCAAAAATATCGTCTTTCAATAACAGGAGATAGCGACCCAAATACCCTAATGAAATGCCCCTGATTATTTCTGTGCAGGTCCGCCCCCGTTAGCTGAGTGGTCAGCGCGACAGGCTGTTAATCATAAATGCCCGGGTTCGATTCCCGGCTGGATCGGAGATTTTTTACACTCAGAGAGTGGGTGTTGTGTGGTCCTAATCATCAAAATTTCATTCCGATCGACACACAAGTCGCTGAAATGGCGTCAAATCGAAAGACTTGCACCCGGCGAACGGTCTACCCGACGGGAGGCCCTAGTCACACGACATTATTATTATTTCTCTGCATACCCTAGCAGCGGGAAATTACCACAGATTTTATAGGGAAATATCAAACACTACAATAAATAGCCAAAATTCCCCTACAAAATTTACATGTCAATGTGCCTGAAAGTACTGAACTCGTTCTCGCTTCCCGCGCCCGGGTTCCCGGGTTCGATTCCCGACGGGGTCAGGGATTTTCTCTGCCTCGTGAGGACTGGGTGTTGTGTGCAGTCCTTAGGTTAGTTAGGTTTACGTAGTTCTAAGTTCTAGGGGACTGATGACCATAGCTGTTAAGTCCCATAGTGCTCAGAGCCATTTTGAACTGAACTCGAGTAAGAAAACTGGAAGGACAGCGACGTGGGCAGAAAGTCCACACCGCCGTAATTGCCTTAAATAATACAAGTACAGTGGCCTTATTGACACGTGAACAAACGTACATGGCTTGTGCACGAGAAGACATCTAAAAAATTGTTCAACAACATAGTTAATTAAAAACAGGTAAAGACCATAATACGTACAGAATTAAAAATAAGTAGCCTTTTAAACGTGTCTAGAAAGACAGTTTAAACTATCAAAGTAAGTTGAGCAGGCCCTTCCAAAACACACCCTGAAAGCTAGGCTGCGCTCAAAAGCGTTTTACAGATATAAGGTGCACAATAAGGAGACACCAACAGAATTACACACTAAGTCACTAACAAGCCAGTAAACCAACTCAGAGCAACGGAGGCAGGGGCAACACTCGATTACATAGCGACAGGCACGCCCGCAGAACCAACAGCCACAAGATTTACCCACCAATGTCATGCTCCGGCGATACAAGCAAGCCAGCAAGAACAGGTCACATACACAACGCGCGATTAGCTCTCGAGAGGTACGCAACCGATTAACCCACCAACTGTCCCCACACAGGAAATAGCGGACACACCAACGCACAGAAAGCAACACATGCTGATCGTTGGTCGGGCACGGCCACGCTCCGATTCCAGACCGAAGGGCTACCAAACTTCAACTCAAGTGTCTCCTTATCGCTACGGCTGCCCGCCAAGAGCCGAAGCGTCACCCCACAGAGTGCAAGCGCGAAAAGCCCCGCCAGGGGGTCGAAAGAAGGGTCGAGGCGAGCCAGTACGGTCCAGTCTTGTTTGTTAAAATGCGTTTTATTGATAATTGATTCGCAGGAATTGTTGGACAGATGTAACAGCGTTATTTGAGCATGTGCTAATTCTCATTTAATTTTGTATTTAATTGATCATATTCTGAAGAGGTTGACGGTTTAACTAATTTTACGTCTCTGTCATACCTTCCGGCTAAATTATTAGTATAGGATTTGGAAGAGAAAGCACTCCACTCTGAAGTTCAAAACTGACCGATTTCTGATTGTACCTCGGGGATGCATATACAGCATGGCCCTGTGCCGTGTTGGTGGAGTAGCTTTGGCATCTCTAGTCCACGTACGAAAACCGTGTTTGTCATAGAGCGGAAAAAGAATGGTTGACTATCAGTTTTGCATACACTAATTCCACGGAAGGTGAATGAGCTTCTGATGCACTAAATGCACTGTAAGCTCACCCACTTCTAGTATTATTTGGAGGCATCCAGCTGCTAGCTTCCTTCGCAAATTGCGTGCATCCTCACAAGACTCATTCACAGGGCCGATGTGCCCGTGGAGAAGACACTCATAGCCTGCAGCCAAAACACATAGTGCTTATATTAATGAAAAATCGCATAAACAATTATAAATTCAGACACCTCTTAGAGTCGAAATGGGATCAAGCACCGAAAAGGGGAAACAATTATTGTGTAAGAGTCAATAAAAGAGGTAGACTACTCTGAATTTGTGATTGTATTTACTGAAAAGAGCTTGATGTCGAAAATGCGTATACTACTAAGCTGCTGAAACAATTACGTCGAGTTATATTTGCTCATTGTATAACTGCTAATCTTGAAAACAAACGTTCAAACTCATGACATATTTCTCATGTTTCCACACAGTGTGCCGTTACGGAATGATTTCCTTGGGTAACTCATATTTTAGGAAAAAAGTATTTATTGCACAAAAGCAAGCATTAAGAAAAATATGTGATATTCCCCCACAGTCGTCATATAGGTTTCTACTAACAAAGCTAGACATTTTAACTGCACCATCTCAAATATATATTAGCTAGTTAAATTCGTCATAAATAATCCAGCACACTGTGAGAAGAATGGTGATATCCATACCAACAACACTAGATGAAAAAAATGAGATTTTGTATCCATTATTAAAATTGTCAGTGGCTCAGTAAGGAGTTATTATAAATTCATTTCTTCGGAACAACTCCTACTCTGTAGTCGAATTTTTATTTAGAAACTGATAGCCTGTAAAAAATGTGCTACTGACGTGCAGTTACATGAGTAGACCACAAAAAGTAATACGTTCATTAATGTTAACATTGATCATGTAGAAATATCCTGAAATTGACTATCTAGCTAACTTGTAAAGTCCTTATTCTTGACTGAGTACGTGGGAAAGTTTCGGTCGATAACTACTTTAATCATGAAGACACAAAAAATTGTAAAGTATCTATCTACTGGCCTAGGCGGGAGGTATTGTGGATTCTGAGAAGGACTAAGAGACTATAGGAAAGCTGGAAGTTTCGTACCGTTGTGGTAAATGCTTAACCGAACAAAACACGTACAATATGTGTAAATGGAACGTCCACCACCAACGGCACACCTTCCTAAATGTTCTATGGTGGCTGAACATCGTATTTCCACAGCCGATATGATCAACAGTTTGAAGACATGCACCTTGCCATTTAATGCGACCGTCTTCATTTCATGTATTCACTCTCAAAGTCTTGCATGAATCCTCCCTACCTGACATTCCAGCACGACCGATGAGCTAATTCATGTGTATCGTAACTTGGTAGTTGCACGAGGCGCTGTACATTTCGATTCGGTTCGATTCCATTTATATCTCCGAAGTATACCGTATATCAGTGAGGGGCGCTGTTGTTACGAGTGTTTGATCTGCGACGCAAGCACAATTTACTCCACGATGTGGCGAGGACTATCACTTTAAAAAAACATAATCTGTAAGTGCACCTGTTCACTAACCCATCACTAGTGACCAGTGATGGGCTAACGAACATGTGGTCTTACAGATTATGTTGTTTTACTACGTTTGATTACGTGTGCTCACACTGTGTATTTAACAGTATTGGCAACGGCATACAAATGTGTCAGCTTAGATTACGTTGACATGGATTGCAGCCATAATATGTAAGTAACATGGCTACATAGTTACAATGTCTTGTGTAATTGTCACAACGCCGAGATACATAATGAGTCTGTTAAATTATTTTTTAAATATTCTGTATTTTTCAGCAGCACTTGAGAATGGCCTAAGGACGAAATTGTTATAGTGTAATAAAAATGTAAAACAGGCACTGGCGTAGAAATGATGTCCTTAAAAATTTTTTTATGATTGTCAATACCATCTACAACAAAAGAGTTGTTCCTTCTCGTGCGCTACCACAGGTATTGTAGAAGCGTTGGTGAGGGAATTTTTGAAAATGTAATATCTCATAAACGACTCTCAGTAAAAGTTTGGAAAAAACACCACTGACTTTCTAATGTACCCTACGTTTGGTTTCTTAGAGACAGGAGGCATTGTTCTGCTTGAAAATTGTAAGCTTGCTCCAAAAATACACTTTCTAAGATTTTCTGCAATGTGTTTATTAGATAACAATATGAGCTCCTGACTACCAATCCATTCTGTGAAAAGTGCATATCAATAGCACTTTCCATTTCCGCAATGATTGCTACGTAAGTTTTACAATCCGCAAAAAAAAAAAAAAAAAAAAAAAAAAAAAAAAAATTGTTTTACGAGCTCCATGCGATAAATTCCAAAAATTAAACAGAGAATTGCATGAAAGACTCTTAAATGATACGTAGTTGCCAGATGGCACAATTTAGAAATCTTCTTGAAGACCATTTCGATAATTTCTAAACGTTTTAGGGCTATTCTATGATCCATAGTGCCTTTAAAACTATTATCGTATCTCGTTCATCTCATGTCTTCGTCACGCTACATCTTTATGAGGCTTCTAAACATAAATAGTGGAAGAGAACACCTGTACATATTATAATCTTGGCCGTTTCAATTGGGGACTCGTATTGTTAGCACTGGAGTGGGTCATAACACTAAAACTGCTATCTACGGCCGGCCAGAGTGGCCTAGCGGTTCTAGGCGCTACAGTCTGGAACCGTGCGACCGCTACGGTCGCAGGTTCGAATCCTGCCTCGGGCATGGATGTGTCTGATGTCCTTAGGTTAGTTAGTTATAAGTAGTTCTAAGTTCTAGGGGACTGATGACCTCAGAAGTTAAGTCCCATAGTCTCAGAGCCATTTGAACCTTTTTTTTTTTTTGCTATCTACGAAAACAAAAACGTATCATCGTCTAACTTGAAGTATTAAGTGCATTATTAATATTGAAATATAGCCCGTGATACGTGTGAAATACAAAGGAGAATATCGTAAAGATTGTTGACATAAGCATTTTGTAGTTATATTGTTACAAACGTCTAACTCTAAAAGTTTTTGTCAGCGGTGAAAACATTGCAAACCTCCCAGCTAATCGGTACAACAGCTACAACGTCAAGGCACTCTACATGCGTAACTACGAACTGTAATTTGTTATTGATACATTAATCAGTAGAATGTGCGGGTTTGTTTATTAGAGTTTGGGGGGCGGAAATTTCTGCCAGGGATCCACGATTTCACCTAATCCTCTAAAAAGAACTATATGTCGAAAAGTGAATTGCTGCTGCAGCGTGCAAAATGCAGTCGATAAAAAAGCTGTTCTTTCGAGTATATGAAACCACTGTGTGAAATGAAGAAGGGTGTTAAGACCGAAATACCACTTGTCATCAATGAAACTAGAGAAAAAGTTGGTGGTTGCTGTAATGTTTCAAGTAATTTATTCGACAGTTAAGGAGCGCAAACAGCATTAAGACTGATAAATTAATGATGAAAAGTTTCTCTGTCGTTAGTCTTCTACTGAGCTTGAAGGTGACTCCTCGTTTCATAGACGAAGTGTCACTCGAAGATGTGTTTACGTGCAGGGAGCACGCCTGGTAAATGACGGAGCATCATCTAACATCCTAACAAAACGAGGAAAAAGTACCAAAGCGCTTGTCACACAGTTAGAGGGTGTTTGCAGATTTCTCGGACTGCGGGAAAATTTTTTACGCCGCGCGTATTAATTCAGGACGAAGATAACCCGGCGGGAGCTGTTAACATAAATCAGGGTGAGGGACGGCCTCGGGGTGGTTACTGTCGCGGCCGCGGCGAGTCGCCGCTCGTTGCTGTCACTCAGGGAAACAAAGTGTGCGGAGGCGGGCCGCGCGCGGCCACGCGAGCAACACGCGCCTGCCGCCTGCCCCGCTGCTGTGTCCGCCGCGGCCCCGCCCGTCTGCTGCGCCACACGACCGCATTCCGGCCTCCGGTCGCTACACGGCGCCGACCTGACATTTCACTTCACTGATTACACCCCGAAGTACCGGCAACACAGCCGCTTCCCATGCGACCATATATCATCCGCACCGTTTTATCTCACCACGTAGGCGATGCTACACTGAAAACACTCCTGGACATACTCCTTAACAAAGAAGAAAAACCACCTAAAAACATTCTAAATTGAATGAGGCGTCCCTTGTGTGAAGGCAGCTCATCGCTTTACATCTACATGGTGAATACACATTAAGGGAACACACTTAACGAGGTGTAGTAACGACTTGAAATGGAACATAAGATTTTATATCACCTTGCACGACTCTTTTCAGTTTCATTTGCACTTTAAATCATTGCTTACACTGAAGAGGGACACATTAGAAAGATAAGAAATTACGCGTATATTTTGGTCAAATGCTGGTCTTTGTGACCGAGCGGTTCTAGGCACTTCAGTTCGCAACCAAGCGCCTGCTACGGTCGCAGGGTCGAATGCTGCCTCGTGCATGGGTGTGTGTGATGTCCTTAGGTTGGTTACGTTTACGTAGTTCTAAGTTCTAGGGGACTGATGCCCTGCGATGTTAAGTCCCATAGTGCTCAGAGCCACTTGAACCGTTTCTTTTTTTTTTGTCAAATGTTTGTCGAAACAAAACTCCTTAATCACACAATGGATTTTTTCCGAATTTTCATAGCCAAACTTAGAGTGCTAAATCGACAAATGGGGCTTCAAAGTGGTCGGTGCGAAATCACAGTTTTTCAAATAAAATTGTTAAAGAAAGAAAAATAGTGAGTTGAATATATAAAAGCTAATGGAGAGATTTCTGAATTACTAATCTGAGACACATTGTAACACACTGTCCAGAAGAATTAAGGGAACACGTTTATCATCGTCCGGTAAAATAAATCTAGTTTGATAGAGGCGGTAATTGTAGTCTTGCTGAATGGCTTCAGACCTTGGCTTTCAGTGTAAATAACAGTGAACAGCACTAGCCATCTATTGGTTGTGCTATGCGTTACAGTGTCAGATGGTCCCTGAGAAGGAAGTCAGTACCGGTTATCCAGTCTTTTCTAGTGAAGTTCACTGGTTGCGCTTATCTTTTGCGGACATCGTCAATCAGGCACATTTGGTGCCACATCTAAATGCAGTCTAACTTGAAAGGACGATTGTCTGATTAAAAAAAATATGGGATATCCCCCATGTTGCTGCACATGCAACACTCACTGTGAGTCATCCATAGGCAACGCTACAAGGAGACAGGTCAGTACACTAGGCGAGTTGGACAAGGTCGCGATGAATTGCAACGCTACGTGAAGACCAATATCTGGCCATTTGTGCATTTAAATGTCGTACGGATTCCACCAGAGCACTTCAACACCATTTCAGAAGGGCCTCCGGAGCCGCTGTGCCCTAGCAGACTGAAATGAAAGGATTCGCAAAAAGACCGTACGAGGAGGAGGAGGAGGTTAGTGTTTAACGTCCCGTCGACAACGAGGTCATTAGAGACGGAGCGCAAGCTCGGGTGAGGGAAGGATGGGGAAGGAAATCGTCCGTGCCCTTTCAAAGGAACCATCCCGGCATTTGCCTGAAGCGATTGAGGGAAATCACGGAAAACCTAAATCAGGATGGCCGGAGACGGGATTGAACCGTCGTCCTCCCGAATGCGAGTCCAGTGTGCTGACCACTGCGCCACCTCGCTCGGTAGACCGTACGAACCAGACGTCCTTTTCGTATACCTCGCTTGACATGACATCTTGCAATTCGCCTTCCGTTCTGCGGTTCCCACGTCAACTGGCAACTTCGTCACGGGCGAAACGTGTTGTACCCTAACGGGTGGTAATGGCCGTTTCCGTGCGCGGACACGTGCTGAGCGGCGAAACGAGTTAGAGCAGGGTCACATGACAAGCGCTTAACGCGCGTTTTGAAACGCACGTTTACAACTACATACATTTTGTGCCGGCCGTACACATGCTAACGGGCGTTTTAATAACGCGCTCGTTGAACGCTGGGATAGCGCTCGACTGTTATCAGCGCACGTCAATGCACTCTTAGAGGATTTGTTTTTTGCGGTACCGTTCAGCTGAGCGCGCGCTTTTGACGCGGACAGACTTATTTTAGGGTTCGCTCAATCATCGAGAAGTCCGAAATTGAAACGGAAGCTTTTAATACCGAATTATTTATAGCTCAAATAGAGAAGCGTCCTGTGATATGCAACATGACAAGTAGCATTTACTCAGATAAGAACCTAAGGAGAAGGACTTGGAAAGCACTTGTTCTCATAATCTGTGAAGGAGATGACAATGAACAAAAGAAGAAATTATTATGTGAGAACATACATTTACATTTTCAATAAGTCTTTGTTACGAATTAAATATTGCGATCTGACCAATCAACTTTTCTTTCGTTGATGAAATAATTCGTTAAATGTACTCGAACATTGTCCGCCTGTTTCACAGAACGCCCGTTATAATGTGAGTCTACATTTCCCAGTGAAGGAGTATGAAGAGTATCTGACGTAACTGTGTAGTGTAGATATCGATTTTACGATCGTTTCAGCAAAACCGGTGTTAACATCTAATGGCCTACGTAACATACGCCATTTATTGCACATTATGCCAAAAGTACATTCGACATACCAGCCTACTAATGTCAAATGGTTTTAAATATTATTTTGCTTTATGATAGTGACCTTCCCCCAGAAGGCCGCATTCAATTCTCCATCATGCCAAAAGCTACATCAGCCACTATCACGTTTGGCAACACTGCTAGTCTATTTCGTATTAACAATGCCTTTGGCTTTGGTAGATTTAATGACCTTTCTGCCAACTTCCTGTACAATGAAGCATTCTTGAATATACCTGAGTCACTGTTTTTACCGTAGGCACCTATGTCAACCCATACAAAACAATATTTTGTATCCGATAGCGCCAGTAAAAGGAGCGCAGAATAATTTTTGTAGTTATAATACATTAAACCTGTGTGTTCAGGCTGGATTAACCGTATATGTTTCCCGGCCAAGGCTCACAAACAATTGGATAGCTTTGAGCTATTTCAAAATATCGTGGATATTTCATACCACTTTTTTTCGTTGGGTCACTCATAACAGTGGTTCTCAATTTTCTCCAAATTGTTTCAAACACGTGTGGTATTATAGTCGCCACAGTAGATTTGCTAATTCCATAATCGTTGCTTAGTGTCCAAAGTGAACGTCCGATGGCCAAATATCTGAAAAAACATAAAAAATTGATATAAATATCTGACAAGAGGCTAAGAGGCTCGTCCACTATTACTAAATTGTTTTTTTGTTTTTTTGTTTTTTGAAGCGTCATCCCTGCAAAAGAAATGGAAGAGTTTACGAGATAATTACATGACAGACGTAAAGGAAATGAAGACTGGTAAATCTGGATCAGGAGTTTCGAAAAATTCGTCATATATTCATTATGATAAACTACAGGTATCTATACCAAACAAAAATACAGAATGTAGTTTCAATGCAGATAATGCATCAGCTTCGTCAGAAGTTGCTCAGAAAGAAGATCTAGCTTTAAGAGTCCTAAATCTACTCCTAGAAATATAAAAGTAAGTTCTCCTGACGAAAGATTTGCAAGCATATTAGATCAAAGTTTAGAACAGAAAAATGCTTCGAAAGCAAAATAAGATGACGATGAAGACAAGCTGTTTTGTCTGTCAGTCGTTAAAGAGATTAAAAAATCCCGGAGTATAGACGACTTCATACTAAAATTAGCATTTGTTATTTAATCTTGCAAAACCCAATTTTCCCTCAAGGACTGCAACATCATGCACTTGAAAATCAAGATTATCATAATCCGTAACCACAACGAAGAAATTGTTTGTCACAAGAGCAGCGTAGTAAAGCTTCTGCCGAAGGCTTTCAGTATCACGATTATAGATCACAGCCGTCTAATGTGCCAATTAGTTTAGCACATTATGGTTATACTACAGCAATGGGACCTCTACCACCAGTAACACACCCTCTATCGCCAGCACCAACTAATGCCAGCAATGAATCGAAGTTACAGTTATTCTGCGAGTAACAAAACGTTCTTTATTTAAAATTTACATTTAATAAGTGTGTTGATTTATAAAGAACTTACCTCAGTGTAACTATGAGTTTTTCTTCTGGTGAAATACAATATCGCACAGCGTTTTTATCTGCTACGATTTCATCGTTTATGAGAGCCAGTATGTCATCAAATGATTTGATGCACATTATGAAGTAGTTTTAAAAATTTGGGTCCGTATTGCCTCAGTTTGGATACAAAGTTATGTACTGGCTTTCAGTCAGCCTGTATGAAAAAATTGGGTGGACCCAATATCTTCGTCTTTGTCGCATCGTTTTTGCTGTCAGTACGAAATCACCGTTAAAACTGTCGCTACGTCCATCTTCGACGAATGTAGAACTTAAACTGAACCAGGGCGGCGGCGTAAACGCGCGTGCAATGCCTGACAGGCGAGCACCATGTGAACACTACACAAAAATTTTGCACACGTTCAACGCGCGTTAGGCGCTTGTCATGTGAACCTGCTCAGACGAGTACAGACGTCCTCTGACGCAGAGTGATGGCCGTGTTCGTGTGCAGGCACATGGTGAGCGGTACGTGCCAAAATGGTTCTGTGGTGTTGGGGGGTGGGTTCATTGTTGACAACGATACGCCTTACCGCCAGACAGTACATCGAACAGACCCTGTTGGACCATGTAGTAGATGCTGCACACGACGATGGCCCTGAGTTCTCTCCAAATAACAGGGCCCGTAAGGCGGGTGTTAGCAGGGACGTCTTGAGTTACCAGGACACTGAAGTAATGGAATGGTTGGCGATGACTCCCAGCGCAAACACCACCGTGCATACGTGGGACACGCTTGACGTACGTGTTCGTGATCGTTCTGTTTCGCCACAGACTCTCCAAGAAATCTCATGGGCTCTCAATGCATGCCACGTAGGTGTCGCGCAGATATAAACGTTATTGAAGCTCTCAAAGTCCAATGACAAATGCCCGGGATGACCGGATGAATGACTGTTTCCGCTTTGTCTTAGACACCTGTTTGACATTTCAATTCCTTTTATGTAAACTATCGAGGATGTAATGGTGTTTTGTTGTGTACTTACTTTGTGTAAAGATACAATTTGGTAACATATCGAGTCCTCATGTATTGCTCAGTGAATCAAATACACTGTTCAGTCTACTGCTACCAGCTATGGAAATGGAATTTCAAAAGGAATCAAATCACAGAATAAGTTTAAACCTCTGCGCTCTCTCTCTCTCTCTCTCTCTCTGTAGTCTTAAAAACAATAGAGAGCTCCTCCTTCTTCTCGGCTTATCCAGTCTATTCACTGGGGTCACCATGTTAATCTGGATTCGGCACTGTTTGGATGTGGCCGGTCACCTATCCCGTCACCACCAAATAAGCCATTACTGTAAATTATACCATTCCATACTCAATATTTTGAGACAACCTTTATCTTACTATCAGACAATAAGGTTTTCCTGCGCACTTTCAGCAGTAAATAATAATTTTCCACGAAACACAATACAATTGACTATTGCTCACACAGTAGTCAAGTCTTGCAGCATTACTTTCAAAATACCATACAAGGCTAATTTCAAAGCAACGTGTCTTGTAGTTGGCATTAGATTAAATAACGTCTAAATTTTTCTGCTATAAATCAGCTAAAACTTTCATCACAGATTATACTTGTGGTAATTATGTTTAGTTGTGTGATGTCCTTAGTTAGGTTTAAGTAGTTCTAAGTTCTAGGGGACTGATGGCCATAGATGTTAAGTCCCATAGTGCTCAGGGCCAATTATGTTCGGTCTGCCAATATTTGCTGAACAAATACGATAGTCGTCTCTCAACCGAAATGAGATTCATAACTCAGATTCTGTGTTTCACGATTGGTAAAATACTCAGCTCACAACCATCTTGGTTTCACTGTTCTGAATTCTACTAAATATTAGATGTGAAAAAATAAGAGTTGTACTCTAATTAAAGATCATTATACGTGAACCTGCACCATGGAAAACTTTAAATGAGACAGTAGGACGTCAAGTTCTTAAAACACACACGTAAAACCTCTGCGAATAACTTTTGTTGTTACACTGATAGACTAAGCGATTAAGCTGCTAAGTCACATATTCATATTGATATCTTACAATTTCAAATCAGAAAACCACTATCTGACAACTTCATGCTCTAGAAAAATGCTCAAATATTACACAGCCTCTGCCAGCAGTTTTCATTCATGTAGTGATCCGCTTCCTTCACAGCTTGTATAGGCTCATCCAAGCTTACGGGACATCAGTTACATACAGGGTGTTCCACTGATCGTGACCGGGCGAAATATCTCACGAAATAAGCGTCAAACGAAAAAACTACAAAGAACAAAACTTGTCTAGATTGAAGGGGGAATCCAGATGGCGCTATGGTTGGACCGTTAGATGGCGCTGCCATAGGGCAAACGTATATCAATTGCGTTTTTTTTAAATAGGAATCCCCATTTTTATTACGTAAGGAAATATGAATGTTTTAGTTGGACCACTCTTTTGGCTTCGTGATAGATGGCGCTGGAATAGTCACAAACATGTAGCTCACACTTTTAGAGGAACATTTGGTAACAGGTAGGTTTTTTAAATTAAAATACAGAACGTAGGTACGTTTGAATATTTTATTTCGGTTGTTCCAATGTGATACGTGCACCTTTGTGAACTTATTATTTCCGAGAACGCATGCTGTTACTGCGTGATTACCTGTAAATACCACATTAATGCAATACATGCTCAAAATGATGTCCGTAAACCTCAATGCATTTGGCAATATGTGTAACGACGTTCCTCTCAACAGCGAGTAGTTCGCCTTCCGTAATGTTCCCACATAAGTTGGCAGTGTGCTGACGCAGGTTGTTAGGCGTTGTCGGTGGATCACGATAGCAAATATCCTTCAGCTTTCCCCACAGAAAGAAATCCGGGGACATCAGATCCGGTGAACGTGCGGGTCATGGTATGGTGCTTCGACGACCGATTAACCTGTAATGAAATACACTATTCAACACCGCTTCAACCGCACGCAAGCTATGTGCCGGACTTCAATCATGTTGGAAGTACATCGCAATTCTGTCATGCAGTGAAACATCTTGTAGTAACATCGGTAGAACGTTACATAGAAAATCAGCATACATTTCACCATTTAGATTGCCATCAAGAAAATGGGGGCCAATTATCCTTCCTCCCATTATGCCACACCTTACATTAACCCAACAAGGTCGCTGATGTTCCACTTGTCGCAGCCATCGTGGATTTTCCGTTGCCCAATGGTGCATATTATGCCGGTTTACGTTACCGCTGTTAGTGAATGACGCTTCATCAGTAAATAGAACGCGTGCAAAAAAATCTGTCATCGTCCCTTAATTTCTCTTGTGCCGAGTGGCAGAACTGTACACAACGTTCAAAGTCGTCGCCATGCAATTCCTGGTGCATAGAAACATGGTACGGATGCAATCGATGTTGATGCAGCATTGACGTTTTTGAGATTCCCGATTATCGCGCAATTTGTCTACTACTGATGTGCGGAATAGCCGCGAAAGCAACTACAACACCTACTTGGGCATCATCATTTGTTGCAGGTCGTGGTTAACGTTTCACATGTGGCTAAAAATTTCATGTTTCCTTAAATCACGTAACTATCCGGCGAACTGTCCGGACACTTGGATGATGTCGTCCACGATAGTGAGCAACATACATAGCACACGCCAGTTGGGCATTTTGATCACAACAGCCATACAGCAACACGATATTGACCTTTGCCGCAATTGGTAAACGGTCCATTTTAACACGAGTAATGTATCACTAAGCAAATACCGTCCGCACTGACGGAATATTATGTGATACCACGTACTTATACGTTTGTGACTATTACAGCGCCATCTATGAAATAGCGAAAAAAGTGCTCAAACTAAAACATTCATATTTCTTTACGTACTACACGAATATGTAATAAAATTGGGGGTTCCTATTTTTAAAAGAACGCAGTTGATATCCGTTTGACCTATGGCAGCGCCATCTAGCGGGCCAACCATAGCGCCATCTGGATTCCCCCTTGAAGCTAGACGAGTTTCGTTCTTTGTAGTTTTTTCGTTTGATGCTTATTTCGTGAGATATTTGGCCCGGTCATTATCAATGAACCACCCTGTATAGTGCTTCTTCACCATCAACTTAAACAGCGTACACAAGTGAAATGGTTCAAATGGCTCTGAGCACTATGGGACTTAACATCTGAGGTCATTAGTCCCCTAGAACTTTGAACTACTTAAACCTAACTAACCTAAAGACATCACACACAATCATGCCCGAAGCAGGATTCGAACCTGCGACAGTAGCGGTCACGCGGTTCCATACTGTAGCGCTTAGAACCGCTCGGCCAACCTGGCCGGCACAACTGACGGTAAGTGTCGCATTTCACTTACTGGTGTAGTAAATAGTGGAGATGCCAGTGACAGTATTCGATGTCACCCTTCATCTTTTATAGGAGAGTGGTGGTCTTGGTGTCTTCACACGCTAGCCACTTCCTGATTTGAGTTCCTGCTGCATTAGACGAACCTTCCCGTCCGGACACCAACACAAAATAATTCGACTTCCATACATGGGACACAGCCCAAACCAGAACCAAAAAATTACGTAACAGCTGGTGATACAAAGTGTGTTGCCCAGCGACACAATGTAAAATAGCAGATAAATCGAATCATTTCTTAGATCACACATCTGCTTTACTAAAATGAGGCAAATTACATTTGATGGTCATATTGTCTCAAGACGAAATAAACTTTGTCACTTGGTGGATTACAATTTTATCCTTTACTATTAAAATGAGGAAATTTTTCTGCTGTATTAAGGTGGGAGCGGATGTGGAACCGCTGCAGTTTTTGAGTAACAAGGCCCCTTCAGCAACAGATAAGTTGGTGTTTAATTTTTCTTCTTAATTCAGACTGTATGAAAGTTTCGAGTAGCGCAATACCACTTCGCCGATTCCTTTCCGTCTGTGGCTCACGCAATGCACCTTAACATAAAACAGATTAAAGCTGAGATTCTGGTCAGCATCTACCTTATACAATCTTAGACAGATGACTAGACGGCTAATTACACTAATTTTACGTTCGAGCTTTCACCTTTGATTGTTCTCATCAGACGGCGACGTTTTTATTTAAAAAAAATACTTACACCAACTTGGAATTGTAGAACTGTATAAACCCCAAGATATGTTATGCCCACTTGTAACGATTACGTGGTATTATACATTCTCAGTTAATTATGATTTTCAGACAGAAAGGAAAGTTTGGTTGTATTCTGCAGGTGCGTTGAATGCAGTGAGACTTAATGTTGGTGTCCAGCAGCCGACAGGGCCAGAAAGGTGTGGGTGGAAGTACTAGAGTGAGACACTGAGAGCCGTACAAAGATATGTTCCCGCTCTTGGAATATTGGGGACTTTGTAACACGCGTACTTTCAGTCCTTCTTTAATCACCAGATCTCATTACTAGAGAGAAACGGTTAGCTGGTAAGTATAGTGAATTAGAAATTAATCATTCATTTCATTTATGTCATATCTTAATTTAGATAAAATACGTTAATTTGTTGTGTTCTTCTGTAAATGTAAATGTAATCTGCAAGTGCCAATAATTTAGACTGGCAGGAAATATTAGGCCTGTAAAATTTAGCAGAAAGAAAATGACAAATGAATACAGGCAGCGTAATGATGGGTGGAAGGACCATGACTGAGAGATAGCAAAAAAATCTGTTATGTTTTATAGGAAGAGGAAATTTTCTTCATTACAACGAGTGGGAGATTTAGTATGGTGGAGAGAGTTCGAAATATTGAGGATAGTGGGTTTTACTGGGGACAGACAGATGGCCGGGAGTGCTAAATTGGTTAGCGAGAAAGTGATTGTTTAGCGGAAGATTAAGCACCTTTCTTTGTAGTAGAAATTGGAGAAGAGTAAGAAGGCCAGAAAGGACCGTATTGAGACAGCACGGTCTGTATCAGCGTGTGGAAAAGAGTAGAACATAAAATGTTCTAGAAAACAATAGTCCTTGCGTTGTTTCATTAGCTCTTCAAAATTTTCAACATGAATTCCAATCCTGAAATTTGACCCAAAAGAGAGACCCCTAGAAGCACAGAATTACAAGAGAGAGAAAATGCAAGAACGAGAATACTTCAGCATTCATCTCAATAGACAATACGAGACTGAAACTAATAAGACCATTGGAGACACAGAACAAACAACAATACATTGTGGTAGTTTCTATGAAGTATACCGAATAGTTCTCAATCGTTTTTTGATGGAACAGGGACTGTTCATTTCTCCCATTCTGTGGAGTTTGTTACGTTAAGTGATTAACGCCAATTGCTTTTCTATAGTAAAGAGCAAGCCGATCGAGGAAAGCTCAACTTAACGCGCGCGAGGCCGACAAGGTGTGACCTTTTAAATAGCGAAAACCAATAAAAGAGAGGACTTGCGATTTAAACGTGCACCGCGTGATCGTACTTCACCTGACGGTGTTCCAAGCGCTGCAGTGAGGAATGTATACATCAAAGCACGCTCAAACTTTGTAGATATATTGATTAATCGGTGTACTCGTGGAGTGTGCTGAAATAATAATTGCCGCACTTTCTGCCACAAGACGAAAATATAGCCCTGTAAACAATCAGAGTTTTATTTTTTTCCAGTTTTCAGGTTTACACGCTGTCTGTCGTTTGGCGACAAGTGTTGATTTGTTTTTTGATGTGACTGTTGGTGCAAAGGGTTAACGAGGTTGAAGTTTTCCGAACGATACGCAATGGATATTGAGAAGCAACACGTTATGCTGCTGGTAAAGTCGTTTTATCAGAACGGCAACAACAGCAGCGTTGCATTGTGAAATTGTCGCAGACAGAAAGAGCTGCGAAGAGGCTCCATATCAATAAATCCTCTAATGAATCCGATCAAAGAATCTGAAGAAACAGATGAATTAAGTGGTGCAACGAGGGAGCGAGAGGGCCCATTCCCATGACAGTTGATGAAGCTGCTATAGCCATAGCCAACCGTGAAGCACATGCCTCAAGTACTGCTGTGTCACGGGAATTGTCCCTTCTCTCGTCATGTGTTCAAGTTTCGAGGCGTATCCTACTATGGTTTCTCTACGGAATTCAGAATGTGCACTAATTGAAGCCCCAAGATAAGCTAGAACGCCATGACTTCGCGCTTCATCTTTTGGCAGTCACGGAAATGAATGACAGGTTGCCAGGGAATAATCTTTGACGGAGTCGTGGATGCACTGAACTGTCACATATGGAGTTCTCTTCTGGCCCACGTTGTGCAGGAATATCCATTCCACTCAGCTCTTATGAATGTGAGGTATGGTTTCACAAGCTCCTTCATTCTCGGTTCGATTTTCTTCGAGGAGATGACATCTCGTGGGGTCTACAGTGAAATCTGACTTCTTGTTCAAACAGTGATTCCAGCTTTGCTAGAGCACAACAGAGTGTGCACCATTCAATTAATTCAAAGTGGACGGACGCCACATATCTCTTGCTACGTGAAAAATTTGCTTTGAACTACCTCTGGTAACGATTGCAACATCTGCAGGCGATATCATGACGTGTGGCCGTTCGGATTACCCTGCCCTAAATCCATGTGACTTCTGATACGGGGATATCTGAAGATCATGCCTGAGGGATGCATCCGGACTCTTCCCGATCTGAAGGGTAACGTACTATGACTTATTTCCCAGATTACGGAAATGCTGCGAGAAAATCTCAACCACTGTCGACCATACCGCGTTACGAGTGTAGCATATTGAACGCATGTTGTAACTTGTGACCTTATACTAATAAAACTTCCTGAACCACCATTATCAGGTGTTTGCTCGTTCCTCTCATCTTTGCTGCTCAGACTCTACGTTCTGACCCCTTACAGCGTCATATTGACATTAGATGGCAGAAAGTGAAACATTTTTTTTCAGCATACTCCTTGAGGACAATAATTAATTAACATACCTAAGATGTGCCAGCACTGTGCGACGTACGCAGTTTGACTTGCAGCACTCGAAACACCGACCCTGATAGTTAATACAGTCATCAAACATTGATAGAGCAAACACTCAGCCTCCAACCTATCGAATTCCGATTCAGCATTCTCGTTTTAAAATGATCAAATTTTACATCGCACGTTCTATGACAAGACGACGACCTGAAACACAAGTACACATTTTTTACAACCTTTTCGATTAATTTTGCTTTCACGAGATACAACCACCATTTCATCATCTTCTCTTCATACAGCGGTCCTTATTTTCAGTGAGCCAACACCATCTGACGTGACCATAACACCAGGTGAACCTTGCAGTACTTTACGCATACAGCCAAACTATGTTTAGCATCGCGTAAAGACAACATCATAAGAGACTGTCTCATAAACACATATAATATCCTAAGAACCATAACATCGAATTTATTAACTAAAGAAATAGTAAGAGTTTTATATTATTTTACAATCAGTTCAAATGTCTCTGACAAACCAGAATATTCAGTCACACAACTTAGAAGGGCTGTGTAAACATAACTACTTCCTCTGTTTGTGTATTTTACCAACATATTTTTCTTTTATAACACATTTCTTCTTTTGTCGTACTCTCCTCTCTTCTCTTGTTCTCTCTTTGACTTTGTAATGTGATGATGCACGGTGACTACCAAACGGTGTGTGAAGGTTTGGGAAAATAATTTCATCTCCATTATCCAAAGTGACCCTGATTTTGACAAGATAAGGTAAGGTTCATGCAAGACGGAGGAACTCGACCCCATCGAAGCAGGAGAGTGTTTGATGTCCTAAAGAAGCACATTGTGGCATTGGGATATCCAGAGGCGACTGGCATTGTCCTCGATTGAGTCCCATATTCCGTTGATCTGAACACATGCGAAACCTTTTTTGGGGCTATATTAAAGACAAGATGCAGCAATAGCCCCAATATCATTGCTGAACTGAAATCATCCTTTCTGGAGATTATCGACAGCATTGATGTACTCAAACTTCAGCGGGTCACGCTGAATTTCTCTATTAGTCTGCGTCACATCATCATCGACTATGGGAGGCTAATCGAACAATTCGTAACCTAAATCTGAAAATCTGTAGCGCCGTATACAAGTTACATAAAGTGTGAGCACGCCGTAGGTTGTAAAAAAATTTACGTTTGAAACTTCCTGGCAGATTAAAACCATGTGCCCGACCGAGACTCGAACTCGGGACCTTTGGCTTTCGCGGGCATGTGCTCTACCAACTGAGCTACCGAAGCACGACCCACGTCCCGTCTCACAGCTTTTCTTCTGCCAGTGTCTCGTCTCCTACCTTCGAAACCTTACACAAACTCTCCTGCGAAACTTGCAGAACTAGCATTCCTGAAAGAAAGAATACTGTGGAGACATGGCTTAGCCACAGCCTGGGGGATGTTTCCAGAATGAGATTTTTCACTCTGCAGCAGAGTGTGCGCTGATATGAAACTTCCTGGCAGATTAAAACTGTGTGCCCGACTGAGACTCGAACTCTGGACCTTTGGCTTTCGCGGGCCAGTGCTCTACCAACTGGGCTACTGAAGCACGCCTCACGCCCGGCCTCACAGCTTTACTTCTGCCAGTATCTCGTCTCCTACCTTCCAAACTTTACAGAAGCTCTCCTGCGAAACTTGCAGAACTAGCACTCCTGAAAGAAAGGACACTGTGGAGACATGGCTCAGCCACAGCCTGGGGGATGTTTCCAGAATGAGATATTCACTCTGCAGCGGAGTGTGCGCTGAAATGAAATTTCCTGGCAGATTAAAACTGTGCGCAAGACCGAGACTCGAACTCGGGACTTTTGCCTTTCGCGGGCAAGTGCTCTACCAACTGAGCTACCGAAGCACGACTCACGCCCGGTCTCACAGCTTTACTTCTGTCAGTATCTCGTCTCCTACCTTCCAAACTTTACAGAAGCTCTCCTGCGAAACTTGCAGAAATAGCACTCCTGAAAGAAAGGATACTGTGGAGACATGGCTTAGCCACAGACTGGGGGATGTTTCCAGAATGAGATTTTCACAGGAGACGAGATACTGGCATAAGTAAAGCTGTGAGACTGGGCGTGAGTCGTGCTTCGGTAGCTCAGTTGGTAGAGCACTTGCCCGCGAAAGGCAAAGTTCCTTAGTTCGAGTCTCGGTCGGGCACACAGTTTTAATCTGCCAGGAAGTTTCATTTCAGCGCACACTCCGCTGCTGAGTGAAAATCTCATTCGGGAAACATGCCCCAGGCTGTGGCTAAGCCATGTCTCCACAGTATCCTTTCCTTCAGGAGTGCTAGTTCTGCAAGTTTCGCAGGAGAGCGTCTGTAAAGTATGGAAGGTAGGAGACGAGATACTGGCAGAAGTAAAGCTGTGAGACAGGGCGTGAGTCGTGCTTCGGTAGGTCAGTTGGTAGAGCACTTCCCCGCGAAAGGCAAAGGTCCCGATTTCGAGTCGGTTGGGTACACAGTTTTAATCTGCCAGGAAGTTTCATATCAGCGCACACTCCGCTGCAGAGTGAAAACCTCATTCTGGAAACATTCCCCAGGCTGTGGCTAAGCCATGTCTCCACAGTATCCTTTCTTTCAAGGAGTGCTAGTTCTGCAAGTATCGCAGGAGAGCTTCTGTAAAGTTTGGAAGGTAGGAGACGAGATACTGGCAGAAGTAAAGCTGTGAGTACCGGGCGTGAGTCGTGCTTCGGTAGCTCAGTTGGCGCTGTCTCGCCGCGTCAGCCGTGCTGTACGGACGTGTGCTGAGTTTCGTGCGCCGCGGTCTGCTGTGCTTCGGCGTGGTAAGTCGCAGTGCTTCTTGCATCGTTGCAGAAAGTCTATGCATATTGAAATTTGAAATATGAATACGTAATGGCCCACCTGAACAGACAAGGTACTTTGAAATTCTCGTTTGATCGTAATTTCGCTCGACCTAAAGTACACGAAATCGAAGATTGGTTGGAATACGAAGTGAAAGTTGATTCAGAGGATGTCATTGGAATGCATCTTTCGGTAGTGAGCAGCGTTGTATTTGTGAAATTGAGGAATGCTAACTTACGTGACAAAGTAGTTGAGTCTTGCGGAGGAATTACGAAGTTTAGTCATTGCGATGGGAACGTAGGCGAAGTCACCGTAACACATGCAGGGTTTGGAATACGAACTATCAGGATATTCGAACTACCATTCGAAGTACCGGCGGAACAAATAAACGCAGTGATAGCGCCGTACGGTAAAGTTCTCAGCAATGTTGCCGAACGGTGGTCCAACGCACGCAAATTCCAAGTTCTCAACGGAGTGAGACAATTAAAGGCCGATTTGCACAAGCATGTACCGTCATACATCAGCGTATGTGGATACCGAGGTATCGTTATATACGACGGCCAGCCGAGGACGTGCGCGGCGTGCAACTCTCCCGGTCACGTCCGCGCTGCGTGTTTACAGCGGCGAGTGGCGCAGCTGCCGACTGGCGAGGCGCCGCGACCGCCGGCTATGACTGCCCTGCCAGCGACTTACGCTACGGCTGCCCGCGGCCAATTCCTGACCCCAAGCCCTGATGTGAACACGGAGAACCATCCACCCCGAGAAGAAGCCCCGACTGCTAGTACTGACACCACAGAAGCTAGACCACCAGAACCTACGGAAATCGTGACACCTGTAACGGTTTCAACACAACAGACACCGAAAGATATTGGGAGCCACAGCAAATGCTTCGAATCCTCCGCCGCTGAGAATGACATGCAAAAACCATCCCGGAATGAGCAATCTCATAGTGAACCGGTTTCTCTATTGACACCATCATCCACCAAGAGCACGGTCGACAATTTGGCTCGAAACACCACCCGCTTAGCAGATGTGAAGCATGCTGAGGAAGACAACATCAGACAGCAGCCGGTGAAACCTAAACGGCAAACACGAAAACAGAGCCCTGAAGAGTTTCAAGAACTGGAAAAAAAAAACTCTCCCGTACCAAAAAAATTCTTAAAACAGATCGAAGCGGAAAGCAAGGCGTGGCAGACATCGGAAAACCAGACATCCCCAACCCGAATGAGGACGTACAGATGAACCTCGCCCCTTCAATTGAGGAACCAATGGACACTGTTGACCGCTGTGGACCTGATACGGGGACAGCATGGTCTGACGACACTGAATGCGCTTAGTTGGACTACCGAATGACGCAGGCGTATAAAATCGCTACGCTCAATGTAAACAGAATAGTTTCGGAAGTAAAGTTACAAACTGTGAAGGACTACTTATATGCCGCCGACATTGACATAGAGATGTTACAAGAGGTAGTTACGACCAAAATAGCGGATGTGTACGGATATGAGGCGATCTTAAACATAGACAATGAATGTGGAACGGGAATATTGTTCAAACACGGCATACCATGTACAGCAAAAGCAATACTAGAATCTGGACGAGGCATCACTGCACAAACATATGATCTGCTTCAGGTTAATATATATGCTCCCTCTGGATCCAGCGGAAAACGAGCAAGGGGCAACCTGTTCCGGGACGAAATTGTCCCATTAATAACGGATCCTCGACTGCACATAATTTTGGGTGGAGATTTTAACTGCGTATTGCGTCCAGAAGATCAAGTCCCGAACTTCAACTTTTGTGAGGAGCTGTTGATGTTAACTAACGGACTAGACATGATAGATGCTTGGTGCCATCTTCGCCCGCACACCCGAGGATACACGTACGTATCCAGTACTTCGGCAAGCAGACTAGACAGGCTGTATGTAACGAAAGGTTTTATCCATAATGTAACTGACAGCGAAATTTGGCCTCTTAACTTCTCGGATCACTGCGCATTTTATATAACCGCGCAGCACACTAAACAAAAAACATTCCTGGGAAGGGGCGTATGGCAGCTAAACGTGTCACTTTTGGAGGATGCAGTACTGAAACAGGAGATCCATGATACATGGCAGCGTTGTCTACGGACGCAATCCAGATATCCAACACGCATCATGTGGTGACTACAGTCTGCGAAACCACAGATAAAAAAATGCTTCGCACGATATGGTCGCATGAAAGCGTACTGGAGAAAACGCATCTTGGAGTATCACTTTCTTTGCCTCCGTGAACTATATGATGATCCCATGGTATTAGTAGCAAACAGCTCTCGAATAAAACGCACTAAACAAGAATAACGGCGTTGGTACGACAATCACTGGAGGGGAAAAAAGTTCGATCACGTCCTCCGATTGAACTAACGCAGGAGAATACGTCCGTATATCACATGATACTGGAAGCCAAGCGAGGTAAACAAAAGTTAATCCACACTCTCAGTGATGAACAGGGGAACGAATACGATCAACAAGTCACAGTGAAAAACTACGTGGTGCAACATTATACAGATTTTTACACCGCGTCGGCGACTGATGCGACCGCAAGTGAGCCGCTTTTATCCAACATTCAATCCACGGTCCATCCGACTGACAACGCCGACCTTGTAGCCCACATAACAGAGGAAGAAGTACGTACCATAATCAAAGATTCGCCCACAAAGAAATCTGCTGGTTCAGATGGCCTACCCATAGAATTTTATGCTTGTTTTTGGCACATCATAGGACCGGAATTCACCAAAATACGCAATGAATTATTGGGAGACGTGCAGCTGCCATCTCAGTTTACCGAAGGACTGATTGTCCCGATTCCCAAAAAACCACGTAGCACTACGCTGAAGGATTTTCGACCACTAACACTGCTCAATTCCGACTATAAAATCTTCACCCGACTCATCAATTGTAGACTGAAGTCGGTACTGCCGAAAGTACTTGGCCCTTATCAAATGAGTGCTGTCCCAGGGAGATCAATGTCGAATGCATTATGTGAGTATAGGGACATAATATATTTGTCGTGGCTATGTAAGTGCAACGTTGGTCTCATGTTTTTAGACATCGATAAGGCTTTTGACCGCATCAGCCACCACTTTCTACTAACTGTAACGCAACGGATGGGATTCAGTGCTCATCTTATTCAGATCATACGCAAATGTATAGTCGGAACTTCCTCTCGAATCAAAATTAATGGTCAGCTAAGTTCACCAGTCCCGATCAAGCAATCAGTGAGACAAGGCTGCCCCCTTTCTATGGCACAATACGCAATCGCCGTAGAACCCCTACTGTTAACCCTGCATCACAGGTTACAAGGTCTACAGGTGTTGGGTACAAAAACCGTGTGTCACACTTATGCTGATGACATCAGTGTAGCAGCTAACACGCACTCAGAAGTGGAAGTCGTTCAACAAATAGTCCACGCTTACACCACTTCTTCCGGAGCCAAACTCAATGAACACAAATCGAAAATTTTACCTGTCGGACCCCATATGGAGACAATTCAAAGAACATGGCTACGAAGGACACAGAAGACGAACCATTTAGGCATGATTCTAAAGGCAAACCCAAGAGAGATGACAGTAGCCAACTGGGACCATAAACTAAATATATTCGGGGCTACTCTCCGTGAACATAAAACCAGAACGCTCAATCGGACACAAAGAGCTCTCTTGATTAACAGCTATGCGCTAAGCAAAATATATCACATCGCAGCAGTGTTACCAGTACCCCAGGATACAGTGCAAAAGCTTTTAGCTGCAGCGTATTGGGTTATGTGGAGCGGAAACATCTTTAAAGTCACCATGTCAACCATTGTGTTGACCCGCGCCGCTGGTGGTTTGGCCGTCAAAGACATCAAGAAACAATGCATTGCCATTTATATGGACCGAATCCGCAAAATACTGCAGACACCCCACCCGACAATTACGAAAACGTTATTCAACAGGTTAGCCCCAACGAGCAAAACGGCCGCAGTCGATGTTGGTCGCATCAGCGCCCAACTCGATCACGTCCGGACTTGCTACCTGGAAATGAGCTATATTCAAGATACTTCACAGCTGCTTAACACCAGAAGGACCTATTACCACCTCACGAGACACCATAGGCAAAACCCAATGGAAGCGAAATATCCAGCGGTCAACTGGAGTAATGTCTGGAAAAACATTAACAATCCCATCCTCCACTCCAAAGTAGTGTCCACATGGTATGACATAGAAAACGAGAAGGTCCCCACAGGTGAAAAGCTGCACAATATCAAAATGAAGCACAGTCCGCACTGCGATCATTGCCATACTGTAGATACCTTGGCACACATTCTCATTTGCCGAGACCAATACCACATATGGAACTGGACTAGGAAAAAACTTGCAATAATTACTAGAACTACAGACTCTGCTATAACACTTAAAGATGTACTTCAACCAGAATGGAATTTCTTTAATGCAACAAAGCACAATAGCTACACTTGGATCATCGTCCAGTTTGCATATTTTGCAGTTACGAATAAGCATATGAGTATAGACGAGTACATACAGTATATAATGGAAGAGCACCACAACCTTAAACGAGTCGAAAATACAAAGTTTTGTTTCAAAATTTCTTACTTCATACTTTGACATAATAAAGCGGCAATTTTGGTTGATGCACAACACTACAGCGAGTCGATACTAATTTTGCTTCATTATAATTAAGTTGGCATTTATTTATTTATTTATTTTTGTAGTATGGCAATCAAAGTGCCTCAGGAAAACTAATTTTGCCAGAAGCTGTAACATAAACGAAATCAGAAGTGCTTGCTTGATTTCGTGTTCTTCTGTTTTACGGGTATTGGACAGTTTGTCACGGAAAGAAGATTTATTCAGTTTCTTTATATATTATTTAAAAACAATAAAAAGTAAAAAAATAAAAGAGAGTAGGTTAAGTTAGGGTGAAAGTGGCGGTGGCAACAGATTGTTTTTTTTTCTTTTCTTTTTTTAATGTTAGATACGATTTTGGGGGTGATAATGTGTATGGGAGCCAACGCCTGAAGTGGAAGAGGTCAGGTAAAAAAAAAAAAATTTGGTAGAGCGGTGGACTGTAGTGGAGGATTCACAGTTATCCATTGGTTGCTGGTTCAAATCCGGCCCAGAGGACTGTTTATCTAATCTCAGGAGCAAAGAGGCTCCAGAGCATGCCCACTCGGTCAGAACCTTCCTATGCTTAAAAAAAAAAAAAAAAAAAAAAAAAAAAAAAAACTGGTAGAGCACTTGCCCGCGAAAGGCAAAGGTCCCGAGTTCGAGTCTCGGTTGGGCACACAGTTTTAATCTGCCAGGAAGTTTCATATCAGCGCACACTCCGCTGCAGAGTGAAAATCTCATTCTGGGAATTTACGTTTATTTTTATTATAGTTAAGTAATTGTCACCCTGTAGATGCGTATCGTATTCTATCACAGCCGTACCTGCCGGCACCTTCTCACTCTTTCTCCCAGTACTCCCACATATCTACCTACTGACAACATTAACATTATAAGCTTTCTCCCTTTCATCTTCTCCAAACATACTATCATCTACCGTCCCAACAACCCTCTCTTTTCTTCTTTCCCATTCTCAACTTAACTCTACCCACAAACGGTGCTGTTTTTGGTGATACAGTACATCCAGACATACTTGAGTTTTTCGTAAATTCTGTTCTGTGTCCGTCGGTTCTACTAGTTTATCGAAGTTTGATATCTCTTTACTTGTTAACTTGTATTACTTGTTCTCACCTCCTTAGGTGGATAACTGCAATTTGTTTCTATCTCTACATAAACTGACGGTCCTGGTTTCTTCATCACATCGTCAATTGTAATTTCCCAACCGAGAAGTCTGATAGTCTTTTTTTTCGTATAATTGAAAGTAAGTGGTCACATTATTGGTGTCATCATTACTCTGCAGATTATGTCTCTTATTTCTTCATATTCCTTGTCCTGTTCATCCTAACATTCCTACTGGCAGCTGTTTTAATCACTTTTTCCTGACTTGGCAGTGATCATGTCTCCGACTGGTCTTAGCTTCTACGCCGGGCGGTGTGACCGTGCGGTTAAAGGCGCTTGTCTGGTACCGCGTGACCGCTACGGTCGCAGGTTCGAATCCTGCCTCAGGCATGGATGTGTGTGATGTCCTTAGGTTAGTTAGGTTTAATTAGTTCTAAGTTCTAGGCGACTGATGACCTCAGAAGTTGAGTCGCATCGTTCTCAGAGCCAGAGCCATGTAAGCTTCTACTGCCTTATCTGTCTGCCTAGAATCGCTCAGCACTGTGCTTCTTCTTGAAATGAGTGTCGTTACTTCGGCTGGCCGCGTTAGCCCCAGTCTTCCTGTCTGGGGTTCAACTGCCTGGCACACGCACTAGGCGTCAGTTTTGTTGGTGAGGTCACCTAACATGTTTATCACTCCACACCTCGCCCCACAGCTGTTGACTTTACCCAGTCGGTCTTCAGTTCACACCTATCTTACTTCGCACATTGCTCTGTGTTTTGGCAAATAAATTCTTCTCCTCACCATCGTGTCGCATATCCACATCGGGCTTTACAGTTGTAATATTCTATACATAAGCATCGCTCTCTACACCACCTGTCGTGTCTGAGGGCTGTAACACACGCGTTCCCAGTTTTCTTGTCCGTTTGATGTTTCCTTCTCTCTTCTCATTCTGCTGCACGTCTGTCGTTTCTCTTTTGTTGGATCTTTCATGATCTACTCCACCGTTATTATTGTTTCGCATTGAATCATTAATGTTGTATATGCATGGCTGCGACGTGGCGTAACTGTGAGAATGGGACCATGTCTGCTGTACTTCCATCAAAAAATCTTTGTCCTTTCAAGGACCGCCTCCCACGGCTTCCTGTTCTCTAGGCAGTTTCATCCAAAATACATTAAATATTAGTATATCGTCACCAAATCAGACTGTATAACATAGTTTTCTAAGAATCCTGCCACAATGTACATATACATTTTCATCGCTGTATCCTGCATCCCATAGTAATTCCCTTAGTACATTTGATTGAATTACTGATAACAAAATTTCTCCATACACTGCCCAAAAATCTCTTCAAGGCTCCGCCCGGCACTGACAGACTTCTATCATTAAACAACACAATGCATCTATCTCCTTACCCTCGTTCCGGTGTGCTGGTATGTTCCTCCTCAACTTGTCTACAAATTCCTTGGAATGTATTTTCTTCCTTTACCCAAATTCTTCTCCTTTCACTGCCACTCAAATCTCTCATGGTGGTCTCCAGGCATGACGACATTTCACGACCCTGCTTGTAACTGTTCACCTACTTTGATTACTGTTACTCCACAAAAAAAGACCTTTCCTTGCGGGATTGACATTTATTCTTGTTTCTTCTCAAGCTGCTCTCTAAGGATCCTAAATATTCAGCAATATTTGTTTGTACTTAAGCTACAACCCTGGCCTCTACCTGTTTCACTACTTCTCAGTCACCTTTTAAATTGTCTTCTCAGTCTGTCGCTTTACATAGTCGATTTCCTTATCAACCGCTGGTTTTACCGATTTGAGTTCATTCTTCAAGTTTAACTCTGCTTTGACAACGTATTCTTCTGTTACAGCTTACATTGCTGTGATCTGTTCTGTCTGGTTCGGGCAAGTTCGAAAATACACTTTTACTTTGTTTTTCAATTCCACTTCAATCTTAGTCAGGCTTGCATTTTTTATATTTTCGTTTCTGTTTTAGCAAGGTTTCCTATCTCATGTCTGTTCTCGTTGCTTTCTGATCAGCATCATTTGCTGATAAGTTCCTTCAGCACGTTCAAGACTTGATTGAACATTGGATTAACAGTCTTGTCTCCTGGCGGATCTGCTTCTACTGTCGTATCTGTAGCAGATAGTTTGAGTACGGTAACAGTAGCCCACTACCCTGTCGCCTAATCAAATGGTTGTAACTTCCACTTTGCTTGTCACTTGAAATCTGTTTGTTGAAGAATATGTTACAAAAATTTGTCGAACATGCAAATCATTGACATACCTTCGACTGTAATTAAGAAGTATGAGCGAAATCAAAATTCTCTTCAGGCTGTATAGAAAGTTTAGTATACAGTTACCGATAGCAAATAATCTTGCTGGACAAAAAATTTGTCGCCACAGTGCGTACGCACAGATGAATCTTTAAGCCTCTGATGATGATGCAGCGATCGAGTCACGTGCTCAACCGACAGCGAACTGTCTCTGCATCAGCGTAAGTCGATAGCGATCAGTGAGGCATTTATGTTTCGAGCGGATATTGTACATAAAAATGGCTGAAGGTAGGGGCCTATCACAGTGACAAAAAGCGACAAACGTGTGTGGCCGTCCCATGGCCATCAGGCGTGTAGAGTTTTAGGACTTGTTGGTGTTTCGCGGCGTACCGTACAACTTGTCTAGAAGCAGTGGTGTAACGTACGTGGGAACGAAACACGACACCACAAATGTGGCCTCAGAAAGATCCTGACTAAGGAGGACCATGGAGCATTTTCGCGGCTTTTGAATCAAAATCGCTTCCAAACCCGACAAGAACTGCTGCTGGCGGTAATGAATGTGCATAGCCATGTGATAGCGAGAAACATTGCGACGGATACTGCATGCAATGAGCATTTGAAGCTGGTCACCTCGCTCCCACAGGCATATAAAAGACGACAACAGCGCTGTTCATCGGGCTGGAAGAATATGTGAGTGATATTCTGACCACTCCCACACCGTATTGCATCTCCACTGGCCTACAAAATCACCAGTCTTGAACGCCATAGAAAATCTGTTGAACTTGATGACTCAGTAGGTAATACACCGATATCATCATACCCGCAATTAGTTGGTACTGCGCAATCAAGTCCTCAACGGATGACTTAACGTGGCTGCGACGTTGCTGCATTGCCTTGTACCTGCATAGCCTTGTGGACTCACTTCTTACAACCGACTTCCATGTCCAGTAGCGGAATCAGACGGTATAAAATTATGCTTGTATTGATACCTCTAAAAGTGACTAATTTTTTGTCAGGTTAGTTTAACTAATGTATGACGTGGCCTGCACAACATCTTATTAATCAATGTCAATCCGAGGTACAACATCTCTTTTCCAGATTCGGCTTAACTTATGATTCTTCGAATTCTACTACATAGTTCACAGAAATAGTCTAATGATTACCCTACGCTTTATGCCGACTGGGTAAGCAAGGTAACTGATTAATGCATTCACTTTCAGTCTGATGAAAGAGAGAGTACAGATTAATACATACACAACTGTAAACACGAAAACGTTAGAATGGTCTGCTGTAATAATGATTACTGAGAAGATAACTTTGTTATTGTAAGAGAATATCGACCAGCATCTCAACTACGTTTTGGTGTGGGTGTTATGAGAAGAGTAAGTGAACAGAAATGCTTTTCTGATGTGTGTTAGTAGACCAATGAAGCGTCAAATAAACGTATAACGAAGTAACAACAAAAAGTTGACTCTTGTTAACGACGGTATCACACAGTATAACGCTGTGAAACCTAGGCATGTTATTAGCACTTACATGCAGTGAATGAGATTCGCTTCTCTATGACTCCTAAATTCGGTTTTGGTGTCTGCTGATCATAAGATTTGGTTATACACTGAGGTGACCAAAATCGTGGAATACCTCGTTTTGCCGTGTGAACTGCACTAACTCGACGGGGCATGGACTTAGCAAATGGTTTTAAGTCCCTTCCAGAAACATTGAGTCGTGTTGCCTGTACAAAAGTCCCAAATTGCGAGTTTATGCACGGACTGACCTCCTGATTACTTCGAATTTAATGTTAGGTGGGATTCATGTCGGAATATTTTTGAGTGGCCAAATCAAACGCTCGAATAGTCCAGAATGTTCTTCAAACCAGTTGTGAACAACAGTGGCCCAGCAATATGGCGAATTTTCTTCCTTTAAACTTCCGTTTAGTTTGGTAATTTGAAGTCGAAGAATAATTGCAAAATGTCTCCAAGTAGCCGAAAATAACCATATCCAGTCGATGATAGGTTCAGTAGCACCAGAGGACCCAGTCCATTACGTGTAATCACAGCCCACGCCATTGTGGAGCCACCACAAGTTTCAACAGTGACATGACAACCCGGGTTCATGGCTTCACGAGATTTGAGCCACAGTCGTACCCTACCATCAGCTCATACCAACTGAAATCGGGACTCATCTGGTCAGGCCATTGTTTCCCAATCGTCTAGGGTCCATTCCAATCATCTAGGGTCCATCTGATGGGTCACGAGCCAAATAGAGGCGCTGCAGGATTCTGCATTTATTTCGCTCTTGTCTGTCAGCATTGACAGCTATACCCAAAAGCCGCTGCTTTCGGACGTTAAATGAACTCCATCGTCCACTGCGTGATCTGTGGTGAGAAGTAAAGCCTGAAAGTTGGCATTCCGTGCACACTCTTGACACTGTGGATCTGGAAATACTGAATTCGCTAACGATTTCCTAAATGGAATGTCCCATGCGTCTATCTTCAACTACCATTTCGCATTCAAAGTTGGTCAAATACCGTCGTGCGCCATACGCCATACTCATGTCGGAAACGTTTCTACATGAATCAACCGAATACAAATGACAGCTCCACCAATGCACTGCCCTCTTATGCCTTGTAAGCGCGATACTACCACCATTCCTGCATGAGCAGCCGGTATTTCATGACATGTCAACTCCCAATAGTGTATTCAGCACTCAACAGCAAATAAATGTTACTGTCACAATACTTCCTTCTCTAAGGTATTACTGAAGCGATATACTGTGCATCTAAAACCACTATATACATTTTGCACAGTACACAGCTCATATTTAATTGGAATCATGCAGAAGCTTGAAATTAACAGTACATATAGCCTGCAAAGATCAGCAGAGTCCTGTAACTGGGGACGTATCAAGAATGGTGTGCCACAGGATTCAATCTCATGTCCCTAATTGTTCTTAATATATATTAACGACTTGCCACACTATATTCATGAAGATACAAAGTTAGATTTTCTGATGATACAATTATAGTAATCACATCCAACAAACAAGAATCAGCTCAGTAAATTAAAAAAAAAATCTTTCATAAAGTGAATAGGTGGTTCTCTGCAAATTGACTCGCACTAAATTTTGAGAAAACACAGTATACACAATTCTATACAGTAAATGGCATGTTGTTGTTGTTGTTGTGGTCTTCAGTCCTGAGACTGGTTTGATGCAGCTCTCCATGCTACTCTATCCTGTGCAAGCTTCTTCATCTCCCAGTACCTACTGCAACCTACATCCTTCTGAATCTGCTTAGTGTATTGATCTCTTGGTCTCCCTCTACGATTTTTACCCTCCACGCTGCCCTCCAATGCTAAATTTGTGATCCCTCGATGCCTCAGAACATGTCCTACCAACCGATCCCTTCTTCTAGTCAAGTTGTGCCACAAACTTCTCTTCTCCCCAATCCTATTCAATACCTCCTTATTAGTTACGTGATCTACCCACCTTATCTTCAGCATTCTTCTGTAGCACCACATTTCGAAAGCTTCTATTCTCTTCTTGTCCAAACTAGTTATCGTCCATGTCTCACTTCCATACATGGCTACACTCCATACAAATACTTTTAGAAATGACTTCCTGACACCTAAATCTATATTTGATGTTAACAAATTTCTCTTCTTGAGAAACGCTTTCCTTGCCATTGCCAGTCTACATTTTATATCCTCTCTACTTCGACCATCATCGGTTATTTTACTCCCTAAATAGCAAAACTCCTTTACTACTTTAAGTGTCTCATTTCCTAATCTAATTCCCTCAGCATCACCTAACTTAATTCGACTACATTCCATTATCCTCGTTTTGCTTTTGTTGATGTTCATTTTATATCCTCCTTTCAAGACACTGTCCATTCCGTTCAACTGCTCGTCCAAGTCCTTTGCTGTCTCTGACAGAATTACAATGTCGTCGGCGAACCTCAAAGTTTTTATTTCTTCTCCATGAATTTTAATACCTACTCCGAATTTTTCTTTTGTTTCCTTTACCGCTTGCTCAATATACAGATTGAATAACATCGGGGAGAGGCTACAACCCTGTCTCACTCCTTTCCCAACCACTGCTTCCCTTTCATGCCCCTCGACTCTTATAACTGCCATCTGGTTTCTGTACAAATTGTAAATAGCCTTTCGCTCCCTGTATTTTACCCCTGCCACCTTCAGAATTTGAAAGAGAGTATTCCAGTCAACATTGTCAAAAGCTTTCTCTAAGTCTACAAATGCTAGAAACGTAGGTTTGCCTTTTCTTAATCTTTCTTCCAAGATAAGTCGTAAGGTCAGTATTGCCTCACGTGTTCCAACATTTCTACGGAATCCAAACTGATCTTCCCCAAGGTCGGCTTCTACCACTTTTTCCATTCGTCTGTAAAGAATTCGCGTTCGTATTTTGCAGCTGTGACTTATCAAACTGATAGTTCGGTAATTTTCACATCTGTCAACACCTGCTTTCTTTGGGATTGGAATTATTATATTCTTCTTAAAGTCTGAGGGTATTTCGCCTGTCTCATACATCGTGCTCACCAGATGGTAGAGTTTTGTCATGACTGACTCTCCCAAGGCCATCAGTAGTTCTAATGGAATGTTGTCTACTCCCGGGGCCTTGTTTCGACTCAGGTCTTTCAGTGCTCTGTCAAACTCTTCACGCAGTATCTTATCTCCCATTTCATCTTCATCTACATCCTCTTCCATTTCCATAATATTGTCCTCAAGTACATCGTCCTTGTATAAACCCTCTATATACTCCTTCCACCTTTCTGCTTTCCCTTCTTTGCTTAGAACTGGGTTGCCATCTGAGCTCTTGATATTCATACAAGTGGTTCTCTTCTCTCCAAAGGTCTCTTTAATTTTCCTGTAGGCAGTATCTATCTTACCCCTAGTGAGACAAGCCTCTACATCCTTACATTTGTCCTCTAGCCATCCCTGCTTAGCCATTTTGCACTTCCTGTCGATTTCATTTTTGAGACGTTTGTATTCCTTTTTGCCTGCTTCATTTACTGCATTTTTATATTTTCTCCTTTCATCAATTAAATTCAATATTTCTTCTGTTACCCAAGGATTTCTATTAGCCCGCGTCTTTTTACCTACTTGCTCGTCTGCTGCCTTCACCACTTCATCCCTCAGAGCTACCCATTCTTCTTCTACTGTATTTCTTTCCCCCATTCCTGTCAATTGTTCCTTAATGCTCTCCCTGAAACTCCCTACAACCTCTGGTTCTTTCAGTTTATCCAGGTCCCATCTCCTTAAATTCCCACCTTTTTGCAGTTTCTTCAGTTTCAATCTGCAGTTCATAACCAATAGATTGTGGTCAGAGTCCACATCTGCCCCTGGAAATGTCTTACAATTTAAAACCTGGTTCCTAAATCTCTGTCTTACCATTATATAATCTATCTGAAACCTGTCAGTATCTCCAGGCTTCTTCCATGTATACAGCCTCCTTTCATGATTCTTGAACCAAGTGTTAGCTATGATTAAGTTATGCTCTGTGTAAAATTCTGCAAGGCGGCTTCCTCTTTCATTCCTTCCCCCAAATCCATATTCACCTACTATGTTTCCTTCTCTCCCTTTTCCTACTGACGAATTCCAGTCACCCATGACTATTAAATTTTCGTCTCCCTTCACTACCTGAATAATTTCTTTTATCTCGTCATACATTTCATCTATTTCTTCATCATCTGCAGAGCTAGTTGGCATATAAACTTGTACTACTGTAGTAGGCATGGGCTTTGTGTCTATCTTGGCCACAATAATGCGTTCACTATGCTGTTTGTAGTAGCTAACCCGCATTCCTATTTTTTTATTCATTATTAAACCTACTCCTGCATTACCCCTATTTGATTTTGTATTTATAACCCTGTAATCACCTGACCAAAAGTCTTGTTCCTCCTGCCACCGAACTTCACTAATTCCCACTATATCTAACTTTAACCTATTCATCTCCCTTTTTAAATTTTCTAACCTACCTGCCCGATTAAGTGATCTGACATTCCACGCTCCGATCCGTAGAACGCCAGTTTTCTTTCTCCTGATAACGACGTCCTCTTGAGTAGTCCCCGCCCGGAGATCCGAATGGGGGACTATTTTACCTCCGGAATATTTTACCCAAGAGGACGCCATCATCATTTAATCATACAGTAGAGCTGCATGTCCTCGGGAAAAATTACGGCTGTAGTTTCCCCTTGCTTTCAGCCGAGTAAATGGCATAACACCATTGATAAATATAGACTATGAACAGAAGTCTGTTGCTAAGGCAGAATATCAAAATTTCTGGGTGTGTGCAGTGATGAGGAATTGAATTGGAAGAAACATATCGATGACCTGCTGGAACAGTTAACTTCAGCCACTTATGCTATTAGGGTCATTACAAATTTTTTTGATACAAATATCAGTAAATTAGTCTACAATGCCTGTTTTCATTCACTGCTTTCTAAAGGCATCATATTTTGGGGTAATACTTCACCAAGGGAAAAAGGTATTCATCGTACAAAAGCGTGTAATCAGAGTAATAGATGGAGCCCACGCGAGTTCGGCTTGCAGACATTTATTTAAGGAACTCGTGATATTCAGATTGCCTTTGCAATACATACATTAAATTAGGAAAGTTTTCATTAATAAACCATCTCAGTTCAAAAATAACAGAGAAGTGCGTAGCTACAGCACTACAAGAAAGGATGACCTTCACTATTCTGTGTTAAATCTGAATTTGGCAAACAATGGGGTGAGTGACGCTGCCGGTTTCGAGTCCCGGTCCGGTACAAATTTTCATTGTCTTCATTCCATCTTAAAGGTGATGGTAGTCATCATTCGCAATTGCGAATTCATCTGATGGGTTTCATAACAGCTGTGGTCGCTGCAGTGCATTGCCACCAGAATAACACAGGCACTGCAATATCGTACAACCATCTTTGGTCATTTGCCAAATAGGACTAAAAGTGTTACAGACAGCCAACCAACATTTAAAAACAAAAGAATTTCTCAATGACAACTCCTTCTACTTAATAGAAAAATGTTTAGATACGAAGTAGTAACTATACAAAGAAAAATAAAAAATTAGTCGCATCTTAAAGTGACACGTTCCACATCATTACGAAATGTCGTATTCATCATCTATATAACAAGTATTAATGAATGTATGTATGTACTACATTGTACGATTGCAAAGTCTTCACTACGAAAGAAATTTATGTACTTAGGTTCAAATGGCTCTGAGCACTGTGGGAGTTAACATCTGAGGTCATCAGTCCCCTAGAAATTAGAACTACTTAAACCTAACTAACCTAAGTATATCACACAATCCATGCCCGAGGCAGAATTCGAACCTGCGACCGTAGCGGTCATTCGGTTCCAGACCGAAACACCTAGAACCGCTCTGCCACACCGGCCGGCTGTGCTTAGGTGATTGATGTTCAGTGCGACAATGTTACTTATTTCTTCTTCTGTTTTAAAGATGCCTACCCTGTTCATTTCATTCGCAAACTTTATCTAAATTGCTATGTGAGTGTTAGCTTTGAAGCCACTAATTAATTTACTTTTTTAATCTGATATCGCCAGTGCCATTAAGGGAGGTCTCTCGGCCCAGCGCTCCGCTGTTCTTGAAGATTCTGTTCTGCAGAAAAATGGCGGTGACTCTTTCATTAATTAGAAAAAATAATCGTTAAAATGAAATAAAATTTTGTGGCTGCTCTGGCATGACATCCAGTACGGTAGAAAAATAAGCTGTAAATATAACTTTAACTGTTTCCCAGTAGGATGCGAGACATGACGTTTATTAAATTATGCTGACACAGATTTTGCACTTACATCAGTGGCACCTCTGTAACGGAAAGGACCGATGTAAGTCACAAGTGATACAAGCCGACGCTTGGGATGGCAAGCTGAGAGGAGTTCTAGAGGCGCCACAACCATATGGTTATGCACAAGGTGCATCACCACTAGTTGCAGTCGCTTGTGGCGCCCAGTGGAGAGGGCGCCAAGAGCAGGACTTGTTGGTGGTGCACATTCCAATAAGCAGTAAAGGTAGATACGGTTCAAAATACTAGAAAGGACAGGGAGGACGTGTCGGGGTAGGAGCGGGGGGGGGGGGGGGGAGGGGCGAGGAAGACTTGAGGTACCAAGGAATAAGTCGGTTGTGTGGATAAATATTCCAGACTGGGAGCTTAACCACCGACAGAGGTTCCATTTATTAATTCACTCAGAATCATACAGTCAGAAGCTTAGGTCCTCAAACTGTTTGAAAAGAATTCGCAATTCGATGTTAAGAAATTTTCTATTTGTTTTCGCTCGTAGGTCCATAGTACAGTAAAATCAGCAGTCTCCGTTTTGTCTTAATTATCCCTGAAAACAGTTCGGTTTGCTGTTCCAGACCATCTCGATGTAACAGCGCTCTGATAGTGTTATTGGTTCGAGTCACTGACTAGCGTATTTTGGTTTCTTCTCGTCATCTTGTTTGGTTATACCCAAAGTATCTTCTCCGCCGTGTTTACCACTTGCGCTTCCCCCTCTGCTTCAATCTTCGAAATAAAGCTTCTCTTCAAAGTATTAATATTTATAGAAACAATTGTGCTGTATTAGTGTTCCACAATCCCCTCTCCTTTCAGATTTACAATACTCTTGATATTAAGACTTTGTCCCTGATATCTTCCAAACTTCTCCTCTTTCCACCACAATTGAACCGTTCATCTCTCCATTAATTAATAGAATTTTCGCAAGTTTACTGAACACTTGCACGAGACCGTCTTAATACCTCCAAGTTACGCCGTTAAGAGTTATTCGCTCATCAGCTGTCATATCCCCTCTCACAGTTTTTGTTTACATGGATAAAAATACTCCCTACCTGCCCATTGCTTCCAGACATACACTTAGGATACATACAGGGAGTTCAAAAGTGCAGTGCCGAAACTAACATGGATGATACAGGAGACAAAGACAAATACACTCCTGGAAATGGAAAAAAGAACACATTGACACCGGTGTGTCAGACCCACCATACTTGCTCCGGACACTGCGAGAGGGCTGTACAAGCAATGATCACACGCACGGCACAGCGGACACACCAGGAACCGCGGTGTTGGCCGTCGAATGGCGCTAGCTGCGCAGCATTTGTGCACCGCCGCCGTCAGTGTCAGCCAGTTTGCCGTGGCATACGGAGCTCCATCGCAGTCTTTAACACTGGTAGCATGCCGCGACAGCGTGGACGTGAACCGTATGTGCAGTTGACGGACTTTGAGCGAGGGCGTATAGTGGGCATGCGGGAGGCCGGGTGGACGTACCGCCGAATTGCTCAACACGTGGGGCGTGAGGTCTCCACAGTACATCGATGTTGTCGCCAGTGGTCGGCGGAAGGTGCACGTGCCCGTCGACCTGGGACCGGACCGCAGCGACGCACGGATGCACGCCAAGACCGTAGGATCCTACGCAGTGCCGTAGGAGACCGCACCGCCACTTCCCAGCAAATTAGGGACACTGTTGCTCCTGGGGTATCGGCGAGGACCATTCGCAACCGTCTCCATGAAGCTGGGCTACGGTCCCGCACACCGTTAGGCCGTCTCCGCTCACGCCCCAACATCGTGCAGCCCGCCTCCAGTGGTGTCGCGACAGGCGTGAATGGAGGGACGAATGGAGACGTGTCGTCTTCAGCGATGAGAGTCGCTTCTGCCTTGGTGCCAATGATGGTCGTATGCGTGTTTGGCGCCGTGTAGGTGAGCGCCACAATCAGGACTGCATACGGCCGAGGCACACAGGGCCAACACCCGGCATCACGGTGTGGGGAGCGATCTCCTACACTGGCCGTACACCACTGGTGACCGTCGAGGGGACACTGAATAGTGCACGGTACATCCAAACCGTCATCGAACCCATCGTTCTACCATTCCTAGATCGGCAAGGGAACTTGCTGTTCCAACAGGACAATGCACGTCCGCATGTATCCCGTGCCACCCAACGTGCTCTAGAAGGTGTAAGTCAACTACCCTGGCCAGCAAGATCTCCGGATCTGTCCCCCATTGAGCATGTTTGGGACTGGATGAAGCGTCGTCTCACGCGGTCTGCACGTCCAGCACGAACGCTGGTCCAACTGAGGCGCCAGGTGGAAATGGCATGGCAAGCCGTTCCACAGGACTACATCCAGCATCTCTACGATCGTCTCCATGGGAGAATAGCAGCCTGCATTGCTGCGAAAGGTGGATATACACTGTACTAGTGCCGACATTGTGCATGCTCTGTTGCCTGTGTCTATGTGCCTGTGGTTCTGTCAGTGTGATCAGGTGATGTATCTGACCCCAGGAATGTGTCAATAAAGTTTCCCCTTCCTGGGACAATGAATTCACGGTGTTCTTATTTCAATTTCCAGGAGTGTATATATCGTAAAGTAACTGTGTCTCGGAAAGGGAGTGACTGAACATCACTGGTAACATTGACAAGTTTTACCACAACATTTGTTAAAATGCAAAGACATTTAATGAAACACAGATCAATGCATCAGGCTCGATAGAACAGAGAGTTGCCAATATGAAGATACTGCGACCTTTAAAGATTACGTCTTCGTCTCGTAATTGGACTGTTACTAGTCTGTGAGTGTGTTACCACGAACCCTTGTGCAAGATTAGAAGTGAACGTTTGTTTGTCTCAATTAGGAGACTTTTTTCGTTATTGATACCTTTCGTTTACATTTTCAGTCATCATCCTTGTGATCTTACATCAGTAAAAGTTGTGTCTGTGATAAATTGCGAATTGTCAGTCACAACATAATCAGTGCTATGCTGGAGCTTTAAAAATACAGGTAAATGCAAGCCATGGGTGGTGTGGTGCCTAGTTTACTTAATTGCATGTTCCGAATTATGTGTCATCAGATTAAACTGAAAAAATCTACAAAGAGCCACAAATAATTGAAGTAACAGTGGTCAACTGACCACTGAGAACAATTTGGAAATAAACCGATGTAAATTTTGCAATCATATTACAGAAATGGAGTCAAATATCTTATCCATCAGGCATAGTGAAACTGAATCACTACGGTGGCACCGCCGTCCAGAAGACAACTAGACCAGCAGGCTGCAGTACTGGTGAGCTTTAACACACATCAAAAAAAGTTTTTCATCACCGCAGTTCCGCGAGTTCCGGAACCTGTACAGAAAATTGGAATAGAGATCAACACGAACATCATCTCCGCCCTTTTTGTTGCTCATGAAACCCGCATATTGCATGTCGTACTACCATACAGCTGGACCTTCAGAGATGGTGGTTCAGATTGCTGTACACACCAGTACCACTAATACGCTGTAGAAAATCCTTTTGCATTGATGTATGCCTGTATTCGTCGTAGCATACTATCCACAAGCTCATCAAGTCACGGTTGGTGAATATTGTCCCACTCTTCAACGACGACTCGGCGAACATCCCTCAGAGTGGTTGGTGGGTCACGTCGTCCATAAACAGCCCTTTTCAATCTATCTCAGGCATGTTCGATAGGGCCCATGCTCTGAGGACATGCTGGCCATTCTAGACGAGCTATGTCGTTATCCTGAAGGCAGTCATTCACAAAATAAGCACGATGGGGCGCTATTTGTCGTCCATGAAGACCAATGCCTCGCCAATATGCTGCTGATATGGCTGCACTATCGGTCGGGGGATGTCATTCACGTATCCTACTGCTGCCTACGTCGGCCCCACGTAATGCCATCCCAATACAGCAGGGAACCTACATCTCGCTGCAGTCGGTGTACAGTATGCTTAAGGCGTTCTGCCTGACAATTGTCTGGAGGAAGGCATATGCGACACTCATCGGTGAAGAGAACGTGATGCCAATCCTGAGCGGTCCTTTCGGCATGTTGTTGGGCTATCTGTATCGCGCTGCATGGTGTCGTGGATGCAAAGTTGGACTTCGCCATGGACCTCGGGAATCCATTCGGCATGTTATTGGGCCATCTGTACCGCGCTGCATGGTGTCGTGGTTGCAAAGGTGGACATCACTTTGGACGTCGGGATCGAAGTTGTGCACCACACAACAACCCATTGCACACAGTTTGAGTCATAACACGACGTTCTGTGGCTGCACGAACACCATTATTCAACATAATGGCGTTACTGTCAGGGTTCCTCCGAGCCATAACCCGTAGATGGCGGTCATCCACTGCAATAGTAGCCCTTGGGGGACCTGAGCGAGGCATGTCATCGACAGTTCCTGTCTGTCTGTATCTCCTACACGTCGGTCCACTCCGAGACGCGTAGACACTTCCCTTGCTTTCTAGGCGTGGTTGAACTACAGACAACACGTGCCGTGTACCTCCTTCCTATTCGAATAACTGGAACTCATCGGCTGTCGGACCCCTTCCGACTATCCCTGCTGGTTGTCGTGCCGTATGGCAGGATACAGATTGGTATCCCATTACTGTCTACGGTGTCAGCAGACAGGTCTTCGGCCTAGACTCTCATTGACTCAAGTCGAACTGACTTCAGCGATGAATTCCGCTTCGAACTGAACCCCGATGACGAGCGAAGAGGTGCCTAGAGACGTCTCGGATTGCCAGTCTGACTTTTGCCGACCCTATGGCCCCAATGCAATTTCTTTCCATAGCAGGACATCTTTGTTTGCCGCCGAAGCACCCTTACAGAACATCGGTATGTTGACAATGTTCTACCACTCATTCTCTTCCCCTTCAAGAGAAACTATCTTGGACTTACATTTCAACAGATAATGCCCTCCCACGGAGATGACAGCTTTTACTGCTTTTCCTCGTGCTTGCCAAAAGCTACTTTGGCCAACTAGATAGCCAGATCTCTCCGAAATTTAGAACGTTGGAGCATTGTGGGTAGGACCTCCAACGAACTCGGGATTGTGAAGATGTAGCTCCCCAATTGGAGAGAATTTGGCACGCTATCTCTCAGGAGGACATCCTACAACTCTATGAAGGAATGACCAGCCGAATAATTTCTTGACTAAGGACGAAATGTGGATTCCTCATTGACTTGCTCAATTTACTATGTTCTTTCTCTTTAATAAATCATCTAATTTTTCTCAAATCTTAATCATTTATTTGTCTGTATATGTAAATCACATCTAACGATTCCCGTACCACTAGGATAACAATTTGGATGTGCATCTTTACTTTTCCTTTTTGTCTTAGAGTGAGTGTGCATTAAGACCTTCGTGGGATTTAAATTTTTTTAATTAACAACACAGAGGACGTAGGAAATTATCACCAATCACATCGATACAGCCCTGTGATCGATTGTTCAAACGATTCAAACAGTCTGATTGTACAAAAAAGGCGAATGTTTTAGCACTGTGTCGGGCATGGGTGTGTGTGTTTCTCCTTAGGATACTTTAGGTTAAGTAGTGTGTAAACTTAGGGACTGACGACCTTAGCAGTTAAATCCCATAAGATTTCACACACATTTGAACATTTCTTTTAGCACTGTAATTAACTTTAAAGGATTTTATGGCAAGGAGCGTACAGTCGGTGACACTTGAGCAGATGGCTCACTTTTGCACTTCATGAATCTGCAGCAGGCAGTGTCCCTTCAGCCAAGTGAAGTCACCCACATCTGAGTATTGACCTTCCAGCATTGCACTCCCATCCAACCTCTATAGAGGGTCGGATGATTAGAACGATTAAGTATTTAAAGGTAGTGATTTTAACGTAGTTTGAAAGTGTATAAATACTGTGAGGCACAGGCTGTATATGTGTCATATTCTATTCTGCAGTTCAGGGGTATGATACCTTGAATTATGTCGGTCGGGGGTTGCATAGATAAGCAACAGGAAGGAGAATGCTGTGTCGACGGCAAGCTTGTCGCACGCCAGAGTGTCAACATCGAGAGCAGTAATCGGATCAGTTACGCCAGCCGAGCAACATCAGAATACTCCACGACCTACTGAAGAAGAAGAGGAACTGCAGGCATCAGCAGCAAAAAGCAATATATAAGTACTGGCTGCCAGTCCTCATCCTTGCCCGTAATTAAGCCGTGTAGTGACGCAGAGCCTGGGTAACTTAACGCCACCACCACTTCGGAGTTGTCACTGCCATCGCATTCATCGTGACAGTCACCGTCGTAATGCACGTCATCGCCTAGGAGGCGCCAGAATAACGCCTCTGCTGTATCTATCGTAAGACGCCGTCAACAGGTTGCCACCTGTCATGGAAGTCATCACATGGGGTGCACTGAGGTAACGCACTGTCTACATAGTCATGGGACGCTGCCTCCATCAATGCCGTCACCAGGGTCGGAGCTGTGGAGCCTAATCTGCTGACCCAAGACAGCTGCAGACTGGGAGGTCAGTGATGCAGTGACTGACCTGCCCGCTGCTACGCCACCCAGGCGCGATCGCAACGGATGTGCGCAGCATGAACATGCAAGGCCACTGCGCAGCCGCCGAGACTGCAGGTTCCGGTTAACACCAGTGCGCGCGTGTGGTCGTCCTTCGCCCATCTTCGTCGCCGCCGAGAACATAACTAATCCAGAGGGCCCACAACCAATGTATTGCAGTTAATCAATAAACTTTGCTGTTATGTCATCAGGTGCCATTCATGGACACCCACTCACTATTCTTTTCTCACGGCCAGCAGAGAACCCACACTCGGATCCAGCAGCGGGCAGTGGAATCCCTTGTCAACGGGGCCCCTTTACATTTGTGTCGGCAATTTACACTGGTGTTAGGAAGACGGCTGGGCCATCTTGGAGGACGGATCTCGTGGAGATGACAGTTAGTACAATGGAGCACGAACAGTAAAGATGTACCGCGCAGCAAAGGAAGTAGATGCCGATATCAGTTATTTTCGTTTCGAGCCTGTTGTGTCGTCCCTTTTTCTGTTAGGTATCAGGTACATAATTTGCATACAGTGATAAATAAACTCAGAGAGAGGGAGGTGGGGCAGTCACATCCCAATCGACCTACCCTTCACGGCACTGCTGCGGGATTGTTTTATGTGTATGTAGACTAAAGTTAACGGAAGATGCTAGAGCACATGGTAACGAGAATTTGAGAGAGGCTAAAACTTTGGTGGTGTTCGGGAAAGGTTGATACAAAGAATCGGAAGAAGAACACGTCAAGATATTGTCGAGAACAACCTACTAGGGTTTTTCGTAAGCGGGATGAATGTATTGAAAGTGTCACAGACCGTAGTCGTGGAATCAATATAGGTACTTATGTGCTTACGCATGATGGTAGGGTTAACTTTGTAATTTTGCGGGAAGCAGAGCGGAGGACTCTTGATGCAAATTTGAGGAAGCTACGATCGGAAAAGCCAAGAAGTAGCGTTAAGTACGAGGTGAGTCTCCGACTTCATTTTCTGGCTGCGCATCGCGCCATAATTGATCTGGAACGGTATACGCTAGAACTGGAAGGAACTTCGTTTCAGTTAGTCTCTGCAATCGAAATACCTTCACTTTCTCAAGGTCCACCCATTGGCTAAGAGAAACCAAATTAACTGCGTAAAATGCCCCTTAAGATCAATTCGTGGGATCACATACTGAAAGATACAGGGTAGGTAGTCTGGAGTGATATTCTACTGACCTGCCCGTGAACTCGTTGTGTATCGCTGAACCTTTGACGGATACCGAGTACTAGGATGAGCTACACCGTAATTTTATAGTAAATTACACAATGCAGGGAGGGGTCTTTCGACTGGTTAGTACTAAGGAGTAAGGCATAATATCTAAAAGTATAGGATAGAACATTAGTGGAAAAACTTTTGAGTTTGCACGTGGAATTGTCTAATCCGTCACACCACTTTATCAGCACCGTATTCGTAATGGAAAAAAGCACACATCTGCAAACTACCGTATCGAGTTCCAAGACATTTACAACCGATTTCGGAAGAGTTTACGGATCAACGACTTACAGATGGCTTCATATAACCTAGTTGTAGTCCCTGGTCTGCTCCCATTGTAATTATTAGCAAAGAATCACCACATGGTGGCAAAGCACATCGTTTTTGTTGTGACTACCGGTTCCTCAACCGGAAAACGGTATCTGTGCCTAATCTAGTAGAGATATTGGACAAAAGGGTCAGTGCCGGTGCTTAACACCACTGGGTTTGCGTAGTGGTTACCAGTTACCAGCAGTTGGAACTAATGGCGGAGGACCAAACAAAAACTGCGTTTTCAACGCCGACTGGGCATATTCAGTTTCGCCGCATGCCATTTGGAATTAAAAACGCGGCAACACTTTTTCAGCGCTTGTTGGATAGCGTGTTATGCGGACTAAACCCAAACAGTGGATGGCAAAGCAGGTGACCTTATCGTGTACGCAAAGAGTATTCCGGAATATTTCGAGAGGTTGCGCAAAGTGTTGGATCGTCTGCGCGCAGCATGGTTGCCATTGTGTTTACAAAAATGTTATTTTTGCATTTGCAGGAAATTTTACCGTCGGTATATTCTAGAATTTGCAGACATTGCAAGGCATCTCACGCAATTGATACGGAAAGGAGTGACGTTTCGATGGACACTTGAGTGTGAGCCGGCATTCCAGAAGTTAAAAGGATCTATTGACATTTAGTCCCATCTTGGTCTATCCCGATTTTTAAAAAACCGTTGCTTCTTTCTTGTAATTCGAACGAGTTTGCGCTAGGAGAAATTTTGAGCCAGAAATAAATGGACAAGAGCACACTATTGCGTACACTTCAGCTCAATATTGCTGGACGAAATTATTCCACTACGGAGGAGGAGACGCTCTTAGTTATCTTTGGATTTGGGTTCTTTTTTCTTACCGCTGTGACAGACGATTTAAAGTAGTGACTGATCACACATATCGTACGAGTAGTTAATGAAGATAAGACTTGCGGTTAAGCGATTTCGATCAGGAGGTAGTATCTCGGTCGTGAAGGTCGTGTGCTAACTTGAACGGATTCGGGTACGCGCTATGGAATGCACGTGCACTGAATGGAGGGCAACACAGAGTGCTGACCCAGACAGTCAGTATCTGCTAAACAGCAGAAAGAAGCTCTGCATGAAGGACAGAGTATTGTATCACAAGACGTGAAATGGGGAGCGATGAGTAGCACCACAGACCCTGCATGACAAAGTGCTGCGGCAAGCACATGATTCGATTTTAGATCGACATTTGGGTCGAAGAGAAACGGGGTGAAGAGTAATGGAGAATTAGCGGTGGATGACACCTAGGTTGGACATGTACTGTTAAGTAAAAAATTATGTACCGTGTGCTCAAAGAGCAAAACCTGACCACCATAAAATTAAACTACAAAGGTTTATGGAAGCTGAAAAGCCCTTCCAAATGGCAGGACTGGAAATACTTGGAACCCTAGCACAAACGCTAGCAGGGAATTGTTACGTATTAACCATTACTGAAACTTTTTTGTCTTTACGTTTCCGTGATACCTTTACCGGACCAGCAAGCCACGACCGTGGCTCAGGCACTAGTCAACCAGTTGATACTTCCGTTTTGGACACCTGACACCATAATCAAGGATCAGTATTCAAATTTTATGTCGAAATAAATGCAGCAGCTATGCAGGCTATTGCGCATTAAGAATTTACAAATGAGCGCCTATCGTCCTCAAGGTAACGGTTGCACACAACACGTCCACTGGACAATTGAGAAAATGTTGAGTTTTTACATAAATTCCCAACGTAACCTTTGGTACGTCCTATTGGCCAACGTCGTCACTGCGTACAACTCGAAAGTTCACCAGAGCGTAGGGTTATCCTCACATGAACTAATATTGGTCGCAAGATGCTATTGCCTTTTGAGTTTTGCAAACCACACTACAAGGAGACGTCTCATCAGTGTTGGATTTCCCTAAGAGCGTGAAACTTATCTGCAGACAAAAAAAATGAATATGAAGGCGATAGAAATACAGGAAAGGGCGTATAATGTTAAAGTAGTCTTACAAGTATCATGTTGGTCAGTGGATTATGTTAACTAATCTTTATTCGCCGAAGGCGGAAACCAGAAGTCTGTGTGGGGGTGTAGTGCCTCTTACCAGGTAATAGAGATGACGTCACCGGTTAAGGGTAAACTGCAACTCCACACCCGCCCTTCGATACTCCACTTAAGCCGTTTGAGGGGGGATATGGATAGTCTCCTGCATGCGATCTCAGTTTACAAAGAAGGGGGATGGAAACGGTGGATGCGGAGAAGGAAAAGGGAAAAACAAAACGAAGGACACAGGATAATATGGCGAATCGTCAGTATATGGTGAGACCTAGAGTAGGACTGTAACACTGACACTAAGATCTACTTTCCGATTACCATTTATAACAACGGGAACCATAGCCTTCCGTATGGCAGATTCCATTACCTACCTTTCAAGGTTTTGCCGGCCCCCCCCCCCTCCCCCCATGAACAACGACCAACTTCCGTATCTTAACGATACCATTGACGAAGACCTGCTCACCTCTCATGATCAGATAATAGCCACCAAAAATGGTCGTGTAATCATGGAGCACCTCTTAGAGCACGTGAAAGGCTACATAAGTAAGCAGCAGCAGCGATTGGTTCATCAACACCAGCCACTTGTGTATTACTTGTGGTTTTCGGAGTTACATATTTCTTGTTTAAGAGAAGAGTTGCTCAAATTCCACACGACCTAACTTTCATCCTACGATTCCGAACCGATCACAAGTGCTCGTCACCTGACAAGGCAGTGTAATGAGTGAACAGTCATAAATGCAAAGACCAAGTGTGCTCAAGGACTGTAATTAGTACCTACAAACCACAATATATGGTTTCAGAGGAAGAGTATCGTGTGAATATGGTACAAGTACAGTATTGGTATGGGGTTCAAAACCATGTAAATAGAGTCGTTTGTAAACAGACGCCTTCCTTCCACAGAAGGAGGGAGTGTAGAGGGTTGATTTATTACAGCTATTTAGTTAAAGGTAGGAGTTTTACAGTAATGAAGCTAGTTAGAATGTGAAGAAATATTGGGAGCCAGCAGTAGTATCTATGTTAGATTTGGTTGTGCATTTAAATGGTATAATACCTTGGAATAAGTGTGTCGGTGGAGATCCAAGTTAAGCAACACTATGGAGAACGCTTTCACCTACCACCTCCACGCCAGGGTGTCAACATCGAGAGCAGTAATCTGGTCAGCTGCACCAGCCGAGCTATATCGGAATATTCTGCCAACCTACTGGACGAGAAGAACCACATACATGTGGACAGAAAGCCGTATTTAAGGACCGACTGCAAGATAGTCACCATCATTCACCATGAGGCGCTGGAATGAAACAGAGCCACTGTCAGTGTGACCACAGGTTCGGAGACGTCACTGCCATTGTAGTTATCGTAACAGTCACTGCCGCAATGTAGGTCGCCACCCAGGAAGTGCTAGAGTGGCGCCGTCGATGTAACTATCGTCGGACGCCGTCAACAGGAGTCAACACTTTGGGGTACGTTGTCGTAATGCATTGTCATAAATCGTCCTGGGACGTTGCCTTTACAAACGCCGTGACGAGTGCTAGAGCCAGGGATCGAGGCCCGTCAATGTCCACCCAAGAGAACAGAGTACTGCCACCGGTAAGCGTGTTATTAGGAATGATGACAGAGATTTCTAATGTTATCCCTTTATGTGCCCAGTCAATATTTCTAATGAGAATGCACGAGTTCTGTGCGGGAAGCGCCGCCTAATTTGGTGTGATTTATGCATTAGGTCGCGGGACGGCTACAATCTTCGTCCTCTCCATGTGCGTGGATGTGACCAAGGGGTGGGGGGAGGGGGGCAGGGGGGTCGTCAGGCAGGCAGTCCCAGTGAGTGTGCAGAGTTGGATTCCCTTCACGATCCCCACTGACTGATTTCCTGCTGTATTCACCTTCTTTACACGATCTACAACGTAACAAACATTTCTGTCAGATGTGGATCGGAAACCATATCCTGATGGACCAAAAATGTGTTCCCCGACGCAGTTATTAACGATAGAGAGTTTCTTCAAAGATGGAGTATACGTTCATAATTACCGCGTCTTTGAATGATGCTACAGACGGCCAGCTTATCCGTTTCTGAGATGGTAATCCTATGTTTATCTGTGATTTTGGCGTCCGTCGACTAACCTTCTCATACAGGCCTCTTTCCAATACATATGTCAGTTATTTTTCTATCTCAGCGAAGACCAAAATTAAGACTGTCGGTGCTGAATAATCAACGTATGCGAATTGCCTTGTGTGTTCTGACAATGGCCAGTTTATTTATGTACATAATCTACAGAGATAGCACAAGGACGTACTTGTAGTAAATCATTCTCCTAGTTGCTCTTCTTTTGCCAGAGAGTGACGGAGACTCTCTTCTTGTTTAGAAAGGTAAGGCCGAAGGATGTCAGATGATAGTCTCCTAGCAGACTCTACGGTAGCTTCCTGTGACTGCCGGTGCCATGTGCTCATTGGACGAAGTAGATTACCTTGTAATGTCTCAAATCGTTAGACGGAAATGATTATGGTTGACCAGGGCATTTATAGAATATAAGCACTTACACTTGCGTCAACCATCAAGAATAAAAGAGCTTATAATGAATGATTCCCGTCGATATAACGGTTAATGAGTGGTAGGGATGAATGAAGCTGAAACCATCTGGCAAATTAAAACTGTGTGCCAGACCAAGAAACGAACTCGAGATCTTTGACTTCCGCAGGCAGGTGTTCTACCGACTGATCTAACCAACCACGACTCAGGACATACCTTCACAGAGAACTTTCTTAATACGTACCTCCTGAAACTCAACCGGAAACTTGAACGTAGTTATTACTGATTTCACCAGCATATGCAGACGATGCAGTAGCTACCGTTGGTAAACAAGTTACGGATAGGCAATAGACAGAAACCAGCACGAAGTACTATTGAGAGAAGCTCTTCTTCGTCGGAAGCTTATTACCTGATGGTGGCACTCGGTCACTGTAGTTTCATAAAGAACGAAGGCTGCAGGGAGTCTCATAAGGATACCAGCGAAATTACCTGAGTGGGAGGTGGCGGCCAAGAAGGAGCAGCGGCAATATAGCGGCGCCGCGGTAAATTGAAGCACGCGTAAATGCTTCCTAGGGAGCTCTCAAGATGGTTCTGTCACGGTGAACTCCCATTTATTCGTCACATACCTGCGGACCCTCACTATTGCTGAACTATTGCAGCATAGTGTTTCGCCACACCTTCAAATACTACACTTTTATGAAATAGTTCTGCATGGACGGAAAATATCAAGCATATTAGTAGAAATCCAGTTTATTCGGACACATGTTCCGAGGAGAATCGGCGAGCAAAGTAAATACGTCCTCTAGGTAAGAGTTAATGTACAAGAAGTACGTTTAGTACAATATACAGCATAAACTGTATCCTGAAGTAAAGTTTCCATGTACAGTAAGCAATGCGCTATTAATTACGTACCGTACAAGATAACGCTGGAATACGAGAAGCTAAGGTGATGAAATATTGACATAAAATTAGGAACAATTCTTGTTTCAAATATTTACGGAAAGTATTAGACCTCAATATACAGTATATTTCACTATGTGCTGTCAGTATGAAGCTTAAGTGGTGCCTCTGTTCTGTAAAGGTACAATGGTGAATGACTAATGTCTATTATAATTCCATTTCGTTAGGATGCTTTCCTCTGAAATTATATTCATGGAGTCCAAAGTAGCGGTGGACGCACAATAATTGCCAAATATGGTCTCGAGTTTTAGTGAAGACAACACTTGGCGCCTAGTCCATCCCTCACTGCGCGATAATCATCCTACCATTTACAGGTTACATTGTTGCTGCTTTTTTAACGTTTTATGTTACGTTTCAGTTTCGAACGGTCTGCGACTAACCACGTAGGCATTTACACGAATAACAACAGCAAGAAGACAATCTAAAACTGGGTTTAGTGTTCGTATGTAGAATACTTGGAGGGATAAAATACGAAATAAAGAAGAAGTAAAATGAACACCTGAGGGAGAAATTCTATGTAACACCCTTACCAGGGGAGGTGAAGAGATGTAAAAGAAAGGTTACGGCATGTACCATAGTTAATATAACGCTGGAAGGTGGAGTACAGGTTAAGAATTGTTGGAGGAATGGAGATTTGATTTGACGTCCCATCGACATCGAGGTCATTAGAGACGGAGCACAAGCTGGGGATGCATCACGGATTGGAAAGGAAATCGGCCATGCCCTTCGAAAGGAACTTTCCAGGGATTTGTCTGGAGCGATTTACGTGAAAGACGGAGAAACTTAATCTGGATGGCCGGACCCAGGTTTGACACGTCGTCCACCAGAATGCGAGTCCAGGGTCCTAAATGTTGCGCCAACCCGGTCGGTAAAATTTATTGGACAGAGGAAGACAAGCGTAAACGAAAACAGACCGTAGATTCTTTTTGAGTGTGACAGTTATGAACAGAAAAAAGATTGAAAGAAAGTATGATGATTTACTAAAAATTTACCAGGACTCGCGTACTGAAGGTTCTTTACGAAGTTATGACGATTCAGTCATACAGGGAAACGAGGATCTTGGTGATTTTACCTGTTATCGACACTCATACTGGTAAAATATCGGTCTCAGTGATTCCAAGACTTTCGAAAATGCTTCAATTTCAAGTTTGAAGTCGAGTAACAAATGAGAAAAACAAATTTTTTTCTTGTGATATAATTACAGATTAACAATTTTCTATTTTCACGCTTAGCTTGTGGCGTGATTTGATAATGTTAATCGAGGGAAAGTATCCTACAGGTTTCAGGGGAATTTCAAAACACGTGACACAAATAGCTGTACTTTTGATTGCTTTTACTTAAAAACTTAATATTTTTGCACTTGCAAGGGACTACAAAAACTCATTATGTGACACAAATTTCAGCTGGACTCGTCTACCTGTTCCTGAGAAAAATGGGTCTGACCGGACGGACGGACAGTCTGATAACAACTGACAAACATTCTTTTGTGAAATATAATTACGAATTCCCAGTTTTGGGATCTTTCGATTTGGTATTAGCGTGGAACCTCGCTTCCAGCCAAATTTAAGGATTCTAGATCAATGGTAAGTACCCTGTGGGTTTTGATGAGTAAGTTCGTGAATATCAAAATATTTGATATAAACGGTTCAAAAGGCTCTGAGCACGATGGGAAATAACTTCTAAGGTCCTCAGTACCCTAGAACTACTTAAACATAACTAACCTAAGGACATCACACACATCCATGCCAGAGGCAGGATTCGAACCTGCGACCGTAGCGGTCGCACGGTTCCAGACTATAGTCCGTAGAACCGCTCGGCCACCCCGGCCGGCTTGATATAAATGGTCGTATGTTTTGGTTGGGTTGAGTCAGAACCTTCAATTTTTTACATGGCAAGGGACAACAAAAATGGTTCAAATGGCTCTGAGCACTATGGGACTGAACATCTGAGGTCATCAGTCCCTAAGACTTAAAACTACTTAAACCTAATTAACCTAAGGGCATCACACACATCTATGCCCGAGGCAGGATTCGAACCTGCGACCGTAGCAGTCGCGCAGTTCCGCACTGAAGCGCCGAGAACCATTCGGCCACCGTGGCAAGCTGACGGACAAGAAAGTGATCCTGTAAGGATTTCATTTTTACCGACTGGGACACGGTACCCTAAAACTAATCAAAACTGAAGCTTCCTGGCAACATAAAACTTATGCGCAGCTTGTTGTCCTTACTCCCACTGGATCACTGGGTCGCGGGTTCGATTCTCGGCGGAGTTGGGGATTTTCTCGCACCGGGGACTTCGTGTTGTCCTCATCATTTCATCATCATCATCATTATGCGTGACAGTGCTTCGATTGTACTGTGTAAAAATCTGGTGTAACAATTGTGACTTTGTACAGGCGCTGATGACCGCGCAGTTGTGCATCGCACAAACCAAAAACATCAACATAAGAGTGTGTCACAGATGGAAACTCGAATCTGCTTCCTTAATTATCATGAGATACGCTCTCATTGACTGGACTCACATAGCACGAGTTCACTCATGCAGAAATGGTTCAAATGGCTCTGAGCGCTATGGGACATCTGAGGTCATCAGTCCCCTAGAATTAAGACCTACTTAAATCTAACTAACCTAAGGGCAGCACACACATTCATGCCCGAGGCACGATTCGAACCTGCGACAGTAGCGGTCGCGCGGTTCCAGACTGAAGCACCTAGAACCGCTCGGCGACTCCGTCCGGCACTCGTGCTCATGTGCAGTTTCAAAAAGAATTGAGAGAGGCCGAAAGACAGACTCACAGTTTATTCAGAGGTGGGGAAAAGTAGAAGAAGCAGGCGTCTACAAAATATCGCAGAAGCAGTGAGTAAAGCTCGAGACGAAAATGGATGTACCATTTTGTCTCCGGAATTCACCTATTCCGCCGTGCAGGAACAGTCCTCCGCGACTCTCAGGGTATGCGTGCCCGAGAAAGACGTCCGTGGAGTGGCAGAGTGCCTGAGAGATGTCGCCCAGAAAGTGGAGGCGGTGTTCGCGTTTGACGGCGGAATAAATCTGCGGGCTCGGCGCAAGATGGCGACCGCTATCTGGAGCACATTCATCACGCGCTCGGGGGCGGCCCGGCGGCTCGGTGCTGAGCATTCAGATTTGCGCGGCGATCCCTCATCCGCGTGCGCTCCGCCGAGGCGCATCGACGCCGCGCCGTCGTCTGTAAAAGTGAGAAATTGCTCGCGAGCATACCAGCTGCGGAAGAAAGAGTTCCACTATCGTCCACAGGCCTTAGGAGTAGACTATAATTAGCTGAGGGCAGGAGGCGCGGGATGGGGGGCTATGCATTCTGCAGGGGCAGTTCGACGGAGACTTGACTTTTATGGCAGCCATTATCTTTTGATACGGAACCATGAAACAGAAAGAACGTTATGTCAATGTGAAAAATTGGCATAATTTTGTACAGCTGTGTTCATTTTTTCAATATATAATCGCAGTACATGTTTAACAATGACTTTCAGCTCTGTGCTGCCAGCAGAGGAAGATAGGCTACAATTTGCCTGAAAGCACTGTGTGATTAAGCAGCCATTGGATACGTTGAAAGCACAGTTTTACTATTGCAGTATGCCTAACGCGTTTCCTTTTACGAAAGGCAGGTATCATTGCTAAGAGTCAATAAAAACTTAGTATCCAGTCAACGTTACTTCAGAACATGCAAGCGATAACTGAATTTGCCCTACCTTGCTATAAAGGAAATTAGAGCAGATACTATGTACACTAATTGACCAGATTACTATGACCACCGACTTACTATCAATATAAGCCAGTCCACTTAGCGAGGAATGACTGCAAGTCAGACACTTGTACGATGGCCCGCATCTCGTGGTCGTGCGGTAGCGTTCTCGCTTCCCACACCCGGGTTCTCGGGTTCGATTCCCGGCGGGGTCAGGGATTTTCTCTGCCTCGTGATGGCTGGGTGTTGTGTGCTGTCCTTACGTTAGTTAGGTTTAAGTAGTTCTAGGGGACTGATGACCATAGATGTTAGCTCCCATAGTGCTCAGAGCCATTTGAACCATTTTGAACTTGTACGATGCATGCAATATCAGTGAGCATGGTGTTGTCCATGTGTAGAATCGAGAAAACTTGCGATCTATCTGAGTCTGACCGAGGGCAGAATGTGACGGTCCGGAGGCTCGCGCGAGCATTTCGGAAACTACACTACTTATCGGGTGATGGAAGGGTGCTGTGGTGAGTGTCCTCAAAACATGGGGAAACTAAGGTAAAAAAATTGGAAATTTGTGGTAAGGTCTTACGGGACCAAACTGCTGAAGTCATCGGTCCCTAAGCCTACAGACTACTGAATATAACTTTAACTAACTTACGATGTGAACAACACACGCACCCATGCCCGAGAGAGGACTAGAACCTCCGACGGGGCGAGCCGCACGGACCGTGACAAGGCGCCCTGACCGCGCGGCTCCCCCGCGCGGAAAACCCAAGGTGAAACCACGTTCAAACGTCGTGGGGTCTGGCAGTAATCTCTCATTACAGATGTCGGAAGTCGTAGGTTAGGCAGATTGGCTAAACAGGACAGGCGGCGAACTATGGCGGAACAGAGTACAAGTGTTTCAAGATCCAATAATTTACCAACAGCCGTATGTATTGTGTAAGTTTATTTCATGAACTTCATATATGCTATCAGTTTCGGCATTACACTGATGCCATCTTCAGGCCCCACACCTCGTAGTCGTAAAATCGCTATTAGCGGAAGAAGCCAAATAACTGGATCCGTGAATCAAATCGCTACGCAACAGCTTCTGGTGGCCAGGTGACATAGACTCTGTGTCGCCTGGCCACCAAGAGCAGTTGCATAGCGATTTGATTCACGGATCCACTTATATGGCTCCTTCCGTGTATAGCGATTTTATGACTACGAAGTGTGGGGCATGAGGATGTCATCAGTGTAATGCCGAAACTGGTAGCATACACTCCTGGAAATGGAAAAAAAACACATTGACACCGGTGTGTCAGACCCACCATACTTGCTCCGGACACTGCGAGAGGGCTGTACAAGCAATGATCACACGCACGACACAGCGGACACACCAGGAACCGCGGTGTTGGCCGTCGAATGGCGCTAGCTGCGCAGCATTTGTGCACCGCCGCCGTCAGTGTCAGCCAGTTTGCCGTGGCATACGGAGCTCCATCGCAGTCTTTAACACTGGTAGCATGCCGCGACAGCGTGGACGTGAACCGTATGTGCAGTTGACGGACTTTGAGCGAGGGCGTATAGTGGGCATGCGGGAGGCCGGGTGGACGTACCGCCGAATTGCTCAACACGTGGGGCGTGAGGTCTCCACAGTACATCGATGTTGTCGCCAGTGGTCGGCGGAAGGTGCACGTGCCCGTCTACCTGGGACCTGACCGCAGCGACGCACGGATGCACGCCAAGACCGTAGGGTCCTACGCAGTGCCGTAGGGGACCGCACCGCCACTTCCCGGCAAATTAGGGACACTGTTGCTCCTGGGGTATCGGCGACGACCATTCGCAACCGTCTCCATGAAGCTGGGCTACGGTCCCGCACACCGTTAGGCCGTCTTCCGCTCACGCCCCAACATCGTGCAGCCCGCCTCCAGTGGTGTCGCGACAGGCGTGAATGGAGGGACGAATGGAGACGTGTCGTCTTCAGCGATGAGAGTCGCTTCTGCCTTGGTGACAGTGATGGTCGTATGCGTGTTTGGCGCCGTGCAGGTGAGCGCCACAATGAGGACTGCATACGACCGAGGCACACAGGGCCAACACCCGGCATCATGGTGTGGGGAGCGATCTCCTACACTGGCTGTACACCACTGGTGATCGTCGAGGGGACACTGAATAGTGCACGGTACATCCAAACCGTCATCGAACCCATCGTTCTACCATTCCTAGACCGGCAATGGAACTTGCTGTTCCAACAGGACAATGCACGTCCGCATGTATCCCGTGCCACCCAACGTGCTCTAGAAGGTGTAAGTCAACTATCCTGGCCAGCAAGATCTCCGGATCTGTCCCCCATTGAGCATGTTTGGGACTGGATCAAGCGTCGTCTCACGCGGTCTGCACGTCCAGCACGAACGCTGGTCGAACTGAGGCACCAGGTGGAAATGGCATGGCAAGCCCTTCCACAGGACTACATCCAGCATCTCTACGATCGTCTCCATGGGAGAATAGCAGCCTGCATTGCTGCGAAAGGTGGATATACACTGTACTAGTGCCGACATTGTGCATGCTCTGTTGCCTGTGTCTATGTGCCTGTGGTTCTGTCAGTGTGATCATGTGATGTATCTGACCCCAGGAATGTGTCAATAAAGTTTCCCCTTCCTGGGACAATGAATTCACGGTGTTCTTATTTCAATTTCCAGGAGTGTATAAGAAGTTCATATAATAAATTGCTGCAATACATACGGCTGTTGGTAAATTATTTCATGAAGAAATACATGCCAGCCGTTGTCCCACAGTGCATAATGGATCAACAAAGAGTACAAGTGTGTCTAAGCACATAGTGGATCGAACACTCGTAACGACGGGCCTCAGCAGCCGACGACCCATATATGTTTCAATGTTAACACCACGACGATGGCAACAGCGACTGAAATGGGTACGTGATTATCAGCACTGTCCGCTGTTGCAGTGGAAGAGCGTTTCATGGTCATGATATATTCCTCAACATGCCGATGGAAGGGCGCGAATTCGTCGTCTTACAGGGCAACAGCTCCTTGACACCTGTACTGCGGACAGAGACAAGCTGCCAGCGGCTCCTTCATGCTCAGGGGGAATATTCACGTGGGCAGCCATGAATCCAATGGAGCACCAAGTCGGCAAAACAAGAAGCATTGTACACTGGTTGCACACCACTCCCACACCTTCATGACGATCGTGTTTCCCGACGGCAGTGGTACTTTGCAAAATATAATGTCTCACGACAGAAGGCCAAGAGTATGATGGAGTGGCTCGAGAATCACAGTGATGAGTTGCATCTGATGTGCTGGCACCGAAACTCTCCAGATATGAACCTGATGGAACACAACTGGGATGTGACTGAACATGACGTCAGAGCTTATTGCTCCTCTTCCTGGAATTAACATGAATTATGTGACCAGTGTGTACAGATGTGGTGCCAAATCCCTCCAGCGACCAACGAAGGCCTCATTTCTTCCATGCCACGACGCGTCGCAGCTGTTATCCGTGCCGAAGGTTGACATATGGGCTGTTAGATACGCGGATATACCAGCTACTAGGTAGTTGGAAATAATGTCCATTATAATTATCCGGGCTGTTATGCCGTTGTCGTTTGATGAATTCTGTGGTGATTCCCAACGTTTCGTCTCCGACTGCGGGAGACATCTTCAAGGGGGTCCGTAGCTCGATGGAAGGTCCAACACACACAGTGGCTCGCTACTCGCTCAGTAGCGAGCCAGTGTGTGTGTTGGACCTTCCATCGAGCTACGGACTCCCTTGAAGATGTCTCCCGCAGTCGGAGACGAAACGTTGGGAATCACCACAGAATTCATCAACCGACCATGGCATAACAGCCCGGATAATTATAATGGACATAACATTCCCGGCCGTGAAAGTCAACATTTTAGTATCAGTTGGACATAATGTTCTTGCTGATCTGTGAATACATTTCGGACAAGTTTCTACTGACTTTTAGTAAGGTCAATAGGCATTTACCTTTGATAATAACGTCATGTCGAAATGCTGAAGGCGTGTTGGAATAATAAAATTTGTGACCATTCATTTCCGTCACCAGCACCAACGGATATGAACTCCCGCCCAGCGAGTCTAGCGTAGCGCCCACGCACGCTGCTGAAGTTATGCATACGGCGGACGGGAAGTGCTGGGAGGGCGCTTCGCGGGCTGGACGGGTAGCGATGCACTCCCGGTGACCACAAGAGTTTTTCCTGTGGCCTGATGACCTCCGCAATGTCACTCGAACGCGGACGACGATACTCACCTACCTGACTATGCGTCGAGTTCCCATGGCGAGTGCGCCCGCGTATTGAATACACGAGGCACAAGATGTTAAGCCCCTACGCCATGAATTGAGTGACAGTTGTTCTTGCATGGTTTGGAAGCTGTTTCGCTATAACATTCTAACTTACGGGCATTGTGCGGAAGCGTTCTCGCTTCCCACGCTCGGGTTCCCGGGTTCGATTCCCGGCGGGGTCAGGGATTTTCTCTGCCTCATGATGACTGGGTGTTGTGTGATGTCCTTAGGTTAGTTAGGTTTAAGTAATTCTAAGTTGATGACAACAGATGTTAAGTCCCATAGTGCTCAGAGCCATTAGAACCAATTTTTACGGGCATTGTGTGGGATTAAGTGAATGCGTTACTTTGTATGTTTTGTGATTTATGAGAAAGTGAAACTAGAACACCCAAAAATCCATCTGGTAGGCCAATTTGAGTGACTGACATTTGGTGCAAAGTGTGAGAAAGGTCCGTACCTTGTCTAAAGCATCTTTTGGTGTTTTACAATATCAGCGCTTGCTGCAGCACATGGTTCTCTCAGTTCACTTGTTCTTCGGCAGTGCTGAATTAATATTCCCCACATCCAGACCTATCTTATTTACTTTTAATTAAGATTTATTGGCGTAAAACTATTTCGTTTGTAATCAGAAAGTTCTTTGAACATCATGGTTGATCACATTTTAAGAGAGTTCTGTAAAACCATTTTATTGATTCTGGTTGGTGGGTGTCTTAATTATTAGTAAACTTCAAGGTAAATCTTGAGGTCGCTCCCTCCGGTGGAGAACAAGTGTGTACGATTGTTCTAAGCAAAAGAGAAAAGTTAAATTGCGATGAAGCTGTCACTCGCACCCCTCCATACCAGTGTAATCAGTCCTACATTCTCTATAAAACTGTGGTCCGGACATCGCAAACATTTTGAAACGAAAACAGAGTATAAATCTTTAAAACGACCCCTCTACACCAGCTCCGTATCGAAGCTCGCGGGCGAAGTAACGGAGAGGGTCGGATTGTCAGCCAGGTTTGCCGACATTTTACCACATTCCACTAGGCGAATACCGGTATGGTACGGAAGTCTCGCTTTAGTTACACGATGCGTAAACATTTCGAAAAATTGCGCTCACTTTCACATAAATAACGCTATACGCAAGCGGTTGGGGTACACCTATTCCGTCCCGGGGATTACAGAGTTGTATCAGGAAGGACACTCGGCCACCCCGCCAATTAACCATGCCAAATCATTTCCTATGCATTATGACCCTGCTCCGATGCGGGGCAATGTCGCAAGAAAATGAAGAAACTAAGATAAATTAGAACAAATAATGCGCTATGAATGATGGCAAAAGAATAGGGAGACCTAAAAGAAATATTTCTAAATGGACCGGAAGGAAAGATACTGCAAGACGACGCACGTGACCAATACAAATTATCTAACTGTATTACGTACCATTTTCTGTACATTCCCAATCGACCAAATGAAGAGTTCCTGGGAAGAGCACAGTGCTTTTGGTTTAGGCCTTTCTTCCTTCAGCTTCTTTGCATACATTTTCTAGAGAATAGCACACAGTGATTAATAGGAAGTTTAATTTACTATAGCGTTCAAATGTTCTACCACTGTGTAATGCTAACTTCGTCTTCGCACCTGTGTGGATTTTAGAAATGTTTAGGATTCAAATAAGGCCGCATCACATTGACGAAGAGATTGTTATTGTTACGAGAAGCTGAGTTGTAGAATTAATGACGTAAAATCATGTTCTCCTGCGTCGTCCAATATTTTCATAGCGCTGAATATCTGTCATCTTCATTGAAATGCCTGATCAGATCAAAAGGTCGCTGTTAATGAGATGATAATTTAGATGACACAAGACTGTTATACTGCAACGAAATTGTTTGCATGATAATAACACTGTTAATCGAACTTCGTAGGCAGACTTGACTTGTAGAAATGGAAATGCATAAACGATAGCACGTTGATGGCGTACCATCGATGAATCACCATGTTAAACACTTTCGACGAATATGACTGGCTGGAATATTAGTTGTTGTTTTACACTAAAGTAACAGAAACAATCAAATACATAACTAAAATTTAAAAACATAGATCCTCTTATAGCAGTTATTATTGAAACAAGAGTACAGAACTTAACAGATACAAGACCTTGCAGCCTGGTAGTAGGAACAAGACAGAGATAACAACAAGAAGACATTTCGTAATTTGCTTTTCTTAACAAAGCGCAGAACACAGTCGTACATAGGGAAAAAGGTATTAATTAATCACATAAAGATAAATTCTGTTTCAAGCGTATGGTTCTATCTCTGACGTAGTTAAATACGTACACACTTTGTAGTTACAATACAGCTTTGTACTACTAGCAATCTGCACGTTGAGCAAGCAGTAAAGGAAACTACAGAAAAATCAGTTGAAGTATATTCAGGGAGAAGAAATAAATTTTTGCGATTTACCGATGACATTTTAATCCAGCCGGAGACAGCAAAGGATTTAAAAGATCAACTGAACGTAATGTATAAATGCAAGTGTAATGCAATGTAGTCGGATTAAATCAAGTGGTACTCAAGGAATTAGATTAGCAAACGAAACACTTAAAGTAATATATGTGTGCTGCTATTAGGTCAAAAAGATAATTGATGACGGCCGAATTACAGATAACGTAAACTGTAGGCTTGTAATGGAAAGAAAACTTTTTCTGAAGAAGAGACATTAGCTAATATCTAATATTATTTTAAGTGTTAGAAAGTGTTTTTCTGATGGCATCTGTCATGTGTGTAACAATATATGGAAGTGAAATACAGGCGATAGACAGTTTACACAAGTTGAGAACAGAAGCTTTCGATATGTAGAGCTGGAGAAGAATGATAAAGATTAGATGGGTAGATCACGTAACTAATGGGGCGTTACTGAATAGAACTGGAGAGAGAAGAAATTTGTGGCACAACGTGAATAGGATGATAGAACACATTCTGAGATATCAATAGATCACCAGTTTTGTGAATTAGGTGAGTTGGGTGGAGGGTGAGGGTGGGGGTTAGGGGTAATATCGTAGAGGCAGAGCAAGACATGAATACCGGAAGCAGACTGCCAAAGCTGCAGGTTGCAGTAGTTATTCAGAGATGAAGAGGATTGTGCACATAAGTTAGCACAGAGAGCTGCTGCTTCAAATCAGTCTTCGGCCGGAAGACCACAACTACAATTAATGTTCGAGAAGTGAGACCCAATACCCTAAAAGAAGTTATTTACTTCTATCGAAGTATAGTTCGACTAGAATGTAATACACTCCTGGAAATGGAAAAAAGAACACATTGATACCGGTGTGTCAGACTCACCATACTTGCTCCGGACACTGCGAGAGGGCTGTACAAGCAATGATCACACACACGGCACAGCGGACGCACCAAGAACCGCGGTGTTGGCCGTCGAATGGCGCTAGCTGCGCACCATTTGTGCTCCGCCGCCGTCAGTGTCAGCCAGTTTGCCGTGGCATACGGAGCTCCATCGCAGTCTTTAACACTGGTAGCATGCCGCGACAGCGTGGACGTGAACCGTATGTGCAGCTGACGGACTTTGAGCGAGGGCGTATAGTGGGCATGCGGGAGGCCGGGTGGACGTACCGCCGAATTGCTCAACACGTGGGGCGTGAGGTCTCCACAGTACATCGATGTTGTCGCCAGTGGTCGGCGGAAGGTGCACGTGCCCGTCGACCTGGGACCGGACCGCAGCGACGCACGGATGCACGCCAAAACAGTAGGATCCTACGCAGTGTCGTAGGGGACCGCACCGCCACTTCCCAGCAAATTAGGGACACTGTTGCTCCTGGGGTATCGGCGAGCACCATTCGCAACCGTCTCCATGAAGCTGGGCTACGGTCCCGCACACCGTTAGGCCGTCTTCCGCTCACGCCCCAACATCGTGCAGCCCGCCTCCAGTGGTGTCGCGACAGGCGTGAATGGAGGGACGAATGGAGACGTGTCGTCTTCAGCGATGAGAGTCGCTTCTGCCTTGGTGCCAATGATGGTCGTATGCGTGTTTGGCGCCGTGCAGGTGAGCGCCACAATCAGGACTGCATACGACCGAGGCACACAGGGCCAACACCCGGCATCATGGTGTGGGGAGCGATCTCCTACACCCTCGAGTTGCAAGATGGCCGCCGAGTAAGTGACGCCAGAAACCATTTCCAGAAAGGTAAGTGATTTAGACAGGAATATAATTTAGTTTAACGCCGACAACAAATTAAATACGTGCATTAGTGTATCGTTTAGTCTTGCTGTTAAAGGTTTGACTTTTCTTTGCGTATTTTTTCAGAAAACACGAAAAGATCGTAACTTCGCGAAGTCGCGCTTAGGCTTAAATTTTGTAAACGTGTTTGTTTCTTGTTTCACGGTAATTTAACTAGTTTCTCGGTAACAAATAAGTAAACTACCGTAAATAGCGTATAACTTCATTGTTTTAATACAGATTTCAGAAAAACAGCGTAATTTTATATCAGAAACTTGCCTATATACATTTGTTTATAGGCCTAATTCTAGTAACGTTTTTCGAGAATCAAAGTTAAAGTATCTCGTTTAATTGTCCTTTTTTTCATTCCATCGAGTGAAATATATAATAAATAGCGTATACCTTCGTTGTTTTAATACAGATCTCAGAAAAACAGCGGAATTTTAAATAAGAAACTTGCTTATATACATTTGTGAATAGGCTTAATTCTTGTAACGTCTTTTTTGATTTTCGGTAATTTAATTGATTTATTCTAGCTAAAGTATTATTTTTGCCATGAGTGAGAAGTGCCTGACTTGCCGTAGAATTGTTAGTTCCGGGGTTTGGTGTGATGGATGCAGTAGTTTTTTTCACTGGGGGGACTGCAGTGGCGTGGGTGTTGGGAAAGTGGATCAGGCTCATCAGTGGTTATGTAGGATTTGCAGCAGAGATAGGAAGATAGTGGAACAGGAGGGGAAAATTGCTGCCCTTCAGGCTGAGCTAGATCAGGCTAGGGAAGATCTGGACAGGTTAAGGAGGGAGAAGGGCAAAGAGAGGTGGGAAGTGGCAACAGGTAGCAGAAGGAACAGGCCTAGAACTAAGTCTGACAGTTTTGTGGTGAATGTCAAAAATAAGTTTGACCTGTTGCTTCAGTTAGAAACTGATGAGCCTCAAGCAGAGGTAGGTGTAGACAGGACACAACAAACTTTCAATAGGAAATTGAAAAAGAATGTAGGAAAGTCATCGAAAAGGAAGAAAGTTTTGTTGTTAGGCAGTTCTCATGCCAGAGGTGTAGGCCAACTTCTGCAGGAGGAATTAGGACCAGAATATCAGGTCACAAATTTTTTCAAACCAAGTGCTAGTCTGGATCAGGTGACAGAGGATTTAGGTTCACTCTGTAAAGGATTTACCAGGGAAGACACCGTGGTTATTGTGGGAGGGCCAGGGAACAGCATCGACAGAGATCCTGGGCACAGTATAGAGTGTGACCTGGTAAAGATTGCGTCGGCATCGAGACACACCAATGTTGAGTTTGTATCTGTCCTGAGACGCCATGACCGGCCTCATTTGGACTCTTCTGTTGGGAGAGTTAATTTGGAGTTGGAACGGCTGCTTGGGTCAGGTGCGGGGGCTCATATTGGTGTGGTTCCTGTTGATTATCTCAGTAGGTGGGACTATACCAGGCACGGCCTATATCTCAACAAGAAAGGGAAGGGGAAACTGGCTGGGGTAATAGCAGGAAATTTAAGGGGGGGAGGCACTGCCATGAATGGTAAAATACCAGTGGTTACAGGTGTTGGAGCAGCACCTTTTTTAGGATAGGTAAGACAGAAAGATGTCAAGTTCTACGAGAGGTCAGGATTGAAACAAATCTTCAGTTTAGGAAAGAAATTAAACAGCACAATTCTAGCACATTAGATCACCAATCACAGCTACCAATTATAAATTTTCACCAATCACCAGAAATTTTATCTCCACCAAGTTGTATCTCAGTCCTAGGTAATTGCATTGATGAATTAAAGTCACCCAACCCAGTTGACATAATCTGCCTCTCTGAACACCATGTGACCACTGGTATAGGAACTAGGCCTAAGCACAATGAGAAACTCAGACAGGAGAGTACTGCAACTGTTAGAATAAGGAAAGGTTCTCATAAAAGTATAACTAAAAATAATGTAAGTATATTTCATCAAAATATTGGGAGTTTAAAGAATAAAGTAGATGAGCTTCTGGTTTGTTTAGAAGATTTAGAAGCTGAGAATGAAATAGATATACTATGCCTGTCTGAGCATCACATTGTTACTGATATGGATAAGGTAAATGTAAGTGGTTATAAGCTCTCTGCACATGTAATGAGAGAAAATATGGAGAAAGGAGGAGTTGCCATATATGTCAAAAGTTATCATTGTGCAAAAAGTATAGAAACAAAAAAGTTTTGTGTAGAGAAACATATAGAAGCATGTGCCTGTGAGCTTAAATTAAATAAAGGCACATTTATAATTGTAACTGTATATAGGTCCCCACAAGGAAACTTTCATCTATTTCTGAAAAATTTGGACTCCTTGTTGTGCTATCTGTCAGACAGGGGGAAGCAAATTATTATTTGTGGGGACTTCAATGTAGATTCTCCGAAAGAGGGTAATAGGAAAAATGACCTTGAAGTATTACTCGGTTCTTTCAATTTGACACCCGTTATTGATTTTCCTACTCGGGTGGTAAAGGATAGCAGCTCACTGATAGATAACTTCTTTGTAGACCAAGATAAGTTTAACCAGATAAATGCTCAGCCTGTTGAGAATGGTCTTTCTGATCATGGTGCACAGCTAGTTACAATATATGACATCCATTCAGCAATACTAAACAGTCCACCAAAGTAGTACGTTCAGTCAACGATTTAACAATTGCAAATTTCAGGGAAAGCCTACAGCAGTTAGACTGGGATGAGGTGTACCGTGAACCTGATGCCAATTTAAAATATAATTTATTTCATGACATTTTTGTAAATGCATTTGAAACAGAATATAGTTAAATGTACTCGTAAGAAACCTTGTAACAAACCATGGCTTACTAAGGGTATAAAAATATCTTGTAACTGGAAAAGGGAAATGTATCTGACAGCAAGAAAGAGTAGTGACCCAGAAACTATAAAAAATTATAAAAACTACTGTGTTATATTAAGAAAAGTTATTAAAAAATCCAGGAGTATGTGTATCATGTCTGAAATCAGCAACTCTGACAATAAAATTAAAACAATTTGGAATATTATTAAAAGAGAAACAGGTCAACCAAGAGCAGAGGAAGACAGTATTACCATCAAATTGAATGAAAGCTTTACGAACAAAAAGTCAGAAGTTGAAAATATTTTTAATATAATCATTTTCTAAATGTTGTGGATATAGTAGGATCCAGGTGTTCATTAGAAGATGCTAGGCTGTTAATGGAAGAGGCCATACCTATGCAATTTGATACAATTGAAATCTCACCCACTTCTCCCTCTGAAATTAAGAAAATAATAAACTTGCTTAAAAGCAAAAACTCACATGGAATTGGTGGCATTTCCAGCAAAATACTAAAAGCTTGTTCTCAACAGATAAGTAAGATTCTCAGCCACCTGTGTAATAGCTGTCTGGAACAGGGCATTTTCCCTGATAGACTGAAATATGCTATTGTTATACCTTTGCATAAAAAGGGGGATAGATCTGATGTCAACAATTACCGTCCAATCTCCCTTCTAACAGCTTTATCCAAAATTTTTGAGAAAGTAATGTATTCAAGAGTAGCTTCACATATCTGTAAAAATGAAGTACTAAGAAAATGTCAGTTTGGTTTCCAGAAAGGTTTATCAACAGAAAATGCCATATATGCTTTCACCAGTCAAATTTTGAATGATCTGAATAACCGAACACCACCCATTGGGATTTTTTGTGATCTCTCAAAGGCTTTTGATTGTGTAAATCATGAAATTCTGCTAGACAAGCTCAAGTATTGTGGCATGAGTGGGACAGTGCACAAATGGTTTAATTCGTACCTAACTGGAAGAGTGCAGAAAGTTGAAATAAGTAGTTCTCGTAACATGCAAAGATCAGCACATTCCTCAAACTGGGGAACTATCAAGAATGGGGTTCCACAAGGGTCAGTCTTGGGTCCTTTGTTGTTCTTATTATATATTAATGACTTGCCATTCTATATTCATGAAGAGGCAAAGTTAGTTCTCTTTGCTGATGATACAAGTATAGTAATCACACCTGAGAAACAAGAATTATCTGATGAAATTGTCAATACTGTCTTTCAGAAAATTACTAAGTGGTTCCTTGTAAACGGACTCTCACTGAATTTTGATAAGACACAGTATATACAGTTCCGTACAGTGAATGGTATTACGCCATTAATAAATATAGACCTTAATCAGAAGCATATAGCTAAGGTAGAATATTCCAAATTTTTAGGTATGTCCATTGATGAGAGATTAAATTGGAAGAAACACATTGATGATCTGCTGAAACGTTTGAGTTCAGCTACTTATGCAATAAGGGTCATTGCAAATTTTGGTGATAAACATCTTAGTAAATTAGCTTACTACGCCTATTTTCACTCATTGCTTTCATATGGCATCATATTTTGGGGTAATTCATCACTGAGGAATAAAGTATTTATTGCACAAAAGCGTGTAATCAGAATAATAGCTGGAGTCCACCCAAGATCATCCTGCAGACATTTATTTAAGGATCTAGGGATATTCACAGTAGCTTCTCAGTATATATACTCTCTTATGAAATTTGTTATTAACAACCAAACCCAATTCAAAAGTAATAGCAGTGTGCATAACTACAATACTAGGAGAAAGGACGATCTTCACTATTCAAGATTAAATCTAACTTTGGCACAGAAAGGGGTGATTTATATTGGCACTAAAGTCTTTGGTCACTTACCAAATAGTATCAAAAGTCTGACAGATAACCAACAAGTATTTAAGAAGAAATTAAAAGAATTTCTGAATGACAACTCCTTCTACTCCATAGAGGAATTTTTAGATATAAATTAAGAAAAAAAATTATTAAAAAATAAAAAAATAAAAATAAAAAATAAAGAAAAATAAAAAACACAAAAAAATAAAGTTGTTATATTAACTTAAGTATGTTGTTAAATTAACCTAATTATGTCATGTATTGGAAAATTCGACTCGTTCCACATTATTACGAAATATCGTATTCATGATCCATGGAACTAGTATTAATCTAATCTAATCTAATCTAATCTGGCTGTACACCACTGGTGATCGTCGAGGGGACACTGAATAGTGCACGGTACATCCAAACCGTCATCGAACCCATCGTTCTACCATTCCTAGACCGGCAAGGGAACTTGCTGTTCCAACAGGACAATGCACGTCCGCATGTATCCCGTGCCACCCAATGTGCTCTAGAAGGTGTAAGTCAACTACCCTGGCCAGCAAGATCTCCGGATCTGTCCCCCATTGAGCATGTTTCGGACTGGATGAAGCGTCGTCTCACGCGGTCTGCACGTCCAGCACGAACGCTGGTCCAACTGAGGCGCCAGGTGGAAATGGCATGGCAAGCCGTTCCACAGGACTACATCCAGCATCTCTACGATCGTCTCCATGGGAGAATAGCAGCCTGCATTGCTGCGAAAGGGGGATATACACTGTACTAGTGCAGACATTGTGCATGCTCTGTTGCCTGTGTCTATGTGCCTGTGGTTCTGTCAGTGTGATCATGTGATGTATCTGACCCCAGGAATGTGTCAATAAAGTTTCCCCTTCCTGGGACAATGAATTCACGGTGTTCTTATTTCAATTTCCAGGAGTGTAGTTAGTCCAGCGTCGCCTCAAAATAGGAACTTTATTTGCATTTGACACAAATATTTTAAGAAACTTTAGAAAAAACGGAAAACCTAAATCGTCATGGCCGGATACACAATGGAGTCTCCAGCCTCCAGAGAAAAAGGCTACTCTGATTTAAGCAGTTTACTCCTTCTGTGCACCACCATCCTTCGAAGAAGTTACGCTCGTAAAAAGGTAGTCCTAGCGAAAACGTACCTTGAGAACTGACAGATGTTTCATTATCAAATTTAGTTGTGTTACATTTTTTTACCGAATACATTGTTTGTGTTATTACTGTATAAAATGTATTGCTTCACAGTTACTTCACATCTGCCGGTTAAATACATTCGCTTTTATCTTCTATTAATTTTCTCAGGCATTTTATTCCAAAGTTTAATTTCTTGGCAGAAAATCTACACTCCTGGAAATTGAAATAAGAACACCGTGAATTCATTGTCCCAGGAAGGGGAAACTTTATTGACACATTCCTGGGGTCAGATACATCACATGATCACACTGACAGAACCACAGGCACATAGACACAGGCAACAGAGCATGCACAATGTCGGCACTAGTACAGTGTATATCCACCTTTCGCAGCAATGCAGGCTGCTATTCTCCCATGGAGACGATCGTAGAGATGCTGGATGTAGTTCTGTGGAACGGCTTGCCATGCCATTTCCACCTGGCGCCTCAGTTGGACCAGCGTTCGTGCTGGACGTGCAGACCGCGTGAGACGACGCTTCATCCAGTCCCAAACATGCTCAATGGGGGACAGATCCGGAGATCTTGCTGGCCAGGGTAGTTGACTTACACCTTCTAGAGCACGTTGGGTGGCACGGGATACATGCGGACGTGCATTGTCCTGTTGGAACAGCAAGTTCCCTTGCCGGTCTAGGAATGGTAGAACGATGGGTTCGATGACGGTTTGGATGTACCGTGCACTATTCAGTGAACCCTCGACGATCACCAGTGGTGTACGGCCAGTGTAGGAGATCGCTCCCCACACCATGATGCCGGGTGTTGGCCCTGTGTGCCTCGGTCGTATGCAGTCCTGATTGTGGCGCTCACCTGCACGGCGCCAAACACGCATACGACCATCATTGGCACCAAGGCAGAAGCGACTCTCATCGCTGAAGGCGACACGTCTCCATTCGTCCCTCCATTCACGCCTGTCGCGACACCACTGGAGGCGGGCTGTACGATGTTGGGGCGTGAGCGGAAGACGGCCTAACGGTGTGCGGGACCGCAGCCCAGCTTCATGGAGACGGTTGCGAATGGTCCTCGCCGATACCCCAGGAGCAACAGTGTCCCTAATTTGCTGGGAAGTGGCGGTGCGGTCCCCTACGGCACTGCGTAGGATCCTACGGTCTTGGCGTGCATCCGTGCGTCGCTGCGGTCTGGTCCCAGGTCGACGGGCACGTGCACCTTCCGCCGACCACTGGCGACAACATCGATGTACTATGGAGACTCACGCCCCACGTGTTGAGCAATTCGGCGGTATGTCCACACGGCCTCCCGCATGCCCACTATACGCCCTCGCTCAAAGTCCGTCAACTTCACATACGGTTCACGTCCACGCTGTCGCGGCATGCTACCAGTGTTAAAGACTGCGATGGAGCTCCGTATGCCACGGCAAACTGGCTGACACTGACGGCGGCGGTGCACAAATGCTGCGCAGCTAGCGCCATTCGACGGCCAACACCGCGGTTCCTGGTGTGTCCGCTGTGCCGTGCGTGTGATCATTGCTTGTACAGCCCTCTCGCAGTGTCCGGAGCAAGTATGGTGGGTCTGACACACCGGTGTCAATGTGTTCTTTTTTCCATTTCCAGGAGTGTAGTTCTGAGTTATATGTTTATTCTTTCGTTTGAAATGTAAGATCCTTAGTCTGTATGTAACCTGTAAATTTAAAACAGGAATGAAAAGGTCTTCGAAAAATGTAATACAGACGTCTATAAATGTTGTAAATGTCGATTTGCCTTTACTTAACCTACGGTCTAAGATTAGCCTTAAGGTCAGTATTGCCTCACGTGTTCCTACATTTATCCTTATCCAAAATACAGTCTAAAATACAGAAATAGCATTGACAGAGAGCCGGATGATAATTAACAATGAATTTACTTTTAAAGTATTAATAATAATGACATATTCAGTGCTAATAAAAGAATAACAATTATTTCAGTCTGGTGACGTTAAACTGTTAATCTAGAATAATCTGATCAGACCACAGTTTACAAACTTAGTATTTGTTCTAAATCAGTCTTAAAGTAAAACATCTACTACTACTACTACTACACGATCCAGACACACTAATGTGACCATCGACTGTGTTTGACGTCAATCAACAGTAAGTACTCACAGTTGACGGGAAGCACCCCTACCTGTGGACGGTATACAGGATGTTCAAAAAAATTGTCGAGTAATTTGAGATGTTGTAATACTCTTCGAAACAAGAGAAATAAGTCCAATAAACTTGTATAAGAAATGTTGAAATGTGTGTCAAATCTTATGGGACTTAACTGCCAAGGACATCAGTCCCCAAGCTTACACACTACTTAACCTAAATTATCCTAAGGACAAACACACACACCCATGCCCGAGGGAGGTCTCGAACCTCCACCAGGATCAGCCGCACAGTCCATGACTGCAGCGCCTTAGACCGTTCGGCTAATGACGTGCGTCATGGAATGTAAAACTTCTGAGATCAGTCTAATTAACAAGGGGGTGGAAATGCATACTGTGATAAACACTTGTTTACACGAGGTGTTCAACGTGGTGTCCATTCATGACAATTCATCCCTCCTACCTCGGGCGCAAGTAATGACGCACTCTTTGAAATATACCCGTTTGTTGTCGCACCAGCCGCGCGGAGTGGCATTGTGGTTTCAGGCGCCATGTCACGGATTGCTCGACCCCTCCCGCCGGAGGTTCGACTCCTCCATCGAGCATGAGTGTCTGTGTTGATCTTAGCATAATTTAGTTTAAGTAGTGTGTAGTGTGTAGTGTGTAGTGACCTCAGCAGTTCTATCCATTACGAATACACACACATTTGAACATATTTTGTTGTACCTGCTGGCACGCATTGAATACGCGAGCTTGTAGTGTCCCCACGTTGTTGTTTGGTGTGGCGTATATGACGTCCTTCAAACGTCCCGATAACCAAAAATCTATGGAACTGAGGTCTGGGGAACGAGCAGGGACGGCCGATGTGGCCTAGCGGCTCTAGGCACTTCAGTCAGGAACCGCGCGACCTCTACGGTCGCAGGTTAGAATCTTGCATGGATGTGTGTGATGTCCTTAGGTTAATTACCTTTAAGTAGTTCTAAGTTCTAGGGACCTGATGACCTCAGATGTTAAGTCCCATAGTGCTCAGAGCCTTTTTATGAAAGAGCTGGCGCTGACACATCTGAGTGAGCACCAGTGCAGCGACTGTGCTAATATCTGCAACCAAGAGTCGCGCTGCCCGTATTATAAACCGCGTTTATCTCGGGAAGTATACGTATCCTGACCAATGTTTATTGTATTTATTTTTCTTGTTTCAATAAGTGCTACCACCCCTCAAGGTATTTTATTTAGAACACCATGTATAAAGGGTGTCGGGGGGCGGGGAAAGCCGCCCTTGTTAAAGTACACCAAGGACGGCAAAATGGCAACATCCAAAACCGCCAACGAAGCAACTACGGTGCACCATGGGCCATAGAAGACAGGAGTGAACGATGGCTGCTGAAATGGTAAGAGAGAGTAAAAGTGCAACTGTTGAGAAACTCGCTTCACAGATGAGCCAAGGAGCTACCAACAACGACTCCTCAACGACCGTTCAGCGTACAATGATGCGTTTGGGCCTCCGCAGTAGTACACTGTTTTATGTGCCCATGCTGACTGCAGTTCATTGGCGATAGTAGCTGGAATTTGACTCCAGTACCGCAAATGGACGTCCACTGAATGGCAACAGGTGGCCTTTTCAGATGAATCATGTATTGTGCTTCGACGCATCACCGTTGGCTTGTACAGTGTGGAATATCTGAAAGGAAACATACAACTACAATCGGGAGAGGGGTCCAAAGTGGAGCGCATTCCCTGTGTGGTTCTGTCATTCTCGATGGCACAGTGGTTCAACACAAGCGTGCTTCTATCGTTAGGTACCACGTTTAACCATACATGCAATTTTTCTTCCTCGGCACAATAGCAAGTACCAGTAGAACAATGCTATGTGTCACACAGCTCGACGTGTTCGTGCGTGGCTCTATTGGAACCAGGATGAGTTTACCGTAGCCCCTGGCCATCGTGGATTTAAATCCATTTTAATATTTGTAGTGCCATCTCAGTCGGACTATTCGTGCCGTTGACCCTCAGCCGAGAAACGTAGCGCAGCTGATTATACCATTCGTGTCGTTATGTCTCCACTTCCCCGTCGGTACATTCCAGAATCTGGCTGGCAGTCTTCCTGAGCGCTTCGCAGGGTTCCATGCTGCAAAACGTGGTGGTTCGGACTTTTGATGGATGGTCGCATTAATGTGACTGGGCGGCTCTTAAGAGGATGGTAGAACAAGTTTATGGTATACGAAAAAAATAGCCCCAGCTGCGTGTAAACGAAAAAAAAAGGCTTCACACCTGCCCGCTTTGGCACATCGCTTTCTCGCCGACTGACGCACTTTATTCTCCTTGAAACAAGTGGTATGACCTATGTCAGCCGATCAAATCTTGGCAAGTCACAACTGCTCTTACCATTATAGAACAGGAAAAGACATTTGACAGGCTTGTACAAGAAATTTGCTACGCTCCTAGTAATCACAAAGTGCTTCAGAGGCTGAAAATGATAAAAAGTTGCGTCAGAGGGAAGCGGGACTCAGCCGGCCTCTAACTACTGCTGGACAGTAGCAGTTGGTATGTATCCATGATTATATCCAATACTGATTGCAAGAGAACGCATGAGAGTATGACCACAGATGTAGCATTAGCAGTTACTACTGCAGATGAACTATACCACACAGTGTTGAAACATCTTGCCAACAGCATACAAAACATTGGTCTGGAAGAGAGATTTCTGTTAACAGGGACATGGCACTCGTGGGACTCAACCAATACGATCATGCACATTGATAAAAATATTCTACCTACCCTTGAAGAAGCACACCCTGGTAATGAAAATATGAAAAAACACGATGGATATAACTTTACCAGGAAACTGGAAATCAGCACGCGATAAGTGTCTCCTCTAGATATTTATCAGCATTACCTTCAACTTCACGTACCTATGCTGTTCCTGTATATTCACGCACATCATATGTTAACTCAAGTCGGCAATCATTTGATTGCGGATTCTGTCTTTTCTAACCTCCTGGAAGCCACTAAACAGTGTTGCCTGACCTTTAACTTTCAGTTCAACTGGACGAATGCCTAGTTCATCTTGATTTCACTTTCATTACGTTCATATTTACATCATCCACTCTTATTTATTCCCTGACTCGTTTCTTGGGAATGCTGTCCCCCCTAGTAACTTACAAACTCTAAGTCTGTTGTCTCTGAGAACCCTCATTTTGAATGCTTTTCCCACAACTCTAAACTGATACTGTACCTGATAGCAAACTTTCTATTTCAGAAACATCAGTTCATTAGTTGTTAAGTGGCTGTCCTCGTAGTTTACTATAAGCACTCGACATTAGTTTTAGTGATGGTTTATATCAGGTGCCAAATTTATGCAATTCCCGATTAACTGAGTCATCTTTATTTCAGGCCGATTTCCAGCTTGATCACAGATTTTTCTAAAATGGGCCACGAAACATTTGTGACCCTAGCAATTGGATTACGTTTCGTACTTCTCCGCATTTATACGTGAACAGAATTTACTTTAGTCATGAAATTACTTCTTTCGACAAGATAGAAATGAATCATGGTTTTTATTCTTTGGCTACTTACTTTGTAAACCACTGTGAACGGTGGGCATCTATTTGAAGGACGATACATGTGATTATGAGACTTGGGCTACGATATAGCAATGAATCAAGCGTTTGAAGTCATTTAATGGAGAATGCTGTGCAGGTTTTGTTAATGTTAAATAGAATGCTATCAGGCTGCAGTACATTTTTTATGTCAAAATGGCAGATTCTTCAGGTTTTTAATGTCTGGCACTTTACAGTAATCTAACAAATCAGTAAAATTCTGCGAAATCTGTCAGTCATCTTCACAAAAGCTTTAAAATTCTAGAGACCAAAATTCGGGTTTAAAAGAACCTGTTGTTCAATCTGATTCATCTCATTATGTATCACTGTCAGAACGAATATTTACGACTTAGTTCCTGGACATTGTCAGTCAAGATTTCATCCGTACTCTTTAAATCCTTTATCGTATACAATTCCCTTCCATGTAGAAAGGTGAAGTTATTTTGAACGGAAAAAAATGTTCCCTAATGTAGAATTTTATTCCGCTAGTCAAATTAATTTTTTTTTAAATGGGCGAAGAAACAACTGCGAAATATGTAGAGGAATTAGCACCCTAAATTCACCCTGCAAAATATTGGGAAAACCGTATTGGTTACATTAAAATCGTAAGAGTGCCTCTATTATTAATAGGGGACAGTGGATTCCAGAAAGACCGTCGTGTGGTGATAACAAATTTATTGCAAAATAAATTTAGTGAAAGGGGGGAAAGTGGAATCAGACATATCTATAGCTTTTATTGACTTAGGAAAAGCGTTTGACAGTGTGAACAGAAAGAAGCTATAGGAAATAATGACTAAATATGGATTTTCTGTGCGTCTCACAGAAGCTACAAAAAATTTGCACGAGAACAGAAAAAACGATAATAGTTGGCAATAATAAAGCTGAAGAAATGACTCCCATTAAGGGACTTAAAGAAATCTGTAACCTAACATCAATCTTAGTTCACATACATATAAGTGATTTGATTAAAATCTGGAGACAGGAAGTAACTCTGACTATAGAGATTAACAGAAATAATGACGATCGGTAAGCAGATGAGGTTACAGCCTTGGAAGAAAGTAAAGATAAACTACAAAAATTAAACAATATCAGCTACAGAAAAGAGGATGAAACCTTTGTATATCGATAAAGAAAACTAGATTCATAGCTCGTCATGGGAAGTACCTTATCCACTCAAGAATAATAGTTGGTAACCACCACATGAGCAGGTCTCCAGAACCAATTTCTTTCGATGCGATATACACTGTTATTCTGGAAAGTATGTAGAAAATAAGATTCGCAAATATCAGTCACTATGCGAAACGATAAACTAAACGTTCTAAAACCAAATTAAAATTGCCTGAAACTATTGCTACACCCGTATCGTTATAAGGGAGGAAGTCACGTGTTGCTAAATACTTGATGAGAGTGAACTACAAGCAACGGAAGTGAGATTTCTTAGGAAAGTGAAAGATGTTACGAGGAAAGACCATATAAGAAATGAGGATAATGGTAATTAACTTGTTGTTAACGAAAAGATGGAGTCGACGACATATTAATGAAAGACCTGAAGACAATAAAATATTACGTTGATATCACCTACAGAGAATTTATGCAGGGATAGTGCCACGCCAGGCCATGGTTTACTATAAAGAGGAACAAGGGAAGCTAAAAGATCTAGAACGAGGTGGCAGTGGTACTTGAAAAATGGTTCAAATGGGTCTGAGCACTATGGGACTTAACTGCTGAGATCATCAGTCCCCTAGAACTTAAAACTGCTTAAACCTAACTAACCTAACGACATCACACACATCCATGCCCGAGGCAGGATTCGAAACTGCGACCGTACCGGTCGCGCGGTTCCAGACTGAAGCGCCTAGAACCGCACGGCCACTCCGGCAGGCAGTGGTACTTAAAAACGGAACTGGAACACGGGTCTAACCCCGAAGTTCAGAAGAACAACAGTATCGCATTATGTCATAGTACTCATTTTTAAATGAGGATACTTTTTACTCCGAATCTTACGTTAATGTGTACACTGATCAGCCCAAACATTATCATCATCTAACTATAGCCAGTAGGTCGACCTTTGGCACGGAAAACAGAGTCGACGCGCCGTGACATGGAAGCAACGAGGCCTAGGTAGGTCGCTGGCGAAAACTGCACCACAGCTGCACATGAAAGGTACATAATTCCTTTAATTCCGGGAAAGGGAGCGAATGGCTCTGACGGCAAGTTCGATCACATCCCAGATGTGTTCCATTGGGCCCGCACATCAACTGTAACTAACCATTGTGTTCCTAAAACTGATCCATCACACACATGGCCTTCTGAAATGGCGCATTATGTTGCCGAAAAATGCCACTGCCGTCAGGCACTTGATCGTCATGAAATAGTGTACGTGGTCTGCGATCAGTACACGACACTCCTGGGCCGTGATGGTGCCTCGAACGAGCCCCATTGGACTTACGGACGCCTACATGAATGTTCCCAGACCATAATGGGGCCACCTTTAGCTTGTCTCCAGCCCTCGGCACAGGTAACAAGGAGCAGTTCCACTGGAAAGCGATGGATTCGCGACGTCTCATTCGCGTGTTGAAGACGGTATCGTGATTCGTCAGACCACGCAATGCTCTGCCAATGCGCAAACGTCCAGTTCCAATAGTCACGAGCCCGATTCAGTCTTGGTTGTTGATGTCGTGGGTGTTAACGTTGGGGGCGGAGGCCCATCGTTAGCAGTGTTCGGTGCACTGTGTGTTAGGACACACGTTTAATCCGCCCAGTATTAAAATCTGATGTTAATTCCACCACAGTTAGCCGTCTGTCCTGTTTTACCAGTCTGACCAGCCTACGACGTCTGACACTGCGATGTGGGGTGGCCGCCAAACCCCACGACATCTGGACTTGGCTTCACCTTGGTTTCGTCACGTGTTGAAGAAACTCACCACAGCACTCCTTGAACACCCAATAAGTCGTGCAGTTTCCGAAGTGCCTGTGCCGAACACCCATTCCATCACGATCTGGCCTCGGTAAAACTGAGATAGATCGGGTGTCTTCCATAATCACAGCACGCTCACTGATACTACATGTACTGTGCATGTGTCTGACTAGCAGTCATTCCTCTGCTGTTGACATTGTTATCGCCTGCATGGGATTATATTGATAGTAGGTCGATGGTCATAATGTTCTAGGTGATAGGTTCAAAAGGTTCAAAAGACTCTGAGCAGTATGGGACTTAACGCCTGAGGTCATGAGTCTCCAAGAACTTAGAACTACTTAATCAGAACTAATTCAAGGACATCACGCACATCCATGCCCGAGGCAGGATTGGAACCTGCGACCGTAGCAGTCGTGAGGTTCCGGAATGAAGCACCTAGAACCACTCGGCTACGTGATAAGCGTATGAAATTTTGAAAAATGTAGATCGTCAGGTTACCACAAGCGGAAGTTGCACATGCCAACACTTCCTTCGACGTACCAAATACTTACCTAAAATAAAATGAATTAAGTCCACATCAGTGACAAGAAATTTAACTTCCTTTGTATATTCAAAATACATTGCTACCATGCGATGAAGATCTGTAATACGGCATTTCAATTGATAGGCTGACTGGGATACACAAGAAGATTACGGTGTGTTCTCTATAGACCGCTGTGATGGCGTGCACGAATTCTCTTTCTCGTGTGGGTGCACAAATTTGCGAGATCGCTCCTGTGGAAGCTACTTGCAAACGTTTCTTAAGCACGCTATGCTGACAGGATATAGTTTATTCTGTGCTGAGGGATCAAAACACTGGCAAACATGCGAGGTTAAGCTCAGGTCGACACCATGTTTTTCTACTTCACGTATCTTAAATCTTAAAAATGATTTCGGAGTCACTGAACGCTAATATCTTGGCCTGCCTGGATTTGGAAAGTAAAACCATTGCCATCGTCGTGCACGTCGACGGGAATCAGAGGAATGTAATTAATTTTTTAAATTGAAAATTTTGGTGCAAAACCCGCTCTGCTTCTCCTTCCTCCGACGCTACCCAAGATACAGAACTTCCGTCCGTTGCGGTCCTACGCTGCTCCCTGCTTGTTGACACTAAATGTCAATTTTTGATTGACACTGAATTTCAGTTTTTTTTTCCTTTTGTACATTTAAAATTAAATACTGTACAGCTTAAAATCTGTTTCAATGTAGTTGAAACCTATGTCAAAATACACCACGACCCCACAACCAAACTCACGTATATAATCATGGACCGTAACAGTTGTATCCAACTTACAAAGCTTTTCAGTTGTCTTAACACATTGTTGTGGAAACCAGTGGATGGACACACAAGTAAAGGAAGACTCGTAAAATCAGGAAACGAAACTTACCAAGATACGTCAATGCATGCGCATGAACTGGGAGGAAGCTGAAAAAAGTAACTGAGCGAGTTCGCTGGAGGAAATTTATGTCCGATATGATACTTATCAGTGTAAGATCTGTGGAAAGATGTTACTGGTATTATTTCTTAGCAAACAACAAAGTAGTTTAAGGAGTTATACACACAGCAACGCGTTTGGGAGTCAAACTCATTATCTGGCTGTATGTGTTCAACCCTTCATACACATGCTCTTAAAAAGCATCAGACAGGTACGAAGGAAAGTAAAACAAACTATATTCGGGCATGAATTCCCGACTTACTTTAAAATTGGCAGTAGCTGATACTTTGCGTTGCTTCTTCATACTTCCGACCACTAGTCAAGTGATCCCTTTTCGGTAATGGTAACAACGATTATATCTGTTTAACGTCATATTTTACACGGCTCCAAGTGATTGCACCAAGCCACCAGCCGTTCCACAGCAGTTATACAGCTAACATGACGAAACAACGTTGAAAATAATGATCTGTACCAACTGCTCACATATATAATACTATTTATAAATTCATAAGAGATCCATGAAAGCGTTGAAGAGTTCACTATAGCGCCCTCCCGCTTGTACACTGAGCACATTTTTAAATCTATCTACTGATATTGCTAGTTCTTCAAGCAGCTCAAGTTTCCTTTCTTACGTGCATCAACTCTAAAATACTATTCCGTGCTTTTTAGCGGGTGGCCTGTCTCGTATACTCATTTTGTAATATCGCAAAATACGGGAGGTAGTGCCACACACATGATACGTGAATTGGAGTGGCAATCATTAATACAAAGGCGTTTTTCGTTGCGACGGGAACTTCTCATAAAATTTCAGTCACCACTTTTCTCGTCCTATTGTGAATACATTCTGTTGGTACCTACCTACATTGGAAGAAATGATCATCACGATAAGAGAAATCAAGGCTCGCACTGAAAAGTGTAAGTGCTCATTTTTCCCGCGCGCCGTTCGAGAGTAGAACGGTAGAGGCAGCTTGAAGGTGCTTCAAAAATGGTTCAAATGGCTCTGAGCACTATGGGACTTAACTTCTGAAGTCGTCAGTCTCCTACAACTTAGAACTACTTAAACCTGACCAACCTAAGGACATCACACACATCCATGCCCGAGGCAGGATTTGAACCTGCGACCGTACCGGTCGCGCAGTCCCAGACTGGAGAGCCTAGAACCGCTCGGCCACCCCAGACGGCGAAGGTGCTTCATTGAAACCTCTGCCAGTCACTTAATTGTGAATAGCAGAGTAATCACTTAGATGTAGATGTAGATGTGTTCGTCTCTACAAAATTACCACAACTTCCCAGTCTGAAAGCGTCTGTGTGATCTTTATACCTTGTGTTTAATATTCTTCTTGCCTGTCGTATATGCCTCAACTCACAAGATGCAACTGTATTTTATAAACTCTCTCGCTCTGGTTTGATTTTCCTGTATCTGACATCATGCCTTACTCTATATTTGACTACGTTTTCACGTAGCATGCCAAATGGACATTTTATGGTTTAAATATTCATGCAGTTTTTCTGAGATTTTCTCCGAATACCCCACGGTAACGCTATTGCTTTCCTAGGCTAGATCATTTCTTTGTTTCCGCTCTGTCCTGTGCATAAGGCGATTCACCATACTTACACCATATCTGTAGTTTAATGCTACCTGCTGAAACACCACCGATGGTGTGCTGATTTAACATAGATTCTGCTGACTCTTTCCTCTCCAAGGTGCTAAAAATTGTTCCTTTTAGCTTATACTTTTGGGGGAGCGGAAAATGACGTGTTGGACTGAGAATAATTATTAGTGAATGAGAGAACGTGTGTTTTATTACCTTAATTATTACTCATTTCAAACAGCATAACTACACCCTGTTTTAGCCACCTCCTATATGCCACATTACCATTTTAACCGCTTCACACTGGAACTTTACGGCGGTCGTAAAGCGGCGCGTGTTATTAGCATTAAAACACATTACTGAATGACACCAACAAAATGCGCACACGAAACAGCAACAATCACTGTATCAGAAAGCATTATCAGCGGGCAAAGACTTTGACTAATAAAGCGGTAGGTGAAGTATCATAATACGTAATCTGCGATGTAGCTAATATATAAATTTACGACAAACGTCACAGAATGTAACATATATATCTGTGTCAGAGGATATTCACTGACGTCATGGGATAGCGATAACCACATACGCACAAGGCGAAAGTATCGTATACGCAAGGTGTGAAAGGGCAGCGCATTGGCTAAGTTGTCATCTGTTCCCAGGTGATTCATGTGAAAGCGTTTCCGACGTAATTATGGCCGCACGCGGGGAATAACAGACTTTGGTAATTGAAGCCAGACGCATGGGGTATTTCATTTGGGAAATCGTTAGGGATGTCAGTATTCCGAAATTTACAGCGTCAAGAGCATACCGAGATTAACAAAGTTGACGCGTTGCCTCTCACCACGGACAAGGTAGTGACCGACGGCATTCACTTAACGATCTGTAACAGCGACGTTTGCGTAGAGTTGTCAGTGATAACCGAGAATCAACACTACGTGAAATAGCCGCAGAGATCAAGGTGGGCGTACAGGAATCGTAACCATTAGGACATTGCGGTGAAAGTTGGCGTTAATGGGCTACGGAAGCAGACGACCGACGTGGGAGCCTTTGCCAACAACAGGGCATCGCGTGCGGCGCCTGTCCTCGTCTCGTGAACATACCGTTGGACCGTAGACAACTAGAAAGCTGTGACGTGATCATATGATTTCCGATTTCTGTTGATAAGAGCTGATGGTATAGTTCGGGTGAGGTGCAGACCCCATGAAGCCACCGACCCATATAGTCAACAAGACACTGTTGAAGCTGGTGGAGTATCCACAATGTTGGCTTTGTTTACGTAGAATGGACAGGGTTCTCTGGCCCTACTTAACGAATTATGGACTGGAAATGTTTATGGTCGGCTATTTGGAGAAAATGTACAGTCATTCATGGACGTCATGTTCTCAAACAACGATGGAATTTTTTTAAGGTTGGCAATGCACCACGTCAATGTGCCACAGTTGTTGTACGATTTATTTGAGAATCATACCGGGTAATTCGAGCGAATGATTTGCCCATCCATCGAAGATAATCGCAAGGTCAGTTTGTGCACAAAATCCTGCAGCTGTCACACTTCCGCGGTTGTGGATGGCTGTAGACGCAGCATGGCTCAGAATTTCTGCATGGGACTACCAAAGACTAGTTGAGTCCACGCCACGTCCAGTTGCTGCTCTAAGCTGAGAACAAGTAGGTCCGACAGGACATTGCGAGATATCAAATGGATCTGAGCACTACGGGACTTAACTTCCGAGGTCATCAGTCCCCTAGAACTTAGTACTTCTTAAACCTAACTAACCTAAGGACAACACACACATCCATGCCCGAGGCAGGATTCGAACCTGCGACCGTAGCGGTCACGTGGTTCCAGACTGTAGCGCCTAGAACCGCTCGGCCACTCCGGCCGGCATTGTGAGGTATGCCACGACATTTGTTGTGTCAGTGTAGAATCTTCACACATTCCTGGACTTAAAAACAAATGTCGGTTGCAAATTGATGACGAGGTAAGGTTTCAGAGTGAATTTTGAAAATACAGCAGGGCCCCAGTAGATAGAAATGAAGCAAGGGCTAAATACATCGTAATGGTGAATTAATGGGCATAAGAATCACATGCACTTGATGGCGGTCCCCACATGAAAAGAATAACTGCATATAACATTAATGAAAAGTCTGTAGTATACGGGCCTTTGGGAAATTCTCTATAACACACGGTACCTTAGGAAACGGCAGTGGAAAAAGACAAAAAATGGAACTGTTTACAGACTTTTACCATTATGTAGAGCTGTACCAAATAGTGTGGATTCACTAGTAATTAACAGACACGATTTAGACCAAAGTCCCTAACTTTTTCTTCATAAAAACAAATTTGCAATTTTATGGAATAATTTTAGAAAAATAGTAAAATGTGTGTGTTTACTTGATCTCCTATCTACTCATACCAATTAATGTCATTAACTGAAGAAATTAAAACAGCATAATCCATATTGTCAGGCTTTACTTAAGCAAGCGTCATTATGATCGAAAGAATGTATGCTGCGAGGACCAAATGTTCTCATTTGTGTTATTATGGCGGACGAAGGGCAACTTCTTTCGAAGCCACGTAACAAGATTAATCATGTCATTAAAAAAGTGTGTGCGCAAGATATATACACTGCTGTCCAAAATTAAAGCAACAAACAGAATTTCTACAAAGTTGCGTTTATTTTGCAGCAAACCTTTATAAACAGGTGACAGTAAAGCAGAAACTATGTTTTGAAAACAGAACGGAATCTACTGCATCATGAATGACGTCTTTTCAAACTTCCGAATTTACACAAACATTCCGACGACCGGTTAATGTGATCAGTATGGAGCTTGAACACCTCTGGCAGCAATACAGTCCGGACAACGATAGGGCATGCTGTGAATGATGTCATCACTCTCATTTTGAGGCAGCAACGATCTTTATTCCCGCGGAGCTGCTCGAAGTCTTGGAGAGGGGTTGGTGGATGCTGACACAATGCAAGCCATCTCCCTAGTGCATACCAGACATGCTCTATGGGATTCAAATCGGCAAAGCGAACAGGCCACACCATGCATGCAATATCTTCCGTTTCCCAGAAAACATCAACGACCCGTGCTCTATTAGGTCGAGCTTTTTCGTCCATCAACACAACGTCTAGGCCCACAGCTTCTCGCAACAATGGTAGACGACGTCCCAAGACCTCGTCACGATACCTGAAAGCAGTTAAACCTTGCCGATTGACAAGTACAATGTCATCAAGAAGGGTTCGAATGGCAAGCCTAATCCCGGACCACCCCATTGGGATCCTCCTCGATCTCGGTCTCTTTCCACAAAGTTTGGTAACGGAATCGTGTTCCACGTTCCCTCCAGATGCGAAAACATCGATAATCACACTCCAGACTATGTTGGGACTCCATCTGCTTAAACAGCATTGGTCCACTGTTCTTCCATCCAGGTGGCATGTTGATGACTCCACTCTAGACGGTCCCTTCTGTGTAGATGCGTCAGAGGTAAACATACAGCATGACTCCGACAGTAAAGGCCTCTCTGACGAAAGCATTTGTCTCGATACATCACGTCCAGTGGATGCTGCGAGATCACATGCTAGTAGCCGCGCATTACTAAGGTGATAATGTTGTGTCCTTACAGCCAAATAACGGCCCTCTCTTCGTAAGTCACACGTGGTCGGAACTGCCCTAGTCTTCAGGGTATAGATTCGATATCTATAAACTGTCGTCACATCCGAGAAACAACAGAATGATCACATTAAGCCATCGGGCCAAATCAGTTTGCGACTATCCTGACTTCTTTCTACCGCCCTCCCACCGCAGAGACTCTGGTAGGCATTTTCTCCGTGCCATCCTGCGCTGTCTGTGACTGTGTACACAGCGATTGTGGAAGTGAGGCTACGCGTCAAACGCTACCTCGTTTCGTAGGCGCCCTGACGTCATCTTTGGCATGGCTGTGCGTTGACCGGAATGCCATCTTCACATGCAGATCACGACCGTACTGATACCTTTTTTTGTGTATCCATCCTTTTAACAGGATGACCACCGTTTACTGTCTTGACAAGTAAAAACACTTACAGCCGTCCTTATGATTTTATTTTATTTGTCGCAACCAGTTTCAACGCTTCAGTGCGTCATCTTCAGTTTGTTTTTGATGCAGTGCAGGTTGATATGATCCGCATGCTTAAAACATCAGTTGCCAACATTATTAGATACGCATATAATGTGTCAGCACTCCAACCATCAACTGCCAGGCGGCAGTTGATGACAAATAGAATAAAATTTTAAGGAAGGATGTAGGTGCTTTTATTTGTCACTGTACTGACATCTTGTTGACGGTTAGTATCATTATATCGTGGATTAGTCAAAGGTGGGGAAATTGTACTTTTTTAAAAAATGGCTCTGAGCACTATGGGACTTAACTTCTGAGGTCATCAGTCCCCTAGAACTTAGAACTACTTAAACCTTAATAACCTAAGGACATCACACACATCCATGCCCGAGGCAGAATTCGAACCTGCGACCGTAGCGGTCATGTTCAACATGACAAAATCCTGCAATACGGGGAACAAGAATATTAAATTTCCGTCCACGGGATTGACAACAATTAGATTTTGAGGCATGTATTCTTGACTGGAGACGATAGGTGACACATGCCATTTTCACAACTACTATATTTTTAGTACGTGACCATGGGAGTCTGGTATTGGTGCTGACTGGAATAATCGTTGTGGCAGCATGTGACAAAAAATGATTGGATTCGTCATCGACAGAATTTCACAGAATGAATACCGCCATGTTTGTAATTGTAGAAAATAATATTAGCTGCTGTTGATCAGTTTCCAATAAACTAATAGAAAGGAAACTGTGATCTGTCTAACTGAGTCGGCCTGCTTTATACATGTGAAAATAAAATTTAGCTGGCTTGTCTACTCTTATAATGATCATGGCCTTTGACAGGTGCATCAGAACGCTGCAGCAAAGGGAGGAACCAATTAGTAGTTTTGTCATTCTCAGTTACTATAAAAAGGAATATGGGGTGTATTGTGTTCCTGAAATTTATTTCGTAATATTTTTTTAACAAAATTAGCCAGCTGTATCATTAATAAACCATGTTTTGAAACAACCACTTAACTTTATTCTAATGTCATTAATGTCAAACTTTCAAAATGACCAAACTCCAGTCAGCCCCTTCATGTCCGATGCCCTTCACATGCCAAAGGCTGTAGAAAAAAAATGGTTCAAATGGCTCTGAGCACTATGGGACTTAACATCTGAGGTCATCAGTCCCCTAGAACTTAGAACTACTTATACCAAACTAACCTAAGGACATAACACACTTCAATGGCCGAGGCAGGATTCGAACCTGCGACCGTAGCGGTCGCGTGGTTCCAGATTGAAGTGCCCTAGAACCGCTCGGCCACACCGGCCGGTTGGTAGAAGAAAGCCTCGTCTACATTCTAGATGTTTATTCATTCTACTTGCAAACGAACTTACGTACAAAAATAAAATTATTGATTAACGTAACTTGTGATGTACCTTAATGCCATTTCGTTCATTTCTGCATCTTTGGACTGCATCTAGTTGTCATTGCGTATTGCGACAGCTTGGACAAGCGAGTATGAAACTTACTCTTCAAGAAGTTCATTTCTGGAAACGAAGCTTCACAAAAGGTAAGTTGAAAAAAAATAGTGTTAATGCAAATTGAGTACAACCTTGTAAATTTCTGTAATTGCTAGGCACACATCTCCTAAATTCAATGTATTCTTGTGTCTCACGATGTTCTATAGATAGATCTTTAATCTGAGTGTCGTGTAGAAATCCGATTATTTCATTTATCAAATGCCAAAATTGGCACCATGTCTTGGTAAATTTTCTGCAATAATGAAGCTTGATCGGAACATGGCAACAGTTGGATAGCTAGATTTTTTTTTCTTTCACTTCGTTTATACACTGCAATTAGGCTTCAGATGCAGATATTTCATTGGTCGTTTACCCAGTTATATATTTTGGTTCTTTCAGTTCCAAATTATGTTTGTTTAATCTATGTGTAATAGTGGAGAAGAAACTTGCAGCTGGCTACCATTCAACATTACTGAGCATAATTTCCCTCTTGTTTATTAATTTCAAATTCCCAATTGAAATAACGTCAGTCAACTGCTAGCAGTATGCAGTACACCACTGTAGCAAGTCTGCAGTTCCTGCAGCAGTTTTCTAAATTTTCAGTGATTAAAATAATGTGCACGAATGAACTTCATAAGACGAGTTTTGTAAAATTCGTCAATTTCTCGTTTCAAGTTCGACTGCCAAACCTCCTTGACGACGTAACCACCAAATGAACAGTAAATCTGGCAAAGGCCCTTGCCTTCGTAATCAGTGCTATCAAACCATAATTTATACCTATCACTTATGGACAGCAGTCTTTACACATAATGTCTGGCTCAGAAATCTTTAATTGCACACTAAGAATTACAAACTCTTGTGATAATTCTCTACGGCTACCACTGCAAGAAAATCTTATACAATCCCTTCATTTGTGCAATAACGCACAAATAATGAAAATTAAACGATCGAATCTAAATCTCTACAGTATTCGTATGCAAAACTATGTTATTTTCATATTTATACTTTATAAATTACTCCCTCAAACGCACATTTAGAAATATCTTCTACGCGCCTGCGACCGGCAGATTGCGAAACCGTAAACTTATTTATTTCAGCCAATCTATGTTTGTTGTTTGAGAAACGTTGAACGAAAGGACGAGAAGCAGTTATCGTACATTATTACTTCACTCATTCAGCTTTAGTGAAAAGTGTCATATTTCTTTCAAGAGTATTACATGCCTTCTGTGATGTTTTCATGACACCGTCGTTTTGCCCAACTTCTGGTAACATAATGCTTTGTTGATGACGAATTGTTGCTTTAAAATGAGCAATTGTTTCCTTTTTTTAAATTGAATGTAAAGGAAAAGCTGCTGTAAATGAACTGTTCTTACTTGACTACAGGCAGAATAAATTACATCTCTTTATATCCACAACCATTCCCCAGCATATTAAGCAAATAGCAATACCTTCTTTGTGACCACTTATAAAATTCTTTTCCAGTATTTCTTGGAAACTTCTGTTCCCTTCACTTACCTTCCTCTTAGACAATATTTTTGACGGTACACCAAACATTATTTATACTAATACGCATAAATCATACCACGTACGACGAGTACAGTTACACTTACAATGCAACAAACGTTTGGGAGCTCCGAAAGTTAACGCGCCACTGACACTGACATGACAAAGTAGAGGTAGAGAATTTCCCGGCGCACTTCGTCCTTGGAATACCTGTAATGTCTACGAGTTTTTGTGGTGCGGATTCGATCTCAGATCCTGTCGGTAAGACGACTCTTAAAAAGCTAAGAGCGCTCCTGTAGCGTGAAAAAATTGGAAAAGTTGACTTGCTAGCTTTGAGACTGACAGAATTGTCCAAGGAGGACGTATATTTGTTTCTTTTTTTATCTATGCGAGTGGAGGATTTCAAGCTTTAGTCATTTTCAAGCACGTATCTTAAGCCACCAGCGTCATTTTAAATTGTAACATATCGATGTCCACATATACCAGCGATACATTATAATGTAGAATCAAGCTGGAAGCTTAAGATGCATGTCTGAAAATGACCGAAGACTGAAAATGGCCAATCACATAGATAACAAAGAGAATAATACAGTCTAGCTGGACTATATTTTCAATCTCAAAGCATGTTGAGGATGTGAAATGTCACAACAACTATATTTTAAGATCTTGCAAACTATTTATTTCTTCACAAAATTGATGACAGGTTCTGAGCAACAGTTATATAATGTATAAAACTATCATTCATGATTCAAAATTCGAATTAGATTCTTCAGATGAACAATTAACGAAAGAAACTGAAACGGCAAGAATAAGGAAACATAATGTTTGATATATATTTTAGTGTGATGTTAGATAAATTTAAAAACTTGCTAAAGTATGTTTCAAACGGGTGAACGAATTTTATTTTAAATAAAAGCAGAAAGAAATGAACGAAAAAAGATATAAGGTGAAGATGATAATGATGAAGATTTGCGGATGAGTGTGAGAAACAGCATGGTCATCAGCGGCCGTTCTAAAATTAAATAAGACGAGTGTGATCAAAAGCCATGAAAAATGACAACAAATCGGAAAACCAAGTTGTATTTACACATAAGAGTAGAAAATACAACTCTGATATGGTGAGCATCATAAAATATCATAAATAAAAGTCAGACAAAACAAGCAGAATAACTACATAAAACAAATAATAGCACACCAGGACAGAAACGGAGGAAAAGGGGACAGCTGTCCGTGGCTGGCTGGCTACTGAGAAAGAATGAGCGACCCAGTCACTCAGCGACTCATTAAAATCTTACACTCAATACTTTTGGAAATAAGTCCAGAAAACACACAGAATTTTAAAACATGAAAACACTGTCGTCACTCATCATATTAAGCACTGTCATTTAAAATATGTCTCGTCGATAGCTGTGTTCTACTGGTATAAGGGAAAAGATAGAATTTGAATTTTGCAGTGTCACAACGGCCAGTAATGGATGGATCTCAGCAGGAAATTGGTACGTGCCCTTAGTTCCCACGATAGTACGACCCAAGCAGTTACAAGTGGATATAAAGAAGAGGCGAGAAACAATTTCTTCTTCTGTACCCTTCATATGTTAGTAGTTGTATAAAACAATTACACGTTTTCTAAAATTACAACGTAAATTTTAATACAAAGATGATTTAATTAATGTGCCATTTTGATGTACTCTAATGGCTGTCTGGTCCATATTTGAAACTATTTAACTACGTCAAATCCTCAGTTCGTTCTCTAAATGAGGAACCATTCACTATCATGTGCAACAGGATCCTCATTATAGTGTGACTGAAATTACTTTGCACCTTATGGTGGTCTGTTTCAGATTGCTGCCAACCTCAGAACTGTTACAGTTGTAACACTATAGTTGTGTGATGTTGTTGGTTATGCTATGGGTGCAAACGACTCAGGTTAATAATACGATATTGCAGTCACAATGTTACTCTGATTCCGATGCAGTGTTGCTGTGGACCTGCATGCTTGCGCAAAGGAACAGGCACTGCGGCGACTACAGCCGTTATGAAACACATCCAGTGAATTAGCAGTTGCGGATTATGACAACCATCAGCTGTAGAATGGAATGACAACAACGAAAATTTTTTGCCGGACCGGGATTCGAAACCCGATTTCCCGCTTATTGCGAGTGGTCACCTTCCCATTTGGCTATCCGTGCAGAAGTGACGGCCACCCCCAAACTTCAGTATGTCGTCAACCAACCTGTACGGTAATATGTAATGGATGTTACGTGTCCAGGTCGTAAACGCATGGTTGACGAGATATAGAAGTTTGGATGTGGCACTGAGTCCTGCGTGGATAGGCAAACGGTAAGGCGACCACTCACTATTATCGGAAATCTGGGTCGAGTCCTGCTCCGGCACAATTATTTCATCGTCATCAGTCCATTCTACACCTGATGGTTGTCGTTATTGGCAATTGCGAATACATTTAATTTACTGCTTAATAATAGTTATATGCAATATTGAAATGCACTCCGGAATATGAGAAACATCATAAAAGTTCTATAAATGATTTAAATGCCAATTTTCTTCTACTTAATGCATTGTATTGTAACAGCCTTAATTAACGTTCCTTACTTAGATAAGTACCACATTCGTTAGGAGTGCCTCTACATTGAGCATTCACGAATCCGTGTTATATTGGTGTCAACATGATACCACATCAGTTGACCGGTACGAGGATCCTTGAGGTGGGAGACAAACTATGAAACATCACTCCAGTCAAATACTCTAATCCCGCAGTAGTCACACTATTTACCGCTCTGCGACTGTCATCTTTTTGTTTGTAGTTCACTTTTGCTATCTGAATTAATGTATTGTCATTTTGTCATTTCAAGATAGTGAGTAGATATGTGGACTCTAGAAAATGGAGTGCCAAGTGCAGAAATCGGAACATTTCTGACAGATTTTTCTGTCTGAGTTCAGAAGAGAATGTCAGCAGCGGGAGAAGCTAGAAACATTGTCGTCGTAATTCGCGCTAATATCATTAGACAGAGCACTGCAAAAGAATGGTTTCCTAGTTTTTAAGAGAATCGTTTTGATATTAGTGACTGTTCACATTCAGGAAGCCCTTGGGATTTGATGAAGATCGTTAAGACGCATTAATCGGTAATGATCCAAGTCATTATATTCAAGAACTGGCAAATGTGATGAACTGTGACCATTCCAACCTTATGCTAAATTTGCATACAACGGGGAAGGTTTAAAAATCGGGTTTATGGACACCAAGGCAAAATCAGAGAATTCAGCGGGTGGCTATATGTGCATCTCTGCTTGCTCTGTCATGAATAGCATCGACCATTCCTAGCCCGCATTGTTATTGATGACGATAAATGATGTATTTATGCTTACATAAGTAGAGGGAGGAACGGTTGAGCTCCAACAACGTTGCAACTCCAGTACTAAGATCTCAGCGTAAAAGGTAAAGTTATTCATCTGGTGGAACAGCGACGGTATGGTGTCCTATGAACTGCTTCCCCGAGATATAACCATCACTGCTAATCCTTGAAATCGACGAGGAAGACTCCGTGAAGTGAAGCTACTCCACGATAAAGCCGAGCTGCACTCTGCTGTACTGACACAAGCGCTATAAAGGAGTTGGGTTGGCAAGTGGTTCCGCACCCACCTTATTCACCTGGTATTGCACACTTTAATTTCACCTTTCCCGCTTTCTGTTGAACAGTCTTCAAGGAACTTCGTTTCTGAATAATTATCCACTCCGAACGTGGCTCGACGAATTCTTCGCCTGAAAATCACGTGATTTCTACAGTAGCGGTACCGGTCACCACAGAGTTGGGAGACAGTTGTAAACAGTTAACGACAACATATTATTGATGACTAAGGTTTCTGTTACGTATATTTGCTGTATTTACTAAACTTATGGAAAAATGCTACGAACTTGTTCACCAACTTGATACTACTGTCTCTGCGAGCATTTTTGCTTGTTACTGAGCCGAAAGCTCTTAATATATATATATAGTGTTCATCATAAGGAACTGAAATATTTCGAAAACTACACATCGAATCAAAAACAGCTATAATTCCAAATTGCTTGTCTTGGAGTGTGACATCCAACACACCACAATCGACCCCCCATCCGAACCCGTACGTGGGTGTCGGGTGGCAACTGTGAGATTTTCAGTGGGAGCTTCCGTTTTTTATTCAGATTACCATTCCTAGGCAAAAACTATATACGTTTCATCTGAACGATTTTGTTCGTTTCGCCCCAGATAGCGCTGTAATTGGAGGAACAAAAATGGGTTCACGTTCGTAATTTACTCCGTGACGCTTGAATATCGAATGACTCGTGGGAACCCACCTCTACGCCGCGAGGGTTGGACAGGGCAGTATTTTAGAACTTCTAATTGGAAACCCAATTCGCAGCGTTGTACTCTTCCGACCTATCGATCGGGAGACTACTCGCCGTGCTATTGTGCCCGTGGCTCAAGATGAACGCAGCTCTACTTTCCCAATTACAGTAAACGTTCAAACGTAGTATAGCCAACTACAACACACTTAGTGATCCGCTTTTCAGATGAGCGTACACACGACAGAAGTTTATCTGCGGATATGTCGGCACAGATGCTTCCAATGCCATGCAGTTGACCGTGACTTCGCCGCCGGTTGGCACTTGATGGAACACTGTATAACCTTTCACACCGATGTACAAATAACAGCACTGCTCAGAATGACGTAAATTGCAACGCAATATTATTGGAGAAGACGTAAAACGTATGGCAGAAGAAAAATATATAGTTACAAAATGTAACAATAGATGGCGCTGTAAGCATCATAATTTAATAGTGGTCAACTACTAATGACAAATGAATGTCACAACAGTGCCTAAGGTGTACGTTTGACGTTAAACAAACAGTACTACTGCCGGCCGAAGTGGCCGTGCGGTTAAAGGCGCTGTAGTCTGGAACCGCAAGACCGCTACGGTCGCAGGTTCGAATCCTGCCTCGGGCATGGATGTTTGTGATGTCCTTAGGTTAGTTAGGTTTAACTAGTTCTAAGTTCTAGGGGACTAATGACCTCAGCAGTTGAGTCCCATAGTGCTCAGAGCCATTTTTAGCCAAACAGTACTACTGAAAGTGCATGGGTGTACAGCCGTGATGCTGTTAGTTAAGTAAGCCCATACACCGCGGCTAGATCATATCACATTGGATGGACAAAATCGATTTTTAATTGTCGTGAGGCCAAAACCCACATAAAAAGCATCAATCACATCGGTTTTTAAGTGTTCTGAAACCAAAAACCGCACAAACCAAAATGAAATCGGATTATTAATTTCCGGGTGACCGGCGCTAAGCATGTTGAGCAGGCCGTTCGGTTTTCTGCAACAGGCTGAAATCGAGGAACAGCACGTTCCCCAACTGATCGAAGTGTTTCCGGGTTCACGTTCAGAATGTGTTGCGCAATGTGTGCCTTCATTGCAGCTAAGTTTGCAGTCGGAACACTGAACACATCTTTCAGATAGCCCCACAGCCAGAAGTCAAACGGATTAAGATCAGGCGATCGGGACGGCCAGGCACAGGGAAATGGCGGCTGATGATTCTAGCATTTCAGAAATGGCGCTTTAGCAGCTTCGTAACTGGATTTACAGTCTACGGAGCCAGCCGCTGTTGCCGAGCAGTTCTAGGCGCTTCAGTCCGGAAACGCGTTGCTGCTGCGGTCGCAGGTTCGAATCCTGCCTCGGGCATGGATGTGTTTAGTGTCATTAGGTTAATTAGGTTTAAGTAGTTCTAATTCTAGGGTATGTTAACGATAAATAACTCATTTGGAAAATCGATGAGTATTACGAAGCAGAGGTCTGATTTTAATTTTATCCTCTGAAGAACCATACAGAGTCATTAAAGCAGTGGGTTGATGAACTTAAAGAGCTAATAAGGTATTTGAGACGGATGACCTCAGGTGTTCAGTCCCATAGGGCTTAGAGCCATTTGAAACATTTGAACCAGTCTGTGGAGGTGCTCCATCTTGCATAACCCACGCTTCTTCTCCGCCCCCGGTAGCTGAGTTGCTAGTGCGGCAGAATGTCAATCCTAAGGGCCCGGGTTCGATTCCATGCTGGGTCGGAGATTTTCTCCGCTCCGGGACTGGGTGTTGAGTTGTCCTAATCTTCATCATTTCATCCCCATCGACGCGCAAGTCGCCGAAGTGGCGTCAAATCGAAAGACTTGCACCGGGCGAACGGTCTACCCGATGGGAGTCCCTAGTCACACGACATTTATTTTTATCCACGTTTTTGGAGAGCTGGAATGACGTGGTTGCACAAAAGACACTCACAGCGCTTACCAGTGACGGTACAGGTAACAGGACTGGAAGAACCTCTCTCTTCCAAAAAATATGTCGCTAACGGTAAGTGATGCCGTAAACCTGCACCACACTGTGACCTTATCAGGATGAAGTGATACTAGTTGATTTGCGTGTGGATTTTCCGTGACCCATATTCGAGAATTCTGTATATTGATCTATCCTGTCAGATGAAAGTGGACTTCGTCTGTCAACAAAATCTTCCACGGCCAATCATTGTCCACTTCCACGCGAGCAAGAAATTCTAAAGCAAAGACCTCTCTTGCTGGGAGGTCAACAGCAACCAACACCTGCAGATGTGTGATTTTGAATGAATAGCAAAGGAGGATGTTAAATAGGATTGTACGCACCGTGCTCAGGGACGTGTCCAATTTTTCGGTCATTTCTCCGTGCACTACACGTTTGCACACCACCACCACAGATTGCTCACCGAAAGAACCTGTCTTTTTGAGTTTCCGAATCATTTTCTCCAGACCCATAGCAGTCATCGGACGAACGCCTTTTTTTTCAAACCCTCCAGAGGCCGGAACTTCCGCAGAGCAACGTGTGCACAGTCATCAGTCTTGTATTACAGCTTTACAAGCAAAGCACCATTCTTCATTGAGACAGTCATGGCGAACGTCGCATCTACATCTACATCTACATCCATACTCCGCAAGCCACCTGACGGTGTGTGGCGGAGGGTTGTTTTTTTTTTTTTTTTTTAACATGTCTGCATCCTTTTATTTCAGTTACTTCAAACAGCACAAGCTCTCTTCAGACAACAAAAGGCATTTACAATGTAAGTTCATCAGCAACATACACATCTTGGCAGTAACACTTACATACATATGACACAGATTACTCTTCACAGCTTACAAAAGCAACAGAAAGAACCTTATAAAATTGAAAAATGAAATTTAAATTTGCAGAAGTGCAGTATCCCAGAACTATGCTACAAGTTTGTGATATAATTGACCTGTTTACAACACAAAATGGAAGGTAAATGGGAAAGGGAATTTTTAAATAAACAAAGTAATGTAAAGAAAAATCTGTCATTTTCTACAACTAGGTTGGATAAATCTGACGACTTGACTGTTTATTTACATGACAGTTCATCGTGAATTTGTGCTTTTATATTTGTAACTGTAGATGTTTATGAAACATTTGTGTTTGTGAAAAGTGGTAACTAGTACCAAAAGCTAATGCATACATAACAAAACAAGACTTTTAAAATAAACAGATCTGCCTAGAAGTAAGCTTTATTCTATGCCTTACAGCATGAAGTCATACATAACAATAAAAGAATCTCCTCACACACCTGTACATTCCTACTTCTCTACAGCAGTCCAAAATAACTGAAACAGCAACATATTCAGGTACTGCAGGACAAAATGCTACAAAATTATAGTAACTGAACCTATGAAAAAGAACAGACTCTGCAGTATTTTTGATGAGAAAAAACTAACCAAACTGACTATTATGCCATATTTCATAAAAGAACTTGTGATCAGACGCGAAAGGAGTGCCCAGCGTGTTTATACTAACTTCAATGGGTCGTCCATATGACAGGTGTTCTCATTTACCTATTGTGACACATACAGCACCCTCTATTGACCAATTTTCAAACATTTCTTTCATCTGCCATACGTTTCCCCACTTCTCCGATAATATTCCGTTGCAATTTGACGTCATTCTTACCAGTGGTGTTACATCTACAGCGTTTTGAAAGTTGAACTTCAATTATAATCTCCCTATGGGTTTGGGGTCGGGCAGTCCACTCACGCATTTAGATGCTGCAGCACACCAAAAAGCAATGTGTGCTCCTTAAATCGATTAATTCATATGAAATAGATGACAATCTGTTACCTAACAATCATCTCCGAATTTGAATCATAGCTGAACGCAGTGCCCAGAAAAGTAAATTACTGCTTTGTCAGACAAAACATTTAGTGGTGGGTACTTGGTGCTGTTCGTGAGAAGGTGGGTCGGGTCTCTAGTATTATTATAAAATACTGCTGCTACCCAAATGACTGATTCAGTCAGAATGCATCCCTTGGGCACCAGTTTTGCGACCACAGCAGCCTTGACGCAGTTCTTTTTGACCAGTCGTGAAAACACTGCTTTGCCCTAGAACCAAATTCGTTTTTAAAAATATACATTCAATACACAAAAGGAAGGACGATAAGTGTGCTTTTCTCTGCCTTTCCTTGAATCTAGCAAAAATACTTACCCATCACATGCCTAAGGCATAGAGTCGTCCCCTCCATTTAGAGTTTTATGAAAAGGGCAGTTGAGAAGTAGCACATAAGAAAAGTGAATCATCTGTTGAGTTTTGGTCTGAACAAGTAATTTGGTGGAACCACGTCGTACAGCCATCTGGTACTGTTCGACACACTTTGTTGTTCTCGAAAAAATATAAGTTCGCGATCTGCAGTTGCATATTTTGATCAGCTCACATACCTTTGTGGTTCTAGTACACAACTTGTGCTGTGTGCTTGATTTATTGTAAATTGTAAATTTGGATACTAGGAATTCGTGATCTTTGCATACGGGTGTCCTGGGTGCTTTATTCTTCGTACGGTCTTCCAGATAAATTTTGGTACCTACTACGGTGTTAGCAACATTCTTGATAAATTTTATTGAACATTCGGATAACTTTGCTATCTGTCAGTTTATTGACACTCTGGAAAAGGCAACAGGCAGATCGGTTTGCAAAGGCCTTTGTCAGAGATTTTCTCAGCTGGGCATATGAATCACATGACACCAGACAATGGGAAACGGCTTCACAGATGTTGAAGGCAATGCTATGAAGGAGATAAAGGGAATTAGAACTGCCATATACCATCGACCAATGAACCCAGTGAAGAGAATCACTTCGCTCTTTCTTCCATAGGACACAACGCCTGCAACGATTTTGAATTTGTGACCAGTCAGCTCTCTTAGTAGTCAACCAAGTCGGCTCCAACTAGAACAAGAAGTGAGAATCACTGAAGTTGTGGCAGCCAGCGAGGCAGAGGAAGGTGATTGTGGAGGCAATTGCCGAAATAAGGAAAACAAGACAGCAACGGTAGATGAAGAATGCTAAGAGTTTATTATTGTACACAGCGCAGAATGTGCTGGTTAGAAACCACTGTCTCTTCAGCAAGGGAGAATAAACAATTTTAGCTTTAGTCCCTATACATTGGAACACTCCGAATATAACACCTTGCTTTTGCTGGAGACTTTATGGACAAGAAGACCGTTTGAGATACACCACCTCTCCAGACTCAAAGTTTTTGGACAATAGGGCAGCCTTAGTTGTGTGGTTTGTGTTTGTTATGCAAGTTCTTTAGAGTTTCTCCTCAGCTATAACTTCTTGCTAGTGATTAACAGTAAAACCGTTTTGCAATTTTTGTTTTGATTTGTATTGAGGTTACTACATTCGGTACATGTGCATGTGGCCTTTAGAGGCATAATATAGCTGATATATGTAAAGTTCACGGGAATTATAAGCATCTCAAAATATTCTTTTCCGTTTAATATGTGTGTGCAAGCCCATATCCGCTGGTCACCAAACCACATGGCGTGATAATTCCTTGCTGTAGAAACGTAATGCCAATTTGAAAATGTTTTAGATTGATGTGCAGTCACTATCGATGGATCCTGACAATACTGGTATCATTCTGGAAACAACCCTCAGGCTGTGGCTAAGCCACGTCTCCGCAACACTCTTTCTTCCAGGGATTGCTAGTTCTGCAAGTTCCGCAGGAGAGCTTCTAAGAAGTTCGGTAGGTTGGAGTTCCGGTATTGGCGGAATCAAAATCTGTGGGAGCGGTCGTCCGTCGTTCTTGGGTAGCTCATGTGGTAGAGCACTAGCCCACGAAAGGCAAAGGTTCCGAGTTTGAGTGTAGGTCTGGCACACAGTTTTATTCTGATAGGAAATTTCAACACTTGTAGTTTTGTTTCATAGATATGGAGGACATGTAAGACAAAAATGTATGGTATCATTCGGTTAAAACTGATTATTTTCTGGTGTTTCGCCTCATTGTTTTGTTTTTTAACGTCTAGTACACATATCTTATGATATATGTTTCCTGTTGGGACAGTAAATTTGGAGGAAATCCGTTGGCATCGTTCCCTTGTCACAGAACGTAGAAGGATGTCGCGAATCACAGTGCATCTAAGAGTTGAGTTTTTGTGGGTCACATAAGGAGGATTAATGACTTTCGTGTTCTTCAAGGTCATAGAACATACTGAAGATGTTGTTATGAGTTTTACAGACTGCTGACCGTTGCAAAGAAAGCCCTGTAGATTTCGCCAAGTAGATAGTTAGAATTTGTTGGACGCCAGTTTTTGCCAATAGGGATCTGAGGGATCTGAGAAAGACCTATAGATAAGAGCTAGTAATAAATTGTTGAACTTAAAATTTTTGAAAACATTATCAGCGATCTTTAAAATTAAAATTTAAATATTAAAAACAGTCTTGATCGCAATTTTTTTATTTTATTGGAGTAAATAAAAAAAATTGCGATCAAGACTGTTTTTAATCTTTAAATATTAAACTTAAGATGCACAATGTCATTCTAGAAAAACGTAATGAGATGGTTATTATGTCCTGTGACCAAATTTTGCTGGTTGAAATTTATGTTTCAAAAAGAGGTGAATCGCAAGGAGGTGCAAGAGGAGGATGAGCTGACAAATACACTCCTGGAAAATGAAATAAGAACACCGTGAATTCATTGTCCCAGGAAGGGGAAACTTTATTGACACATTCCTGGGGTCAGATACATCACATGATCACACTGACAGAACCACAGGCACATAGACACAGGCAACAGAGCATGCACAATGTCGGCAATAGTACAGTGTATATCCACCTTTCGCAGCAATGCAGGCTGCTATTCTCCCATGGAGACGATCGTAGAGATGCTGGATGTAGTCCTGTGGAACGGCTTGCCATGCCATTTCCACCTGGCGCCTCAGTTGGACCAGCGTTCGTGCTGGACGTGCACACCGCGTGAGACGACGCTTCATCCAGTCCCAAACATGCTCAATGGGGGACAGATCCGGAGATCTTGCTGGCCAGGGTAGTTGACTTACACCTTCTAGAGCACGTTGGTGGCACGGGATACATGCGGACGTGCATTGTCCTGTTGGAACAGCAAGTTCCCTTGCCGGTCTAGGAATGGTAGAACGATGGGTTCGATGTCGGTTTGGATGTACCGTGCACTATTCAGTGTCCCCTCGACGATCACCAGTGGTGTACGGTCAGTGTAGGAGATCGCTCCCCACACCATGATGCCGGGTGTTGGCCCTGTGTGCCTCGGTCGTATGCAGTCCTGATTGTGGCGCTCACCTGCACGGCGCCAAACACGCATACGACCTAACGGTGTGCGGGACCGTAGCCCAGCTTCATGGAGACGGTTGCGAATGGTCCTCGCCGATACTCCAGGAGCAACAGTGTCCCTAATTTGCTGGGAAGTGGCGGTGCGGTCCCCTACGGCACTGCGTAGGATCCTACGGTCTTGGCGTGCATCCGTGCGTCGCTGCGGTCCGGTCCCAGGTCGACGGGCACGTGCACCTTCCGCCGACCACTGGCGACAACATCGATGTACTGTGGAGACCTCACGCCCCACGTGTTGAGCAGTTCGGCGGTACGTCCACCCGGCCTCCCGCATGCCCACTATACGCCCTCGCTCAAAGTCCGTCAACTGCACATACGGTTCACGTCCACGCTGTCGCGGCATGCTACTAGTGTTAAAGACTGCGATGGAGCTCCGTATGCCACGGCAAACTGGCTGACACTGACGGCGGCGGTGCACAAATGCTGCTCAGCTAGCGCCATTCGACGGCCAACACCGCGGTTCCTGGTGTGTCCGCTGTGCGTGTGATCATTGCTTGTACAGCCCTCTCGCAGTGTCCGGAGCAAGTATGGTGGGTCTGACACACCGGTGTCAATGTGTTCTTTTTTCTATTTCCAGGAGTGTAGAACAGGTGTACACTGCATATCGCATAGGGCTTACTGGCTCAGGGGACCAGCACATGCTGTACTCCACTGGGGACACTACAGGCTAGCCTCCTCGGCATACACCCTAGCAAATTTGAGGAAGCGCGGATTAGAGTTTAGCGTTCCATTGACAATGAGGTCATTAGTGATGGAGCACAAGCTTAGATTAGGGAAGGATGTAGAAGGAAAGCAGCTGAGCACCTTCGAAGGAACTATCCCTGCATTTCCTTAAAGCGTTTTAGGAAACTCACTGAAAACCATAACCGGACGTAGTTTTGAACCATCGCCATCCCGAATGCAGGTCCAGTGTCCTAAACTCTGTGCTGTCCCGCTCGGTCCTAGAAAACGGAAGACGATTACAGAGTCAGCGAACCTGCAGCCTGTGGCCTGCCAGTACACTCACTAGAAGTTTCATTCTGGCTGATAAGCAAACCATTTTCAGTTTAATTGCACAAGGTGAGCACACGCAGATATTTCATTTTTCCTATGGACACACGAATGTACTTAATGTACTTCATTCGATTTTGATTTAAGTAACCACAAAGAATATCAATTATACTTCACACACACACACACACACACACACACACACACATAAAAACCAGATATTAACCACCATTTGATAACCTTAGACGTTCTGCTTTATAACGACTAATTTCATTAAGAATAGCTGGTAGAGATTATGTTTGTTTCAGTAAAATTAATATCTCAGGCGCTTATTACCTTACGAAGAAGTTGTTACTTCCTGTTTTTTTTTAATCATATGGCTTCTGACAGGTTTGACGTGATCCGCCACGAATTCCTTTCCTGTGCCAACCACTTCATCTCAGAGAAGCACTTGCAACCCACGTCGTCAATTATTTGTTGGATCTACTACCATCTTTGTCTTCCCATGCAGTTTTAGCCTTCTACTGCTCCCTCTAGTACCATGGAAGTCACTCCCTGATGTCTTAACAGATGTCCTACCATCCTGTCGCTACTTTTTGTCAGTGTTTTACAAATATTCCTTTCCTCGCCAGTTCCCCGGAGAAACTCTTCATTCCTCACTTAATCAGTCCACCTGATTTTCAATATTCTTCTGTGGCGCCACATCTCAAACACTTTGATTCTCTTCCAGTACGGTTTTCCAACAGTCCATGTTTGACAACCATACCGTGCTGCGCCCAGACGTATATTCCCAGAAATATCTTCCTCAAATTAAGGCCTATACCGGTTAACTTCTCTTGGCCAGGAATGCCATTTTTGCCAGTTCTAGCGTGCTTTTTATGCCCTCCTCGCCATCCGTCATGGGTTATTTTGCCTCCTAGTCAGCAGAATTCCTTAATCTTATCTACTTCGTGAACTCGAATACTAAAGTTAAGTTTCTCGTTGTCCTCAATTCTGCTGTTTGTCATTACTTTCGTTTTTCTTCTGTTTACTGTCAGTTCACATTCTGTACATGGTAGACCGTTCCTTCGCTTTAGCAGCTCCTGTACTTCCTCTTCACTTTCTCTGACGACAGCAATGCCACCAGTGAATCTTATCACTGATATCCTTTCACCTTGGATTCTAATTTCACTGCTGAAACTCTCTTTTAATTCCATCGTGGATTCTTCGTCGTATGGGTTAAGCAGTAGGGACGATAGACTACATCCCTCTTCTACCCGCTTTTTAATTCGAACAATTCGTTCTTGGTCTTTTATTTTAATTGTTCGTTTCTGGGACTCGTACATACTGCATATTAACCGTCTATCCCTATAGCTTACCTTTGTTTTTCTTAGATTTTCGAACATCTTGCACCATTTGACGTTGTGGAATGCTTTTTCCAGGTCGAAAAATCCTATGAATGCGTCCTGATGTCTCTTTAGTCTTGCTTCCTTTATCAACCGCAACGTTTGAGCTGTCTCTCTGCTACCTTTACCTTTCCTAAGGCTAGACTGATCATCATCCCCAATTTTCTTTTGCGTTCTTGAGTATATTATTCCTGTCTGCAACTTGGATGCATCAGTTGTTAAACTGATTGTCGTATAGTTCTCGCACTTTTCAGCTCTTGCAATCTTTGTAATTATATGGATGATGTTTTTATGAACTCGGATGATTTATCGCCAGACTCATACATTCGACATACCAACGTGAATAGAAGTTTTGTTTGCGATGGAATGTTATCTACACCTTCTGCCTTGTTTGATCTTAAGTCTTCCATAGCGCTTTTAAATTCCGATTTCAACACTGGATCCCATATCTCTTCCCTATAGACTCTTATTTCTTCTTCTATCACGTCATCAGACAAGTCTTTCCCTCACAGAGACTTTCAGTGTACTTTTTCCGACTATCTGTTCACTCCTCTCCATTAAACAGTGTACTCGTCCTCGAATTCTTAATGTTGCCACTCTTGCTTTTATTTTCACGGAAGGTTGTTTTGACTTTTCTATATGCTGAGTCTACTCTTCCGACGATCATTTCTTTTCCGGTTACTTCACTTCCTTCATGCAGCCATTTCGCCTTAGCTTCCTTGCACTTCCTATTTATTTATTTCCTAAGTGTATTCCTGAATTTCCCTGAAAATTTTTGTGTTTCCTTCTTTCATCGATCAGCTGAAGTATTACTTCATTTACGTAGTTTTTCCTCGCCGTTACCTTCTTTGTCCCTACGTATGACTCCAGCATCTGTGATGCCCTTTTAAGGGATTTCCACTCCTCGTCAACTGAAATACCTACTGAGTTACTCCTAATCGCAGTGTTTATATCCTCTGGGAACTTGGAGCGCATCTCTTCATTCCTTAGAACTTCCGTATCTCCCTTCTTTGTCCACCGATTCTTCCTGATTAATGTCTCAAACTTCAACCTACTCTACATCACCACTAAATTGTGATCTGAGTCTACCCGCTCCTGGATACGTCTTGCAGTCCAGTATCTGATTTCGGAGCTTCCACCTGATCATTGTGTAACCTAATCGAAAACCAATCGTATCTCACGGTCTTTTCCATGTATACCTCCTCCTCTTGTGATTCTTTAATAGGGTATTTACTACAACTAAATGAAATTTATTGCAGACTTCATTAAGTTTTTCCCCTCATACCTAGTACAAAGTCCATATTATACTGAAATCCTATTCTTCTTCTCCTTCCCCTGGAATCACTTTCCAATCCCTCATGACTATTAGGTTTTCATCTCCCTTTACGTACCGAATTACCAGTTCAACATCTTCAAATACTTCCTCTATCTCTTCACCTTCGGCTTGCGACGTCGACATGTACACCTAAACAGTCGTACTTGGTGTTGTTTTGCTGTAGATTCCGATGAGAACAACCCTATCACTGAACCGTTCACAGTAACACACTCTCTCCTCTGCATTCCTGTTTGTAACGAATCCCACTCTCGCTGTAATGTTTTCCGTTGCTTTTGATATTACACTCTACACCTCTGACCAGGTATACTTGTCGTCTTTCACTGACACCCACTAATCTCCCTCTTCAGGTTTTCTAGCTTCCCTGCCACGTTGAAGCTTCTGACATTCCACGCCGCGACTCGCAGAACGCTTTCCATTCGCTGATTGTCAGTCTTTTTCCCACAGTCATCTGCCCTTAGACAGTGCCCATCCGGAGATGCGATGTAGGCGAAGTAGGGACTATTCCGAAATCCTTTGCCAATGGAGAGATCATCATGAGCGTTTTACGGTTACGGTTCAAATGCCGCGAGTATACATAGTATGTGTCTTTGATGCACTAGTTTCTATTTCATTCTGAACCCTCATGCCGTTGGTCATTGCTGGTTCTACCGCCTTTAGGGTCAGGTGTTCACTCCAAGAGCAAGAAAGAGCCCTGATGTTCGGTCCGCTCCTCTGCCCAATTTGCCGGGACAGTTGGCAGCATGAGGGCGAGCCCTCATGCCGCAAGTCATCGGCCGCCATTTCTGAGGATTTTTATTCCAAATATAAACGGTGGCAGATTCTAAATCGGGACCGACAACATTTTCATTACCTAATCAAATATGCTACCCCAGGACTTACTAAAGCTACGCTCAGAATATCCTTCTGTGGAGCAATGTTATTCTTTAATTCTATTAAAGAAAAGTAGACGATAACTAAAATACTGCTGAATATTTTTCGTGTGGAACACGAAAATTGCGTTTCATGTAAGACAAACACTGCTTTAAAATTTTCCGTTAGTCAACATGATGTTCGCTGTAGCAAGCCTAGAGGTAATATTGAAAGAATTGAAGTAGCACTAAGATTTGTACCATTGCTGTCCTGATATCTGTGGTAATAAAAATAATCTAATCTGAATCACCAAATTCATCCTCTTTTTACGAATCTCACTACGAACCAATTAGGCAATATTATGCTTTGCCAGTTTCCTTGTCCTAAGAGAGAGCTGTTAGGAGGGCTTTTCTGGTTTTGGTTCGGCTGGAAGTACATTAAATCATGTGAGAAACAAGTTCCGCAATGTTGTAATTAATTTCTTTAACTAATTATTCTAACAAGAAATGATGAAATAATCTCCTAACCTCGAAACAACTCTTAAGGTGCGTAACTAGAAACAACTGGTCTTGTAGATCTTGCAGTACTTTTTGACACTTAACATTATCTGACAAAAATTAGGTAAATAGTAATCAATTTCAAATTATAAGTAGATGAAATCCTATTCACCTATTATTAAGGTTTTGTTGATTACATTAATCAAAATGAACGTGAAACATCATGAGTAAGTGTAGTCACTAAGTTATTTTCTTGAATTGACTGTTAAAACTATTACACCAGTCACGATATTCATGAGCATAAATGAAAGAATAAAGCAAATGTTAACGCAGGTAATAAAACGAACTGAAATGTCTAATTTTCAGAACTTTTACACAGTGGACGCACAACTCTGTAAGAAATTCCAGGCAAAGTGACAACCCCGTTTGGTACCCATTTTTCTTTTCTTTGATACATGATACTCATATATGCCTTCCTCTTTTCCACTTAATACATGTCTTCCTCTTTTCCAGGCTATCAGTTGCTACACCTCCAGCTTACCGACATCATTTAATTCTCCTATATTTGAGATTTGGTAGACATTTACTCCAAGCTTTCCTCCTTTCAAAGGTGTTTTCTGGCTTCAACATATTCTGAACGCTTCCACTTGAAATTAATTTAGCTAACAAGAGTGTATTAGCTGTGACCAATTATCTTTGGTACAGGTCACAACAGGAGCCCTCTCCCAATAAACTGTTTCCTTGACTAGCATCACTCTCTGTTCTATTGTAAGCATCAGCTAACGCAGAATGAGAATTAGCATCAGAATCGTCAGAAATGTCGATGTCTTTCCCATTTTCTTATTCATCTGTATCACGTAACTTATTTGCACGCATGCCACAAGTTTAGGATCAACTGTAGGCATCTATCACGTCTTAGGAAGTCATTTTATTCTACAGCTAAAAGATAACATAGTTTATGCATTTAATAAAATGCTAAAAATAAGAAAATTCAGAAATGCAATTGGAAGCTGAGCCGTGGCGGCTGGCGCTAGGGTGTTCTACTTGCATCGCTGATGTCGATATTCGGCTGTCTTGCTATCTTTGTCTGCTCTCCCCGGCGGTTTTCTGGGTGAACGTTTGACGGGAGAGTCTCCGGTCGGCGTTCAACGAGCCAATTTGTGTAGAAAACAAGCCGGCGTCCCTAACCGTGGTGCATGGGCCACGCCGTACTCGCCGCCCTTGTGTTTTGTCGTGCCGGATGCACGGTGCAGATCATTGGGCGCCTTCACGTCAAAATTAGTGGTGGGTTCGTCGTTTCACACTGAACAGCTTCCCGGCTTGTAATTTGCAAACTCGAAGTTAAATATGACTTTTATTATGTGTTTAACTAAGTAGACTGTTGAAGCATATTGTGGCATGGGTAGCTGTCGGGAATGGATCTGAACATAGTCCCACAGTAGCTATTTTAAGAAGGCCGATGATCCTCATTTCGTATCTCATCATCTGTGGAGTGTGTGTTTTAAGTGGTTTTCATGCAAATTTTAACTTGTTATAGGACATACTGATTCCTTGGGGTCAGGTTGCCGTTGTGTACGCGACCGGCAGCCGTAGGGTTAGTGGTTTAATCGCTTGTCACGGCAGGATTTGGTATGTTTATTTGATGTTAAAACTACCTTAAGGCAACTGGAACTGATCTCTACGTTTCCTGCTAATTTACTGGAAGTGTTGCTCCATAAGAGTTTGGGGCATGCTTATTGTATATTGCAGTGTGGCTGTGATTTGACCTTGTTTTCATTGCAATCTATTCGTGCTGCAGGCCATTTGTTAAGTCTTCTCCTTTCCTGTCGTCGGTGCGGTTATGGATTCTTGCCAGGACCGCTCATTGTGAGGCTGGTCGGAATATATATAAATATATACTGCCTTCTACTGAGTTTGTGCACAAGCCGTGGGGAGTGAACGCTCGTATTGCCTGCCGGCCGTAGAGTTATTGCTTCCAAATACTGTTGTGGGCCTGACGCTGTTCTCTAAAGTGAAGTGCAATTTGGGAATCATTCCGAGTCATTATGTCCGTTAGTTAAGTGAGGCCACTTTGTTAATATTAGCGTTTCTGTAAGTTATTTAACAATTATGTTAATCATATGTGTATCTTTAATGAATTGGTAACTTGTTATTTTTCTGTGCGCCAGTTTTGCGTCCATGATTGGCCCACTTTCCATTTTTAGTATAACCATGTTTCACTGTGGACCTTCATGTTGGCAGTTCAGTTTTATTAAGCTTTAAGATCTTAGTTTTGTTAATGAAATTGTGGTATTATCTGGCTCTGTAACTGTGGGTTGGAAGTGTATAGTGTTACTAGTCTTTTGAGTTATGGTTAAACAAGAACGGTTGTTTATGATTCATTATTCACCGTGCCTACTATCTATGATTTTGGTTGTGGACGCAAAATATGATTCTTATTCGTGTTTATGTAATTCAATTAAACTGAAGAGTTATATATTGTATCATTGAGAGGGCAAATGTCCGAACTGAACTTTATAATAAAGTCTTTTTTGAGTCAAATTAAAATTGTATAACAGTCACAAGCTTGTCTACCACCAGTGATCCCGGGCATCCTATTTCCTTTAAATAACTGTGGTAAGACTGTCATTTTTGATTTTCTAAAGAACTGAGTATTACCACGGTGTCGTAATTAGTAAGTAATATACAGGGTGGTCCGTTGATAGTAACCGGGACAAAAGTCTCACGAAATAAGCATCAAACGAAAAAACTACAAGCAATCAAACTTGTCTGGCTTGAAAGGGGAAACCAGATGGCGCTATGGTGGGCCCGCTAGATGGCACTGCCATAGGTCAAACGGATATCAACAGCGTTTTTTTAAAAAAATAGGAACCCTTTTTATTACATATTCGTGTAGTACGTAATGAAATATGAATGTTGTAGTTGGACCGCTTTTATCGCTTTGTGATGGATGGGGCTGTAATAGTCACAAACGTATAAGTACGTGGTATCGCGTAACAATCCCCCAGTGCGGACGATATTTGCTCCGTGATACATTACCCATGTCAAAATGAACCGTTTACCAGTTGCGGAAAAGGTAGATATCGAGTTGATGTATGGCTATTGTGATCAAAATGCCCTACGGGCGTGTGCTATGTATGCTGATCGGTATCCTGGGCGACATCATCCAAGTATACGGACCGTTCAACGGATATTTACGTTATTTAAGGAAAGAGGAATTGTTCAGCCACATGTGAAACGTCAACCACGACCTGCAACAAATGATGATGCCCAAGTAGGTGTTTTAGCTGCTGTCGTGGCTAATTCACACATCAGTAGCAGAGAAACTGCGCGAGAATCGGGAATCTCAAAAACGTCGGTGTTGAGAGGAATGCCAAATGCATTGACGTTGACGGACATAATTTTGAGCATCTTCTGCATTAATGTGGTATTTACAGGTAATCACGCTGTAACAGCATGCGTTCTCAGAAATGATAAGTTCACAAAGGTTCATGTATCACATTGGAACAACCGAAATAATATGTTCAAAGGTATCTACGTTCTGTATTTTAATTTAAAAAACCTACCTGTTACCAGCTGTTCGTCTAAAATTGTGAGCCATATGTTTGGGACTATTACAGCGCCATCTATTACAAAGCGAAAAAAGTGGTCCTACTAAAACATAGTTCTTTAAGTGCTCCACGAATATGTAATAAAAAGTGGGGGTTCCTATTTTAAATAAACGCAGTTGATATCCATTTGACCTATGGCAGCGCCACATAGCGGGCCAACCATAACGCCATCTGGTTTCCCCCTTCAAGCTAGACAAGTTTCGTTCTTTGTAGTTTTTTTGTTTGACGCTTATTTCGTGAGATATTTGGCCCGGTCACGATCAATGGACCACCCTGTATAGTTTATTGGACTTATGTAACTACCAAACATAATGCAAAGCATGCAGTGAGACACAAAGTCATGTTTACGCTCACTTCTGAATAAAATTCCTTATCATTAGACGGACAAAATCAAGTTAAACTGTTGAATGTGGCTTTACACGTGCACAGGTTAAAACGAAGGTACTGAAAAACAGAGCCCGTGTTTTTTTCTGCACATTCAGTGTTTACATTGTCTATGAGATACTGATGTTTCTGGTCAAGGTTCTATCATTTTTTTCTTTTGACGGGGATAAAGGGATGATGTGACGTTACTGTCCCTTATCACTATATGATATTAATTTATCTGCTACTGCTATTTCGTGTTATTTTGCTGAGAATACTGAAAGTGTTTGCTTTGAAAGGTAACTTCGCACCCTCCGCATTTGAGTGGGGTGTCGCTTAATATGTTCGTTTGAACTTTTTTGAGGGTAGAGGAAGTCAGAGCATCTGATTAGATAAAGCCCATCTAATTGTGGAAAAGGTTTGTTTTCTCTTAAATCGGTTGATGATTAAAATGTCTGTATATATAAAGTGACTTTGTACTGACACTACAATATCAGACACTAGATTGACGATTACAAGTGCGGTAAACTCAATTGCTATAGACAGTGTCATTGGCACATTAGACTAACTAACCATGAAGGCACCGTTTGGCCAATCAACTACATTGTTTTTTATAAATGTGCAGCTTGTATGCATAAGGCGGGAACTTATTTGCACTTTCCCCTAGTTTTTCATGAATTAGAAACAACCCTTATACAATACATTGGCAAAAGTATAGAGTCATCGCGTGCATGGGGTGTTTCTTAGAAATACTAGTTACAAAGCACCAAATAAGAGATGGGATCTGTTTTCTTGCTTCGAACTGGAGAGGTAATTTGGAGCGATCGCGTTCTAGTAGAGATGTGGTGCTGTTCGGCACAGTTTGCTATTGTTCACGAAAATAAGTTCACAATATGCGGTATGGAAATCTACTGTATATTCTGAAAACCTCATTTACATTTTGCTTCTAATACCCAACTTGGGTTGCAAGTTAGATTTGTTGTGAACTGCAATTTGGAATCCTTTGAATGTTGCCAATATCTTCAAGCTTACTTCACGAACTGCCGTCGTAAGTAAAGTTGATTAAAGTATATTTACACGTGGTTGGGTGACACATTACAAATAACCTGACTTCTCAGCTACACTGTGTCAGCGTTGTTCTTGTACACAGTGACCATCTACAAAGATAACTTACATACTATTTTGTGAAAGTGATTAATGATCATTGCAGTCACCCATCTTGTATCAGTATGATTGAGTTTTACTTTGTTATGCCCTGAAAGCACTTATTAGCATTGCCCTTGTTCGTCTTGTACTGTATTACAAGGATATACACTCCTGGAAATGGAAAAAAGAACACATTGACACCGGTGTGTCCGACCCACCATACTTGCTCCGGACACTGCGAGAGGGCTGTACAAGCAATGATCACACGCACGGCACAGCGGACACACCAGGAACCGCGGTGTTGGCCGTCGAATGGCGCTAGCTGCGCAGCATTTGTGCACCGCCGCCGTCAGTGTCAGCCAGTTTGCCGTGGCATACGGAGCTCCATCGCAGTCTTTAACACTGGTAGCATGCCGCGACAGCGTGGACGTGAACCGTATGTGCAGTTGACGGACTTCGAGCGAGGGCGTATAGTGGGCATGCGGGAGGCCGGGTGGACGTACCGCCCAATTGCTCAACACGTGGGGCGTGAGGTCTCCACAGTACATCGATGTTGTCGCCAGTGGTCGGCGGAAGGTGCACGTGCCCGTCGACCTGGGACCGGACCGCAGCGACGCACGGATGCACGCCAAGAACGTAGGATCCTACGCAGTGCCGTAGGGGACCGCACCGCCACTTCCCAGCAAATTAGGGACACTGTTGCTCCTGGGGTATCGGCGAGGACCATTCGCAACCGTCTCCATGAAGTTGGGCTACGGTCCCGCACACCGTTAGGCCGTCTTCCGCTCACGCCCCAACATCGTGCAGCCCGCCTCCAGTGGTGTCGCGACAGGCGTGAATGGAGGGACGAATGGAGACGTGTCGTCTTCAGCGATGAGAGTCGCTTCTGCCTTGGTGCCAATGATGGTCGTATGCGTGTTTGGCGCCGTGCAGGTGAGCGCCACAATCAGGACTGCATACGACCGAGGCACACAGGGCCAACACCCGACATCATGGTGTGGGGAGCGATCTCCTACACTGGCCGTACACCACTGGTGATCGTCGAGGGGACACTGAATAGTGCACGGTACATCCAAACCGTCATCGAACCCATCGTTCTACCATTCCTAGACCGGCAAGGGAACTTGCTGTTCCAACAGCACAATGCACGTCCGCATGTATCCCGTGCCACCCAACGTGCTCTAGAAGGTGTAAGTCAACTACCGTGGCCAGCAAGAGCTCCGGATCTGTCCCCCATTGAGCATGTTTGGGATTGGATGAAGCGTCGTCTCACGCACGTCAGGCACGAACGCTGGTCCAACTGAGGCGCCAGGTGGAAATGGCATGGCAAGCCGTTCCACAGGACTACATCCAGCATCTCTACGATCGTCTCCATGGGAGAATAGCAGCCTGCATTGCTGCGAAAGGTGGATATACACTGTACTAGTGCCGACGTTGTGCATGCTCTGTTGCCTGTGTCTATGTGCCTGTGGTTTTGTCAGTGTGATCATGTGATGTATCTGACCCCAGGAATGTGTCAATAAAGTTTCCACTTCCTGGGACAATGAATTCACGGTGTTCTTATTTCGATTTCCAGGAGTGTAGTTTTATTAAGCTGAGATAGTGGAGTCAACTTTCTCTAGAGGTATGACGTCGTCTTTGGCTGATATACATTCACAGTATAACCAACAGACTAAGAACTTTCAATGGAAAAGACTTTTACCTTCTGGATGCAATGAAAATTATAATTTTATCAATGTCATTCTAATTTTCCTCTATGAGCAACCAGGTGTTGTCAAGCTGGTGTTTATGATATACTAATGTTACGCCACAAGATAATTTTATTGTATAATATTAATTTTTTTTTAAGTCCTATCTAGTGCGCAGAGAACCAAGGAGATCAACTTCGGCCAATGTACCAATGGAAACGTCAGGAAGGAGTGCCACCGACGTAGTGGATACGACGTCACCACTCAAACGCTTCCACACAGCCTCCGAGCAAGGGAACAGAAGAGCAAACTAGGCATATCTACATCACTGGGCAATTTGAGTAACGCTGCACAACATTAGCGTCCGAGCGCCACTTCAGTAGTCAAACGTTGTAGAAAGACACAAGCTCTGAGACAAAGAACAATTTATGACTTACATTGAGGCAAGTAGCTCTGACACCAATAAACGAGGGAAAATTCGATCATACATATAGAGACCACACTCTTTAAAAACCGTTAATTTCGGGGCTCAAAGACACATCCAGTCGTGCCACCATTCTGTCCACGTCGCTGGAACCAGAGAGTACTATTTCCTATTGAACATCACTGAAACCAGGACAAGTTGAACGATGATGCTCTCTCTGCTACTCTTTTGTTGCCCTGGAGTCCGAGATGCAGCTAACCTCATGTAAACCACAGATTTGCTATGCTGTTGCTGCCTACTGGAACATTGCGGATGAGGAGAGGACCGAAGTAGAGTGATTGCCGCTACACATAGTCAGTTGCTGATGATCTGTAAGCTGTAATCTCGACAACGTGCCGGCACGACGTGTCCACACATCTCTCTGGTTGATGTATGGACATCTGCTGCAGTCTTGGTCGATCCATGGTCGATGTCCAGGAACTATTCTTGACCACAAGCGACACCCCGGATCACACATTCATCTGAGCCTGCAAGGACTGTCTGCCAGTGTGTTGAGGATGAACAGTACTGTTCTGCAGAAGGTCTTGTTGGGAAACGCCTGCCCATCGCCATACTGCAATATCTACAACATACAGTCGTGGCTCATTGAGCTTCAGCTCCAATGCTGTGACTGGCTGATGGGACCTCAACACTTCTTCACAGCTCACGCTTATGCCTGGACACTGTCAGTCACACTCGCAAACATAACGGCCCTGTAAGCTCAACCTAGATAGAAACTATATATATATATATATATATATATATATATATATATATATATATATATATATATACACTCCAAGAAATTGAAATAAGAACACCGTGAATTCATTGTCCCACGAAGGGGAAACTTTATTGACACATTCCTGGGGTCAGATACATCACATGATCACACTGACAAAACCACAGGCACATAGACACAGGCAACAGAGCATGCACAATGTCGGCACTAGTACAGTGTATATCCACCTTTCGCAGCAATCCAGGCTGCTATTCTCCCATGGAGACGATCGTAGAAATGCTGCATGTAGTCCTGTGGAACGGCTTGCCATGCCATTTCCACCTGGCGCCTCAGTTGGACCAGCGTTCGTGCTGGACGTGCTGACCGCGTGAGACGACGCTTCATCCAGTCCCAAACATGCTCAATGGGGGACAGATCCGGAGATCTTGCTGGCCAGGGTAGTTGACTTACACCTTCTAGAGCACGTTGGGTGGCACGGGATACATGCGGACGTGCATTGTGCTGTTGGAACAGCAAGTTCCCTTGCCGGTCTAGGAATGGTAGAACGATGGGTTCGATGACGGTTTGGATGTACCGTGCACTATTCAGTGTCCCCTCGACGATCACCAGTGGTGTACGGCCAGTGTAGGAGATCGCTCCCCACACCATGATGCCGGGTGTTGGCCCTGTGTGCTTCGGTCGTATGCAGTCCTGATTGTGGCGCTCACCTGCACGGCGCCAAACACGCATACGACCATCATTGGCACCAAGGCAGAAGCGACTCTCATCGCTGAAGACGACACGTTGAAACGTCCCCTTAGAACAATTTTGCATGTGAAACGTCCACTTAGAACAATTGTACACGACTGTGCTTAACCTGGCACACAATAATTTTAGCGCAACGCAATCTGACTACCAAAAGCCCTGCAAAAGAATGGCCCTGACAAACATTAAACTATACCTTTCACAAATCACTTACCTCACAAAAATCTTCGCTGCTCGAACTACTGCAATACAGCGAGTGCCACTACTGCCAGCTAAATAAAAGATACAAACTACGGAAGGCACTAACTACTGATAGTCTTAGCAAATGAAAGATTCTCATAGAGAACAAACAATGTATTTACCTCAAGATTCATAATATATACAGCAGTTCATGACATTTTTCAAAACTCCGCCATCTCTCTCCCCACATCCACCACTGCTGGCGGCTCACCTCCAACTGCCCAACGCAATCTGCTGTTCACATCCAGCTATAGCAGTTCATGACAACAATGGCAGGCAACAATGCAAACTAGCCACATACTGCACACAGCACAGCCAGTGATTTTCATACAGAGAGCGCTACGTAACGTTGCCAATAAGAAAACATAAACATCAAACTTACATAAAGAAAACATAAACAGCCTACTTACATAGCCCCCATGCTCCCCACAAAAAATTTTACAAATGTTTTTGGCCAGTGGCCAATAATGATTTGATAAAATTTTTCATAATTACACTAACAAAGATATCCAATGCACACACTTATTGATACAATGTTGGTCAACAGCTAAAATTTTTTTCACAGTCAATAAAGACAGTCCTGATCATTCATCATAAGAGTAAACCTGCAGTTTGTTAGCTCAAAGTCTGAGCAGTAAAATACAATGCACACGGAAGTAGTGGATTTCCATGCAGTCTTGAAGAAGTAGTATTGTCCTTCCAACGGTAAGACAGTGCTGACTCTTGACATGCTGACAGGTAATGGGCCACAACAGAGCAAACCCACAGCAGAGTCAGTCGACGTTTCGAAGAATATTGGTAGGTAGGTCATCACAGAGTAGACCCACTGTAGTCCTGGTAGAGATTGTGGTATTGGTGGGCCACCAGAGGTGCAGACCCACTGTAGTCCTTGTAGAGATGGCCAGCAGCCATCTGTTGCGACTGTGCAGGTGCACAATCACCATTGAAGAGTCTTGCGGATAATAGAGCAAGTCCATAACCACCACTTGTGCACTCACAAAGTTTTTGGAATTGTCCTTAGAACCAGCAATGCTGTTATCCAGTCCCTTGCTGAATTAGTAACACACGTGCAAACACTAACAGTCCCAACTTCACACATAGTGTCCATATAGTATGACCAACAGAAAAGTGTGCAGTGAAATGAATGCTTACAAGTTAATAATATGATGAACTGGTGTCAATTACAATTTTATGACGTAAGAATACAATTACAAAGGTACAAAATACATCATTAAAAACATAACAATACAGATAACATTTGTAGTAATAGGGGCTTTACAAAAGAATAGAAATAAACATATACATCAGTGTTACAGGAATTATGACATGAGTACAAAAAGAAAAGATCAGAATCACTTTTGAAACATCAACTTCACACATGAGCATTAAAACAAAACAGAATAAATAAAGTCTAAGCATCTTTACAAAGAAAATAACAGAGTATTAGAAAAATTCTACAACATAGCTCTCATCAGCTAAACACATAAAGACAGAAAAAACACAAATACACAAGGGCACACAAACATATAGCGGAATAACACAAAAGGAAAGGACAGGGTTTGTTTTCAGTGTAGCATTTGGTACTGCAGTCCACCCCACAACTTCATTCGATAGATCTTTCGTCGTATTTCATCCTTTGTTTCCACCAAAAAATTCTATCTAAGCATGCTTTCTGTATTTATATGTTCACACATTGCTTACCTCATCATTTATTTCCAAGAAAATCCTACCTATACCTCGTTCCTGTATTCTATTCATATTTCTTTCAAAATAATTATTTCTGATTGTACAATACTCATTGGGGCCCAAATCTCTCTTCGCAATGCATTCTTTACCTATTCTTCATAGTCAGTTTCTTATATAGTCTACCCCCTCTTAAGCTAACTTAAATCTACTGAGCTCAGATGCTAAACTAAGGGACGAGGCAATGCAGCATCACAACAAATCAACACAAACAGAAATGACAAAAAATGCAAATTGGCAAAGCTAGCAGCATAAATTAGCAAAAGTCAAATTCAATAACACTATGCCTGGCAAACAGCAGCAACTTATACCTAAACATGACATAGCGCAACCAGAAAAAATATTACAGTAAAAACAACAATGCAGACAAGGGAAATGCATATTCACATCTTAATGTCTATGTAATTGAAGTGGTGCACCATAACAACTGATTGTAAAAAAATATTACCATGTACCTGAAAAGAAAATTAAGTGTTACTGTTACTAGTTACTTCTTATTGTTCTTTCCTTTCCAAGTGCTCCTTTTTTAAAGAATGTGGATTACAAAATTATCATTTAATAGATCTGTTGACAGAAAGAGTTCACATTAGCAAATGCATCTCATTTTATAAAAGCAATGCTGCAACACAGCTGGAAACCAGATATCAAATGAAATAAGCAATTACGCAAACCAAAGCATAAAAATGTCATTCAGTAGTCATGTGACATTTCATTTCATAAGTTAATTGCTCTCAACTCTCGTACAAAGACTCTTGTCATAATCAGGTGTGCAGATGTAAAAATATTTCTTGTCATTTTGTTAGGCATTTCAGTAAATATCATAAATTTTTAAGTAACGAGGGTGTCGCATTAGCGATGAAAGGCACACTCTAATGGCTTGTTCTCCAGGTGTTTGACACAGCTGTGTGCCCACAACGCATTACAAAAATCATATGTTTTCAAGTAACGAGCGTGTCGCATTAGCGATGCCCTCTACAAAGGAATGTCATAAACAGGGCTCTAGGCCTCTCTTTGTCCTTCTCTTCCACCTGTGCCTCTGGCACACCCTAATGGCTTTCTTTTCTACCTGAGCGTCTGAAAAGGCTTGTTCTCCAGGTGTCCGACACACCTGGGTGCCCACGTCGCATTATGTGCAGGTGGTCACTTAACTTTCTTACGGAAATATTTACGACAGCAGTTTCCGATACAGTGACAGTCTCATATACAAAATTTCACAGGTCAAGAATTTGCGTTACAAATCTGTAGAAACAAAATGCTATTGATATGACAGTGTCCAAAATATTTTCGCTTGCATTGTGATACATTCACGCATTTACACACACATTTCATAACTCTCAAAGTACGATTCTTGGTTTCCAACATCCTTTTTCACAAGTCAAGAGTCCCTAACTTCTATTCATTATTCATATACATATAAACACGTAATCACATTCCTCATATATGGTAGCATCATCTTATTGACATAAACATACCTCAACAGCATAATACACATCGTCGTCGTAAAAATAACATCATAACACCTCAGTCAAATGTCAAAAACGTCGTAGCTTCCTCCAATGATTTCAAAACCTAAAGAAAATTCTCTGCTCATTTCAGTAGTGTCATCTACCTCAAACGTACTTTAAAAATTGTGATCTCATACCCAATACATCATTCAAAGCTCTCAACAGTATCACAATGGTTCCGAAAAAATATGAACAGTTCACAAAGTACAGACAAAATACAATTTCTTAAGTGTGAAATAATCCAACTCTGTAATTGCGTAGACATGTGTCACTGACGTAGTAAAAGGATGTTTGTTTCTCTGTTAAATGATCAGATAGGTGTGTAATTTATGTGTTAGAGAAATATGGTACCGATGTGTAAAGTTGTATAAGAAAATACCATATTAGCTAGGGCTCCTTATGCTTGCCAAACACATGGTACACAAAGTAGGCGTGTACCCCCCTGAGGTTTATTGTAATTATATCCTCAGATATTACAGCTTACAGCAATGAAATGAAATGTATTGCGAAAAACTTTCTTTGTAATTCAAAAATCTTTAAAAATAAATGTTTTAAGTACAAAATTAATCACTTAAATACGTGTCCTGTAGCGCTAAATGTGCGTCTTGCTGTAAGATAATCTCTGGGAAGTGTCGTAATCATTGTCCTCCGAAAGCTAAGTTCTGCAGAAGTCAATGTACTTACCTCATGATAAACAAAGTGAAATGCTTTGCGTATAGATAACTTAGTTATTACGCTTATTGCCGTGATGAGGAAAGTACTGTGCTGTAACGTATTGTTGTCCTACGGAAAAGGCTGTCTACTTGTAGCAATAGCACAAAAGTCACCACTAAAACATGTCTCACTTTATAGAAGAATTCAGAAAAAACTGTGCAGATATAAAACAGATACACCGCAAAAGCAACATTGTAAATTGTCACGCATTAGTAACGTCGTGATATAATCGTGTAGCTGTCACACAAACCAACCACTGTGTCATCTGGCATTTCACATAAAGCACCTCAAATCCAGAATCCACTCTCAAGCAAACGAAAATGTTGCATGAAAATTTCATTAGCAGGGCTGGTAAATGTTCTAATCGTGCAACTAACAAGGAGGAATGTATAAATAACAACACTGTGTCGTCTGTTCGCAATAACAATGCATTCGCAATTACTTGTCTAAGTTACCTATGTTCTTGACTGGATGGTTAGTTAGCTTTAAACATAGTTGCATGTTAACAGTTTCTCAGTGTGACAAATTGTACAAGTGGTGTGAAGTGAAAATTGCAAAGACTAAGTTAAAAAGCAGATTATCTGTCAATAAATGGTTTTACATGAGAAATGTGGTGTAAACCTTTACTCTTCCTAGTACGCAGAGTTTCAACTTCAACGCAATTATCATGTGGTATACGTCGGATTCTGTAAGGTCCATTGTAAACTAGAAAGAATTTGTGACTCAAGTGTTTCTTCTTATGTGACAGTGAATGAGCTTTAATGAGAACTTTCTGACCAATATATAATTTCTTTGCATTTGCTTTACCGTGTAGTTTTCTCCTTTTGTCTGCTGCAGATTTTATATTTTTAAGAGCCAAATCAATTATGTCTTTGTGTCGAAGTTTACGTGTATTCGGGAAAGGTACAAGCTCTCTGATTCTGTTCGGAGGTTCTACATTCTTCAGTACAAGAGTAGGTGGTAAAGCAGTGGAATCATGAGGCATTTCATTCAGCACATTTTGAAATAAGTGTAAATATCTGTCCCAATGCTGATGCTTTCTGTGACAATAAAGTCTGCAAAGCTTATTGATTTCTTTCATAATCCGTTCAGACGGGTTACAATGTGGTGAATACAATGAAATAAATACAGGTTTGATTTTATGATTCCGAAGCATGCGTGACCAAACAGCAGATCTGAATTGCGGTCCGTTATCTGAAATGACTTTACTAACGTGTCCCACTTCACGTAAGAAATTTTTAACAAAGGCGTTGGATACAGACCGTCCAGTGGCTTTACGTAACGTAGTGAAAGAAACAAATTTTGAAGTAAGTTCAACAGCGACTAGAACGTACGAAAATCCATTCGATGTTCCGACAAGGGGTCCCAAGAGATCAACAGCAGCAAATTCTTTTAATTTAGAAGGAATGATAGGAAACAGCGGAGCACGATGGGAGACAGTAGATGGTTTCGCCTTTTGACAAAGTTTACAAATAGACAAGACTCTTCGAATTCGCTTTTCCATATTGTTAAAATAACAAGTCGTTCGAAGAATATGATAACATTTTCGTGGGCCAAAATGTGCGTAGCTGAAATGAATGTACCAAATGAGCTTATTAACAAAATCGTCTGGAATGCAAAGTACCCATAGCTTGTCATCAACAGTGCAGCGTTGGAAGAGTATGTTGTTTCTAACCAGGTAATAATGCCGAATCTGAGTGTGTGTCTTTTCATGCCATTTACTTTTGATGTCTTTCCAAATCGGATCTTTATCTTGTTCATGAGCAATGTCCTTTAAAGATGTGGTGATGAAGTTTTCAAAGGCGACTTTCTGAATGTAAAGAATACTGAAATTTTTCTCGAGGTTGCCTTCTGTGTTACTTTTCTCAAGCCCAGCCGGTGCGCGTGACAGCGCGTCCGCAACAATGTTCTCCTTGCCGGGAATGTAGACTATTGTGAAGCGGAATTCTTGCAGAAACAATGCCCAACGTTTTAACCTATCATGATTTAATTTTGAAGACATAAGAAATTGTAATGCACGATGATCACTGTATACTTTTACGTGCTTACCAGAAAGAAAGAAACGGAATTTGTTAAATGCCCAAACGATAGCTAAAGCTTCTAATTCAGTAACGGAATAATTTTTTTCAGATTTTGTTAGCACTCGGCTAGCAAAAGCAATGGTTTTCTGAATGGTAGTGTCATTTTCTTTGGCTTCTTGAAATAAATGGGCACCAAGACCGACTTTAGAAGAATCCGTGCTAAGGCAGAAATCTTGTGACAGATCTGGATGAGCTAGTATTGGCGCGTGAAGTAACGCTTCTTTCAAAGAATTGAATTCCAACTGTGCTTGTTCGTCCCAGTTCCAAATAGTATTTTTTCCAGTGAGAGAACAAAGTTTTGGTGTAACTAGAATTTGCATATTCAGAAAACGACGGTAAAAATTTACGAGACCTAGAAAACTGCGGACTTGTCTTTTTGTGGATGGAACTGGAATGGCTCTGATTGCTTCTAACTTTTCAGGATCCGGCTGAATGCCTTCAGAAGAAATAATATGTCCCAAAAACTTCACCTTTGACCTACCGAATTCAGACTTTTCCAAGTTAACTGTAATTCCAGACTCTGCAAAAATACGTAACAAACTGTCGAGGATGCGGTTATGTTGTTCCCATGAAGCTTCTGCTATTAGAATATCGTCCACATATAAGGTGATGTGACGTTTTAAGAACTCAGGTAATATGGAATTTAACCCGCGAATGAATGCTGCTGAAGAAATGTTCAAACCAAAAGGAAGTTTCCGAAACTGATAACAAACACCGAAACAAAGGAAAGCTGTGTATTTTCTGCATTCTGGATGAAGTTCGATCTGATAAAAGCTGGATCTGAGATCAATGGAAGACAACACTTTTACACCATTAAAATTTTGAAGAAGTTCTTCCATCGTCTGTGGCCTATCTGTTTCAGGAATGATGATAGTATTGATTTGTCTCGAATCTAAGACAAGCCTGATCGATCCATTTTTCTTCTCAACAACGTGTAACGGATTGTTGTATGAGCTTACTGCAGGCTCAATAATGCCCTCGTCAAGCATAGATTGTATTTCTGTTCTAACACGGTCCCTATAATGTGCTGGAATTACGTATGGTCTAACACAAAATTTAGTATGCTCACGAACACGAAATTGATATTGAAATCCCTTGATTGTTCCTGTTTTGTGAGTAAAAACTGTGGAATGTGCTTGTAAAATCTCAAAAAGGTCCTGCCTATCAGTGTCATTACAATTCTCAATTGTTTGAATTTTATTCTGAATTAACTCATTAGTTTCAAATATGCCGTCGATGTCATCGCTGTCAGTACTTGCAGAGTGATTGTTAGTGTCTAGTTCCATAGAAAATTCCGAACTGTTATCTAACAGAAGGTAAAGCCGATTAATTTCCTCATCATGGTTTGAGAGCCAGTCTTCAAATTTCAAAGCTATTGACATACCTTCTTTCTCTAAACTTATTTCAGCATCGTGAAAGCTTAAAATTGCTTTGTATTCATTCAAAAAGTCTACTCCCAGTATAATTTCCGTCGACAATAATGGAACAATAAGAAAGTTCATAGAGAAGCTGTGGCTTTGGCAAAAGAATTCTAAATTGGTTTGTTGGCGTACATCTACACTTTTTCCAAAGATTGCACCTTGTAATTTAATCTTACGTAACGGAAGTGTGGGGCAATTGTTCGATTTGTTGCATTTGCTAAAAGCTGTTTCACTAATTACTGAAATAGGACTGCCAGAGTCAAGTACTGCCGTAAATTTTACGTCATTTACAGTAATGTGAATCACAGGATATGCAATGTTGTTATGTTTTACGTCGTGTTCCTGGAGTAAGATGTCCCTAATGTCTTCCATTTTTACGTAATTACTAGCTACGGCAGCTCCGTCGTCAGTTTCATAAGTACATATTGTGGCTGCCAGCGGTGTGAGTCATCGCCTATTGTCTCTTTGTTGGCGCGCGTCGTTATTGGGATTTGGAGACCTAACTTCTACAAATTCATTGTGACGAGAGTGCTCTGCTCTATTTAAATCTCGCCAGTTCTGATGCAATTCAGGTCTGTCGTTACGATCATATCGTCTGTCGTCATGTCGGTAGGTTGGATAGTTTCTTTCTTGTCGGTCATGTGGTGGAGAATTTCTCCCAGAATCGTAACTACGCGCTGGACCATCGCGTCTAAAGTTATTCTGTCTCCCTTGATAATAGTTATTTTGGTTCCCATATTGTCTGTTTCTCTGATTGTCTCTGTGATAGTCATTACCGCGGAAAGGTGATCTTTCCCTGTAACTATTACTCTGCCAGTGGTTATCATATGGGTGGTGTCTGTTTTGGTCACGATTTACGTTATAAGAATAGGTTTGTCGTGGCCATTTATTGTTTCTGTCGTCACGGAATTGTGACGGATGTGACCTGTAGTGATTGTTTTCCTGTTTTCGCATCCCGCGACTGTCTGTGTCAATTTCCAGTTCTTGTAACAATCCCTGAAAAGCTTCAATGTCGTCTTTGCAACGTCCTGCCAAAATAATATGTCGTAAATGTTCAGGCAGTTTGATTAAGCAAATGCGGATGAGTTCTGAGGGGCTGTATGGGTTTGATAGGTACTGATTCTTGTGCAACATGTCTTCAAAATATTTGACAAGACTGGAAAATTCAGATTGTTCAAAGTGTTTCATCATCATGATGCTATGTTTTACGCGATCTTGTGTAGCTTGTGACCAATATGCTGAGAGGAACGCATGGTAAAATTCTCCTTCACTGTGACAATCGTGAATGACCGATCGCATTCTTACAGCTGGTTCATTCTCCAAATAGCCACACATAAATTCTAACCTGTGCTCCAATGACCAGTTGGGAGGGAAACAATGAGAGAATTGATGGAGCCACGCTTGTGGATGAATGTCGTTGGCAGAATTCTTGAATGTTTTGAATTTACGTGTAGTAATGAACAGCTTATAGTCAAAGTCATCATGTCGGCGAGTCACATATCGCTCATTGTTACGTCGTGTCGGCGGTTCCATCTCAAAATTCGGTGTACCTTGCCAATTTCTTTCATAATTACCGAAATGCCCTGTGCTATTATTTTGTGGCTTTTCCGTATTTCTAAGTTCCTCTTCCCGTGTTGGAGCGCGAGTATCCTCTGAAATACGTAATTCTTGTATTACCTGTGTCAGCTGATCTTGTACTTCCCGGATTTCTCTTTTGTACTGTGTATTGATTTGATTTTGATTTTGTTTGAATTTTCTTATTTGTTCATAGTCTTCTGTGTCAGTGAAGGCTACGGGTCTTGTGTCATTCAGATCATCATCTACCTTTGTAGATAAGTTAGTGACCTGATCCGAAAGTTCGGCTACTTTCTCCGATAGTGAACACATTTCCTCAGTGTGTTTTTCTGAACCAAGTTTCAGAGTGTCCATTTGTGTTGAAATCGAATCTACTGTGTTCTTTAAGTTTTCCTGAGTTTTTGCCAGTTGCGTAACCGAATCGGTAGATGCAACTGAGTCTATTTTAGCCCACAAGGTCTCATGATTTTCATGAACAATGGTTTGCAGCTCTTTTATGGCTGCTTCGTGATTCTGTAATACATTCTCATGACGCGAAAAAATAGGTTGGAAATGCTCACAAATTTGTGTTTTTGCGTCATTACAGACTTTCTGACATTTCGATTCTATTTTATGTAACTCAGTAGTTAAATCTTCACGTGTTTGTTCAAGCATATGTTCCACTGAGTCTAACTTTTGAAGCTTTTGTTCCATTGTGTCTAACTTTTGAAGATTTTGTTCCACTGTGTCTAACTTTTTAAGATTTTGTTCCACTGCGTCTAACTTTTGCTGTGTTTGTCTCTGGTGTTGTTCCATTGTGTCTAACTTCTGAAGCTTTTCTCCCATTTGTTGCATTAATTGTAATAACAATGCATTGGTGTCTGAAACATGTTCCTCAGTGCTTTTCGCCAGTGAATTTGCACCGGCAATATTCACATTTTGACAAGCGGAAAATGTGTCTTGACTCATTTGAGAAAACGGTGAGGACGCAAAACCTGAATCTACAGTATTTGCAAAATTGTGTCCTATCATTTCGGATTCCTGAGGCGAGCTGTTGCCGACCGATCGATCGATAATGCTTCCCTGTTCACTACCTGTTTCACTGCCTACGCCATTGTCTGACGCCCGCTCCATTTCCTTATGCACAGTTACTAAATTACTACTTTGAATATTAGTTAATTCATTACATGGTGGGGCCAACACACTGCTTTCGTCTTCACTGTCATTTCTCAGTTTACTTTGGAGTCGAGTGTTACGTTTTTCACACGCCATTATTGTGACAATATTTCACACGATAACACAGAAAAGCACAATTTGAATAGCAAAAATAAGAGAACACATTAACATAGCACTGAAAATAATATCTAGTTAATTGCAGCTGCGAAATACTTGGTGCAAATCTACATGCATGCCACAACTGTTTTACTGTGCAACAATGAAAGACTGCAACTACAAAGGAGATTCTCTCTACAATTACGCGCTAGCAATAAACAAAAGCTACACTAAATACACAAACTACAAGAAAAAATCAGAAGATTCCAGTGAGGTATCCTAGGCTAAGGGTCGACATATGAAACGTCCCCTTAGAACAATTTTGCATGTGAAACGTCCACTTAGAACAATTGTACACGACTGTGCTTAACCTGGCACACAATAATTTTAGCGCAACGCAATCTGACTACCAAAAGCCCTGCAAAAGAATGGCCCTGACAAACATTAAACTATACCTTTCACAAATCACTTACCTCACAAAAATCTTCGCTGCTCGAACTACTGCAATACAGCGAGTGCCACTACTGCCAGCTAAATAAAAGATACAAACTACGGAAGGCACTAACTACTGATAGTCTTAGCAAATGAAAGATTCTCATAGAGAACAAACAATGTATTTACCTCAAGATTCATAATATATACAGCAGTTCATGACATTTTTCAAAACTCCGCCATCTCTCTCCCCACATCAACCACTGCTGGCGGCTCACCTCCAACTGCCCAACGCAATCTGCTGTTCACATCCAGCTATAGCAGTTCATGACAACAATGGCAGGCAACAATGCAAACTAGCCACATACTGCACACAGCACAGCCAGTGATTTTCATACAGAGAGCGCTACGTAACGTTGCCAATAAGAAAACATAAACATCAAACTTACATAAAGAAAACATAAACAGCCTACTTACAACGTCTCCATTCGTCCCTCCATTCACGCCTGTCGCGACACCACTGGAGGCGGGCTGCACGATGTTGGGGCGTGAGCGGAAGACGGCCTAACGGTGTGCGGGACCGTAGCCCAGCTTCATGGAGACGGTTGCGAATGGTCCTCGCCGATACCCCAGGAGCAACAGTGTCCCTAATTTGCTGGGAAGTGGCGGTGCGGTCCCCTACGGCACTGCGTAGGATCCTACGGTCTTGGCGTGCATCCGTGCGTCGCTGCGGTCCGGTCCCAGGTCGACGGGCACGTGCACCTTCCGCCGACCACTGGCGACAACATCGATGTACTGTGGAGACCTCACGCCCCACGTGTTGAGCAATTCGGCGGTACGTCCACCCGGCCTCCCGCATGCCAACTATACGCCCTCGCTCAAAGTCCGTCAACTGCACATACGGTTCACGTCCACGCTGTCGCGGCATGCTACCAGTGTTAAAGACTGCGATGGAGCTCCGTATGCCACGGCAAACTGGCTGACACTGACGGCGGCGGTGCACAAATGCTGCGCAGCTAGCGGCATTCGACGGCCAACACCGCGGTTCCTGGTGTGTCCGCTGTGACGTGCGTGTAATCTTTGCTTGTACAGCCCTCTCGCAGTGTCCGGAGCAAGTATGGTGGGTCTGACACACCGGTGACATTGTGTTCTTTTTTCCATTTCCAGGAGTGTATATATATATATATATATATATATATATATATATATATATATATATATATACTACTGGCCATTAAAATTGCTACACAAACAAGAAATACAGATAATAAACGGGTATCTACTGGACAAATAAATCGTAATAGAACTGACATGTGATTACATTTTCACGTGATTTGGGTGCATAGATCCTGAGCAATAAGTACCCAGAACAAAAACGTCTGTCCGTGATAATGGCCTTGATACGCCTTGACATTGAGTCAAACAGAGCTTAGATGGTGTGTAGAGGTACAACCGCCCCTGCAGCTTCAACACGATACCACAGTTCATCAAGACTAGTGACTGGCGTATTGTGACAAGCCAGTTGCTCGGGCCAGGGCAGAGGAGGGCTGCAGTCAAACATTTTCTGTAATCAGAAAGGCCCGTACAAGACCTGCAACATGCGGTCTTGCATTTTCCTGCTGAAATGTAAGGTTTCGCAGGGTAGAACCATGGGTCGTAACACATCTGAAATGTAACGTCCACTGTTCAAAGTGCCGTCAATGCGAACAAGAAGTGACCGAGACGTCTATCCAATTGCACCCCATACCATCACGCTGGGTGATACGTCATAATGGCGATGACGAATACACGCTTCCAATGTGCGTTCACTGCGATGTCGCCAAACACGGATGCGACCATCATGATGCTGTAAACAGAACCTGGATTCATCCGAAAAAATGACGTTTTGCCATTCGTGCACCCTGGTTCGTCGTTGAATACACCATCGCAGGCGCCCCTGTCAGTGATGCAGCGTCTAGGGTAACCGCTGCCATGGTCTCCGAGCTGATATTCCATGCTGCTACAAACGTCGTCGACTGTTCGTGCAGATGGTTGTTGTCGTGCAAACGTCCCCATCTGTTGACTCAGGGATCGAGACGTGGCTGCACGATCCGTTACAGCCATGCGGATGAGATGCCTGTCATCTCGGCTGCTAGTGATACGAGGCCGTTGGGATCCAGCACGGCGTTCCGTATTACCCTCCTGAGTCACCGATTCCTTATTCTGCTAACAGCCGTTGGGTCTCGAACAATGCGAGCAGCAATGTCGCGGTAGGATAAACCGCAATCGCGATAGGCTACAAACCGACCTTTATCAAAGTCGGAAACGTGATGGTACGCATTTCTCCTTACACGAGGCATCACAACAGCGTTTCAACAGGCAACGCCGGTCAACTGTTGTTTGTGTATGGGAAATCGATTGAAAACTGTCCTAATGTCAGCATGTTGTAGGTTTCACCACCGGCGCTGACCTTGTGTGAATGCTCTGAAAAACTAATGAAACGCGTACGTTTCATATGTATTCATTACCAGCGATGGCGAGGCATGACAGAATCTCTGACCAGAGAGATATTTGTCGTGGATAGTCTGCGCTTGCCCGTGCGAGAGTTCTGTTGCTAGTTGCACTCAGTCGGATATAGTAGCGCGCGGGACACGGCAGTAGTTGTATCGAGTGGACGGTTGTACTGAGCGGGAGTCGACATGGGTCGGCGGCGTGCTCTCCCTCCATCTCTGGTCACGATTCGGGACGAGGTATTTTGTTATAGAAGGTAATGAAGCAGCATTGCGCTCAGCTGATAACATATGTTAATTGTAATTAATTTGTTCAAGAATTGCCCCCAATAATATTTTTTTTATAAAGTAAATCTTTTAAAGAAAGTAATCATTTCAATTTAATGAATTTTTCCACCCTTTTGAAGAAAAAGATTCATTTCAATTCAAAGAATATTTCCTATGCATTTCCTCCAAGTATCACTATTAAATATACGCCAGCATTGCACGAAGCTGTGCCAAAAATAAGAGCAGATGGAGTTTTACTGAAGTAAGAATTTACCAGATTTGATTATTTCACGGGGCCGTAGGTCAGCGCTGCTGTACCTATAAAATTTGTCAGGTGTAATTATTGCTGTTCAGATGTTACCTTCAGTTCATGATTCATTATTTAATTAACATTATTGTGGGTTTAATGAGCAATCTTTATTCCGTAATTTTGTGGGAAGACAACATTTGGCTCGTTTACATTTTTCTTAACATTGACTTTCATAATTTTGCTGCGAGGTTACGATTTAAATATTATTGACATTTTTTTAAAATTTCGCGGGGAGGATACATCCGGACCAGGATCGAATTTCTTTGAGAATCTTTTGAGAAGTAGTCAGATATCTGCTCTTATTTACTTAAATATAATTAGGATTTGGCGCAACGCGTTTACTAATTTTGTCATTTTCTTTCACATATCATCGCCAATTCGTTGCTCTTTGTTGTATTTGTGTTTGTTGCTTTTTGCATTGTGCTTATTTCATTTGTGATTAATTTGCTTTGAGAAAAATGCCGCGAAAAACTGTTAATAGTACATCGCGAGGTATAATGAGTGAAATAACGGACTTAAATAACTTCACCCATAGTACTTGCGACACGCAATGTAATGATGACAATCCTCCATGTTCAGACAATCAGTGCGTATGGACCACTAATAATGATTTTTATCTGAACGATGAACAAATGAATTCAATTGTGTCCTCTGTTAATTTGACGACAATTGATGACGCGGGACGTTCTGTTACGATGAACGGTGCCCAGCTTGAAACACACGGTTTGTATAATTTACGTAATGAACAGACGATTATTTCTAACGAAAATGAACAGGATACTCAAAGTAGGACAAATTTATTTGATTCCGAGGTAGTGATTAACAGTGCACATCCGATTGGCAAACCTTATCAAGAATCACAGAATATCCAAATGGATACACAAAACGTGACAATTGCAGGTACACCATCAAACAGCACAGACAACAGAAATGCTAATTTTGGCTCGGATAAAATGATGACATTATTGCAACAACTTCTTGAATCAAACAAACAAAATAATGAAGACAACAAACAAGTTAAGGAAAGTTTCAAGCAACTTAATGAAAAACTAGATAACAATCCCAAACAACAGAGTGAAGATAACAAACAATTTAAGAACGAAGTTAATAAAAATTTGAAACAACTTAGCGAACAGAACAAACAACTTAATGGAAAACAACACAACCTTAATGAAAAACTAGACAACAATTCCAGACAGCTTTGTGAACAGATTAGAGCCGTTGCCGCGCAGTGTCATGATGCTAAGGAACAATTACGTGAGGAAATTGAGGCTTGTTCTAGGAAAAGTAGTGAAGAAATTAGATCTGTTGCTCAAGAATTAAGGGATATGCAAACAGCTGCAACAGAAACACTTAGAAACGAAATTAGTGGAGTCGCTAAACAATGCTCTGAGAAAGCAACACAGTTACGCGACGAGTTTAAAGTAATGACAGCAGAACATTCGCGCACAATGGATGCAAAGATAGACGCGAAATTCGAACAACAGAACAGTCAAATTGACGAGCGTTTTAATCTTCACCTACAAAACAGTGATACGCGTTTCCGCAAGTTTATACAGTATCAAAATAAAGTAAAACGTCAAGTCATGGAAACAATCACTGCACAGAGACAAGAAGATAAAAGTAAAATGTTGGCGAAGGAAAAAACATACGTAGACAACAATATTGCAACAGTATCGGACAAAATTAATACCATCGAACAGTTGAACACCGAATTACGTGATGAAATTTCTGATCTTAAATCAAAAACAGATACGCACACACAGTAGATATTCAGACAGTGACCGTTAGACTCGAACAATTAGAATTAACACAGGATTCCGATGACATCAAAGCTGACGTTAAATAACTGAACGAAACCACACGTAAATTACAAAAACAAATTAATACTTCTGACACTAAAAACAATGATCAGGTAAAAATACTGACTGAAAAATGTGATGAATTGGCCAGTCGTACTGATGTTACTGAAAATAATATGACAGCAAATCAGACGATACTGTACCGATTTTGTTTAACCAAACACCTGAATTCCAAAACTTACAGCAGACAATTAATGAGATCGATTCGTCTAATAGCACATTGCGTAGAAAATTGTCAAGTTTACAGCAAGAAGTAACAGAGATGAAAAATGTTTCAGCGTTTAACACATCACAGCAGACACCACTTTGCGAACATTTGTCAGATTCACGCAGCGTGTATAATTTGGGTAATTTACAGAGGCTACGCGACTTAAAATCTGAAAAGGTACGCGACTTAAAATATGAAAAGCTACGCAGCCTGAAATCCGAAATGACACAGACAAACAGATTCTCACACAAACCTGAACGTGTTCTCAAATTCAGAGACGATAACGTAGATTATCAGCAATTTTTATCCGTAAGAAAATCTAAGGAACTTAAAAATGACAAAGCACAGGTACACGCTTTGAACTGGACACGTCAATTTATTTTTGTATTTTTAACAGCATTGCCTGTAATACAGAAACTACAATTAGCATGGATACAGCAATTTGTTTGTGAATTTTTACCGGCATTGCCTGTAAGGCAAAAGCAAAAATTTATTTGGAGCGCGTAATTGACCTCAGGGGATTCATTATGCTTTAATGAATATGTGCCGTAGCGTGCATTGGGCCCCGAGCTGTTGTAGTGCTATTTCATCTTTAGTTTTCTCCACTGCTGCCTTCTCTTCTACTATCCTTTATAACTATGAAACCAGCTCTTTAACTATTGCTCTACCTAGAATTAAGAAAAATGACTAAAGAAAACCGGATAAGACAAGTACATACCGAAAGTGACGACTTTTCTTTAGACGCTCCAGAAATGACAACTACGAGAACTTTAATATCAGAGAAAATTTTAATCATCAGTATGTACAAAATTTTCAGCAGTCGCAAACACATTTTGGGTAACAATAGACGTTTTCCACCGCAGCAGCATGAAAGTCAGCCGGTTAGCATACCTAACTAACAATGCAGTCTACAAGGTCAACCAAACTTTAATGTTTCGCCGCGTGCACGTATAGTCCCAGCTACAACAAATAGTAACACACGGCAGCAAGGAAATAACTAAGTACAGAAAACACAATATTTCAATTCCTATTGCAATGCGCCGTATAAAAATGACTTTCACGACAGACGTAATATTAATGAGCACAATTTTCAGCGTACATTTAATAACAGTTTCGTCTTACCAGCAGCAAGAACATCAGCAACAATTTACAATCATGAATGAACCAGACAGTAGATATCATGCAGAATGTAATACGTCAGGAAGAAATAATAGAAAAGTACAAATAGTTGAAATGCCACAGCATCCTCCCGAAAATAATAACACGTCTGTTAGAGTTTGACTAGATACAGTACAGGTTGCATATTCCAGTAACGTAAGCAATACTTTTGACACACAGAATCTTGTTCACGAGAATGTTATTTGAAACATGCTTTGTTGAATGCACCACTTTTATCGCACCCAGATCTTACCAGAAATTTTTCCATTGCTACCGACAGTTCTAACACCGCTTTAGGCGTACACATTTTTCAGGAAATTGAAGAAGATGGTTGTACAGTAATTAAAAACATCGCATTTGCAAGTCGCATTTTGTCACCTGCTGAACGAAATTATTCCGTTACAGAACTTGAAACATTATGTGTTGTTTGGGCTTTTACAAGATTTAGGCATATTCTTTATGGTAGACACACCACCGTCTACACAGACCACAGAGCGATATAATTTTTACTTTCGGCTAAATTCACACACGACAGACTAAGTAGATGGAAATTTTACTTGCAGGAATTTAATTTTACAATTATTCATATTCCTGGCACACAAAATGTTGTAGCAGACGCACTATCTCGTTCTCTCGGCAACAATCAGCAAGACATCGCAACCAACTTCTGCAAAGCAAATTCCAGCGTCATGTATATTCAACAAGTTGCATTTGAAAATTTTATTTCACCGTCATTACAGGACATAGCACAAGAGCAAAGTAAAGACATTGTGTGGAAAGAGATTAAACACCTTTGGAAAGATAGGAATAATGTTACGATTAGAAACCATTACACTGTACGCAAAGACATTCTGTTTCGCCGCTCTCATCCAGACAGCAACAATTGGTTATTATGCATTCCTGACGAACTGATTAACAAATTAATCTGGTATACCATTTAAGTTACGCACATTACGGAACAAGAAAATGTTATCTTATACTGAGACAGAAATGTTATTTTACCAACATGGAGAAACGAATTCGACGAGTTTTAGCGTCATGTAAAATCTGCCAGAAAGCTAAGTCAGACACAACTTCATATATTCCTCCATTATATCCCATTGTACCTGTTAAACTGAGACATATGGCCGCTGTAGACATTTTTGGTCCGATACCCAGAACTAATATAGGTTTTTGCTACATCTTTGTCGCTATTGAACTCACTTCAAAATTTGTTACCTTCACTCCATTACGCAAAGCTACTGCTAAAACCGTTTCGAAAGCATTTGTAAAACATTTTCTATTTCATGTAGGGCATGTGTTGAAAGTAATTTCCGACAATGGATCACAGTTTCGATCTGCAATATGGACACGTATGTTACGAGCTAGAAACATGACTCCGATCTACATATCCAGGTACCACGCTTCTTCGGACCCTTGTGAACGATTAATGAAAGAAATTGGTAAACTGTGTAGAATATACTGCCATAAAAGACATATTGATTGGGACACATACATACACTTATTCCAGGATGTAATTAAGTCCATACCAAATGAATCTACTATGCTATCTCTGTCTGTAATACTGAAAAATGTTGAACCACCTAACAAAATAAAAGAATTAGTAAACTTTCCTATATCTCGTCGACTACGACACCATGAAATAATTGACACTGCGCTGAACAACATCAAACGTGCCGCAGAGAGCCGGAGAAGACAGCAAAAACAGGTTTGGATACGCCGTGACTTTCACATTGGACAGAAAATATTAGTACGTACACACTATTTATCCAACAAAATAAAAGGTAGGTGCAGTAAATTTGAACTTCTATACGCAGGTCCATATCGGATTCGCAGGATTCCTCACCCCAATGTTGCACACGTCGAAATTTTGAGAACCAAAATATCGAAAGGGAAGCACCACTTATCCAACATTAAACCCTTTATTGAATGAAGATACTTTATAATTTGACATGCTGTAATGCCATTGGCTAATTTTATGATCACGTATGCAATTATACTCACATGAACACTTACTGATGATTATCGTATTTTTTCTTGGTAAGTGCCTGGCAAGGTAAGGTTAGCAGGTCGCTCTTCTTGTCGTTACACATCAGACCGTGCACATTTTTTCCAGATAAACTTAGGTACCTTATGAATAATTATGCAATTTTATCTAGTGACATATTAATTTTATTAACTTCTCTCTCCATTAGAGTCTTCAATTCTCGCCTCTATTAACTACACAACATACAAGCTGAACACAAAGGTCACATATCTTGTCAGCATTTTTTCTATGTATGTATGATTGTTTTCCTGTTTTGTTTGTATGCATTATGAAATAGTTAAGATATAACACACACCAGTAGACTTTGACATGTTTGCCCTATGATATCTCAACATCGTGACTATTTTTACATTTTTTACTGCTGCATTGTGATATTCTGTGTACATTTTTGCCTCTGAACACTATCTATGTTTTTCACATGTTCCGTTTTCTGTTATCTTATGCTGTATGCTTAATTATGTTACCATAAACCAGTCATTATTTAGTGAGTGTATGATGTAAATGCAAAACATTAGTCTTTGTTCATCATTTTCAGAAAGAAATAACGTGTAAAGGAAATAAATGAAACAGAAATGGGAATTTCACCTACGGAATAAACGAAAGAAGATGCAAAACCTTATGAGGAAGAGTAAATGGATCAGGATTAACAAGCATTAACAAGAATATACTATACACATCGTAGAATAGCAGTCTTAACTAATTTTTTCTTTCAGAATACGAGGCGATTGATGCAGGCTGTCAGACAGAACTACACATCTTAGTTTTAGTGATGAAATATGCTAGAAATAAGGAATAGTTGTATAATGAATAATGAAGTGACTTTTTTGCAGGTGATAATGAATGGTAATGAATAATGATGACGAATATGCTGATATGGATAATGAAGTTTTTCTTTACAGGTGATGATAATAATGGAGTTATGATAATATGGATAATGAAGTTTTTTCTTTACAGATGAGGATGATGTTGAAGTTTATGTATTTATGCTATGTAGTTATTTAAGTATTTGTTGCAGTTCGTTTTTGACAGTATGTGTTTTATTGCATAGTAGGATGAATGAAGGTTTTGGAAGGGACAGCTATGGAACACATTTTATCCACATTTCGCTGCCTGTTAATTCGAGGTCACTACTTTTCAGCATAAAATGCGTTTCTTCCTTCAGATTAATAATCCATTTTTTGTATATTTTTTGCAGGAGAAATTATTTATGAAATTAATGTGCTATAAGCAGTTGTTCATTAAGTCTATGTCATTTATGAATGTGATCACATATACTCTACTTGTTTCATAACCTTGCTACAGCTGACTCATGACGAATGACGTTACACATTTTCATTTACAGCAACAACCCAAAAGCAATTTTTTTTCTATCCCCTGTAATTACCGAACGCAATGCATTGCTAGCAAATAAAAAAAAATAATAATTTGTAACTAGGAAATGAGTGCCTATGTTCTCTGTAAATCATTATATGAATATTATTACGTAATGACTTTTGATGATTTGTAATTAGAAAATGAGTACCAGTGTTCCGTGTAAAGCACCAGATGAATATAATGACTTCTGATGATTTGTAATTAGGAAATGAATACCAATGTTCACTGTAAAGCACCACATGAATATTATGACTTCTGATGATTTGTAATTAAGAAATGAATACCAATGTTCTCTGTAAAGGACCACATGAATATAATGACTTCTGATGATTTGTAACTAGGAAATGAGTGCCTATGTTCTCTGTAAATCATTATATTAATATTATTATGTAATGACTTCTGATGATTTATAATTAGGCAATGAGTGCCAATGTTCTTAATGACTTCTGATAATTTTTAATTAGGAAATGAGTACCAATGTTCTCTGTAAAACACCATATGAATATTTTGACTTCTGATGATTTATAATTAGGCAATGAGTGCCAATGTTCTGTGTAAAACGCCAATTTATGAACATTATTGTGTAATACTACATACATGGTACAGAAATGTTCAATAACTGGGCAACTACTAATGTAATTCTCAGTGAAGACTAGTATGTAACTTAATGTCCTTCACCTTCTGGCCTAACTACCCTGAATTACTGCAATATCCTGTATATCCTCTTGATCATGGAGCACTATATTTGGTTTTTGCACTAATTCTACGTGGCTGTACCCTACAAGAACATTGTGTTGACACGACATGCTGTCCACCACCTTGAGCGATTGAGATGTTTTTATGGTCCCACTGTTTGGTGTAGCTAATGTACTGCTAAAATGATAACATGAAATATTACTACGATATTTCAGTGTCTTGGCTACGCTGATAAATACTTCTGGGAAAAGAACTTCAGATTGTCTCACTTGGCGTTGTGCTTCTGTAGAAAGATATGGACTTTCAGTGCAGCTGCGTGCAACCTAAAGTGCTACAACCATGATGCAATCCTTCCCTTTCCTATTCTAATTCTTGTAACATAGTAAAGAAAAGTATATACAGTACATGTACATTTGTTAGTATGATTTGTATTCATTGCCTTACATTTTGTGATTTCCTGACATGTTATAAACTTCAGTGCATGTGCACTTGTGTCATTTTGTTAGTATGATATGTATTTATTGTCTATACATTTTTTGATTTGCTGATATGTTATGAACTACAGTACATTTGCACTTATGTCATTTGTCAAAAGATTTGTACTCATTATGTCTATTTGTTGTGAAAACTTTGAAGAATTTTTCAGTGCATGTGCACTTATGTGATTTGTTAATATGTTTTGTACTCACATTTTGTTATTGCCTGATATGTTTTGTACTTGGTGCATGTGCACCATATTTACTTCATGTTCTACATCTGTATATTCTCTAATTGTAAAGTTAATTAATTATGAAAAGATATGTTGCTCATGGCAAGTCCAAATGCCTCACCATCGCTGCCAAATTTTTGCCCCCCTCCCCCCCCCCAGTGGAGGGTTATGAAACGCGTACGTTTCATTTGTATTCGTTACCAGCGATGGCGAGGCATGACAGAATCTCTGACCAGAGAGTTATTTATCGTGGCTAGTCCGCACTTGACCGCGCGAGAGTTCCGTTGCTAGTTGCACTCAGTCGGATATAGTAGCGCGCGGGACACGGCAGTAGTTGTATCGAGTGGACGGTTGTACTGAGCAGGAGTCGACATCGGTCGGCGGCGTGCTCTCCCTCCATCTCTGGTCACGGTTTGGGACGAGGTATTTTGTTATAGAAGGTAATGAAGCAGCATTGCGCTCAGCTAATAACATATGTTAATTGTAATTAATTTGTTCAAGAATTGCCCCCAATAATAATTTTTTTTATAAAGTAAATCTTTTAAAGAAAGTAATCATTTCAATTTAATGAATTTTTCCACCCTTTTGAAGAAAAAGATTCATTTCAATTCAAAGAATATTTCCTATGCATTTCCTCCAAGAACCACAATTAAATATACGCCAGCATTGCACGAAGCTGTGCCAAAAATAAGAGCAGATGGAGTTTTACCGAAGTAAGGATTTACCAGGTTTGATTATTTCACGGGGCCGTAGGTCAGCGCTGCTGTACCTATAAAATTTGTCAGGTGTAATTATTGCTGTTCAGATGTTACATTCAGTTCATGATTCATTATTTAATTAACATTATTGTGGGTTTAATGAGCAATCTTTATTCCGTAATTTTGTGGGAAGACAACATTTGGCACGTTTACATTTTTCTTAACATTGACTTTCATAATTTTGCTGCGAGGTTACTATTTAAATATTATTGACATTTTTTTAAAATTTCGCGGGGAGGTTACACTAATCATTAGTATATCACAGCATCTTCTTTTTGTTGGTTAAATTTCGCGTCGGCAGCACATCTTTGTTGTGTAGCAATTTTAATGGCCAGTATTGTAGTTACTATATAGTTACTATGGCTCTCCGGCCATTTGACCATCTTATTCTGTGTGGATGCACAAACAGTGCCCTAACTCTTACGGGAATATGTAGTAAAGCCGCGAGTAATGAGTATAATGGGCAGGACACTATGAATATAGTGCGGGACAATAAGCTGAGAATGTGAGGCTCACGGGATGTGTGCCAGAGATAATTCCCTGCAGTCGCACTACCCTACGTGTCCTCGGTGGCTCAGATGGATAGAACGCCTGCCATGTAAGCAGGAGAACCCAGGTTTGGGTCCCAGTCGGAGCACACATTTTCAACTGCCCCCGTTGACTTATATCAATTCCTGTATGCAGCTAGGGGTATCCATTTCATTATAGTTTCACCAGATATTAACCGTCATTACATACGTGCCTCTGGCTGAAATTGAATACTGTGTGTGCAGTACTCCGTACTCAACGCAACAGCAGCTGCTGGGGTCGCTATGCCTGCCTCCATTACTGGAGAGATGCCTCTCCTTCGCTAGAAATAAGGTTTCGTCAACATGTTGTATAGTGAGTGAACTATTATCTTTTTTTCAATGTAAGTTTGTTAAAGAAATGATTGCCTTCCGCCACGTTTCGAGTTGTACTGACATATTATAGGGTATCAATAAGTTTATGTTGGTTGTGTATTTAAGTATTTGCATCATAGTTTTAGGTCCTTCTGTTTTCGTGGGTTATGTACAATTTTTAGCTAGTAAATCATGTCGTTTTCATTTACACAGGTTGAGGAAACACTTAGAACTTTATTAGCTGCAGTAGCTCATTTACAGGATAGAAGGACACAGAATTGCACGAGTAATTAAGATAGGGTCCACAATGTTAAGGCTATTAACTCTGATTGCGGAGCTTTAGGGGGAAACAGGATCGAAGAAGAGAACGAGAAGGGACTTTCTAATCGTAAGAGATGCAGAGAAGTCTTGATCACTAGTTGACTGGAAACGGACCTTGGAGCTTGAAGTCTCTGAAGAATATATGTAGATGCGGGATGAAAGGCTAACAGAAATGAGGAAGTGGGAAAAATTATGGTAGAACAGTGCTCCTATGACCCTAGACAATGCAAACAGGTGTCAGGAGTCGAGGGTCGTAGAAGACACCACAGTTTTACTTGATACGGCGAGTAGTAGCATTGTGGAAGTAATGGCGAGCAACGAAAATGTATCACCTCCAGTATCTTGCGAAAGTGGAGAGTCTGATGTATCTGTAGTGGCAAGCGAAGTGAATGTGTGCTATTCGCAAGTATATGGCAGTGTTAGTAGCAGCGTGGGTGAGACTGATCAGGATCAGCTGTATCTAGACCGTTGGGTGATAAGGGCTTTTGTTTTGAGTTCGTGGAGTTTGGACCAATCGTACATAGAAGTACATGTGCCACTGATTTTTGCATCCTGTAGAGTGGAATTGTGGACAGAGATTTTAAAGTAGAAGTTATGGTTAGTGCACAGAGAGCTTTTAATGATATTAACTACTTTTTCAATGTTGTAATTCATGCAGTAGTACTGAATTTATTTCTGAAGGATGTAGATCCGTCTCTACTTGGGGTGGCACCGTCTTCTCCAGATGAGGAGGCGAAAGACGGAGAGTAAGAAGATAAAATGCTTGGAAGACTGTAGATCTAGCTGAGAAGACTGAATACTTCCAGGAATTTATACCTGAGGATCTTGGTAAATTTGACTATACTTGCAATGTAACAGAAACTTTGGGTAAGAGAAAGTTGGTTTTAAGAGCACAGTCGATTTTGGGATGACATAGTTTCAGCCGAAGGAAACAGGTACGAATGTTTTATCTTCATATGGGTCTACTTTCAGAAAGCATCTAAAGTGTGAATGGCGTCACTACGAATCAGTACACACCATGCAGTGCCAAAGATCGCTACGTATATGGTTAGGAAAGCAAACGGTATAAGGAAGCATGCTATTGTAATGTATATTCTACCTGTAAGCAACAGTGAAATAGGATATGTAGCTTGTTTATAGTAGTACAGCATGTATTTATTGTGTAAGAATAGCTTGAATAATGTACGTTTTGAGATTTTAATTCTTTCGCCTCAAAGACAGAGTACCAGAAGGTATACCAAAACAGCACTTTGAAAGAACCAGCTCGAAGTTAATGAAAAATAGAAAGTTTGTCACTGTCTGTAAAGGCGGAAATAAGATAAGTAATTCGGCTGCCCATGCTTAAAATTTTTTTATGATCTACCCAGTCGTTTCAGAGTTGAGGAAACTAGCTCAAAGTCAAAGTGGAAACTGAAACGTCGAAGGGGTTTACTCTCGATAAAGTGGATGACATGGTACAAGGCGGGCGCTGACCCACATCCTTCGAGCGAGGGAAGCAGAAGTGCAAATGTCGCAGTGCCGTGTGAAAGAGTGGTGTTGTGGTGTTAAGTAACACTCTCTAGCTTCAGAGCGGTACGCCACTGTCATAGCCACACACTGCAGAAAGATCTGAGCTTGGTGACCCAGAAGAATTACTGAATTGCACAGCGAGGTATGTAGTGCATACTATGCCAGCGAACGAGGGCAGATTCGATCATACATCCAGCCACCATATCGGAGGTGCTGGCTTGACTCGTTAGGGATGATGCTTTCACAGCTCAAAGACACATCCAATAGAGCCGCCATTCTGCCTATGTCGCTAGAACTAGAGAGAATATCGGTCTATTGAGTTTCAGTGAAACAAGCTGATCAATGATGGTCCGCCGTTGCTTCCTACTGGGATATCGTGGATGGAAAGAAGACTGGTGTGTGGCTAGCCCTCACCTTTGAGGGCAATTGCAGACGATTGAAAACTGCCATCTCCACAATGGCCATCTTGTGAACATCTCCTGCATTTTTGATCTAGTCTTCATAATAAGTGACATCCTGAATCACACAGTCTCTTGTCCTCACCTCAGTGAGCAACGGGGTGTCTACGAGAGTGCTGATGTGTGAGCTGTATTGTACCACAGAATATCTTTGCAGGTGATGCCTACTACTCTCCATGATCCTGTCAGCACAACTTATGGCCATGTCTCAATGACTTGAGGCTCCAATATCACGACTCACTTATTAAGCGTCAGCACTTCATCTCAGATTGCGTTTGTGGCCACCCGCAGTGTGAGACACTTTACAACTGTAAACAAAACTTGGAAAAAAATTTTATTACGGAGAGTACTGTGTGACTAATGCTTCCAGGTGTGAAACGGGGCGCTCTTCCACACTCTGTGCCCAGCCTCGTGCACACAGTGCGACCCCAGCTCCCTGAGTAACAACACTGTTTTATCTCTTAAAGGATAATCAGATTAAAAAGTTTTATGTTCGAATTTGATAATAAAATTATTTTTCAGTGCTTGAAATGCTCAACCACGTACCGACCTACTGTTGTGGCTGTACAATATTTTGTTAAATGAGAAATAGTTGAGAACAATGTGAAGATACATCAATTCTATCAGCTCAGTGTTCTTCTGTCTTAAGTACTTCTTATGGATGTGTAAATTATTTTTATTAATATTGATAGTCTCATCTGCTGGAAATATTGCACAGAAATTTTCAGAGTTCAAGGACACTAGTCAGCTTGATATATTATTCTCTTTACCTTCAACTTCGTTAATTAGTACAATATACTCAAGTAACAAGTACTCGTTCATTATCACATAACTGTCTCCAAGGAATTGGTTCAAGAAACCTGTTAATCTGTAAGCAGATTCCCTGACGGAGGCAACACATTAGTACTGGAAGCATGCTTGCAAAATGAAATTTTAATAGAAGATAATGACCGTCCTCAAAATGTGCACAAACTGATACGTTAGTTACGAGGAGTAGTGCATATAACATCAATGAACATAACATATGGATCCTGAAATTTTCCCATGGCAAAAGTATCACGTACATATAAAGCCTTTTTGTATGAACAAGTGTGCAACCAATATAGTCCCATCAGGCTTAAATTTTTCTGTGTGCGCTTTTGCAAGAATGATGGCTCATTTATTGGGGCAGGAACTGTTAGAACAGGTGACTGTTAATGTAGATGACATACTGTTCGCGACTCCCACATAGAAAGAACATATCACTCTGCTAGACAGATCTAGAAACTATAGAAAAGGAGGTACGAAATTAAATTTAGAGAAAACTGTATATCTTAGAGACTAAATAAAATTCTTCGGCCATAAAATTCGCAGGAAAGATATGTTACCTGATACATCCAAATTATCAGTAATTGAAAAGTTTGAAGCGTCCAGAAATAAAAAGCACCTGAGGTTAATGTTCATTTTTTCGGATCCTACCTCCGTTTGGTTAAAGATCACTCACGGATTATAGAACTGTTTGATGAGTAGTCCGTTATTACACAATCCAGATTTTTCAAACACCTGCTGCATGTCAGTTGACGTATGTTGTTATGGGATTACAATAGAGGTTTTTCAGACAGCGAACGAGAGGTACATAAAACAATAGCGTGTAAGAGTCGTTCACTGCAACCTGCTGAGCGAAATTATGAAATTTCGTGGTTAAAGGCACTGACTATTGAGTTTACTATTAAACAGTTTGATCATTATTTGTTAGGACACAAGGCGGTAAAATATAGTGATTAGAAGGCAAGTTTTTAAAAAAGTACAAATTGAGAAATCCAAAGCTAACCAAGTGGGCTATGTACATTGAGCAGTTCTACCTTAAGCTTAAATACATATGAGGGAAGAAAAAATTTGTAGCAGTTAACCAAGTGGGCTATGTACCTTCTATAGTTCGACCTTAAGCTTAAATACGTACGAGCGAAGAACTATTTGGTAGCAACTAACCAAGTGGGCTATGTACCTTCAGCAGTTCGACTTTAAGCTTAAATACCTACGAGGGAAGAACAATTTGGTAGCAGATGGACTATCAACAGTTGTTGAGTTACGCAGGCAATCAGAGTTTCCGTTAGCAGATAAGAATGAGGTTTGCATGTTGGCCATACATCAGCTCAAGGAGGAAAGTACCTTGAGGAAAGTATGTAAAAACTTAAGAAGGAAGCAGAATGATGATGAAGAGCTGAGGTTAATCAAAAGTCATTTATCGGTCCCTCATTATCGAAAAGTAGCGCAGTACTATTGCGTACATGAAAAAATTTTATTCCGAAGACGGACGCTGGATTCTGTAGAACGGAAAATATGTGTTCCATCACAACATGTGGATTTGCTGATACATTACGTGCAAAGTAAGATATGGTTAGTATGGGGCCAAGAAATGCAATACTGAATTAAGTGAGAAGGTGATTTAGACAATATGGATCGTAGAGTAGCAAGAAAACAAGCATTCTCTGTTGTTTGTCAGATGGTAAATACAGTAAATAATATGGTGCAGGGAGAAATGCAAAATGTAGAACCAATTGAACCCCTGAAATTATACGCAGCCACCTTTTTGACACACTTCTGACATCTAAAGGAGGATGTACCTTGTCTTTGTGTTGACTGGTGGTTTTAGCGAGTATGTCAAACTATATCCAGTAAAGAGAGATAATGTCAAGACGTTGGTAGACAAGCTAGAAAAGGACTGTTTTGTAAAGAGCGGCACGCCTAAGAGTCTCTTATTGGATAATGGTCCGCAGTTTGTATCTGGAAAATTTAAAGGATATATAAAAAAGCATCTTGGCGTATTTTCTACAGGAGGATATGAGGGAGATGGCTATGCGTCAGCAAAACAGATTGTGTACAACTTATTGTGCCAGGAAGCTTTCAAATAGGGTGATCATATCAAAAACTTTTAAGAAATAGTTGTCAACCTGAAAGATAATGCAACAGACTTTGCTCCCTGTGAACTAGTGTTTAATCAGGAACCCCATAACATCCTTTCAAACATGGTTGATTTTCAGGTCCTGTATCAGAGTTCTACAGATGAGAAGAAGGCATAGGCCAGTGCAATCACACGTAAAAAAACCTTGGACAGAAGAAAAAGGCATGACGTAAAACCTTCCCCCATTAATTTTAACATTAGTGAACTAGTGTTAATCAAAACTAAATGAAAATCCAAGGAAATTTCAGGAGCAAGAAAGAAGTTTGATTATCAATGGCCACTCACAACAATAGGTAGGCCATATGCAAATGTTTATCGCTTGGAATACTGCTACTCCTTGGTGGACACACCGTTTGGCGTACTGTGCAGTCCCTGCTAGATGAAACTTCACTTGCCTTTCAAGTTTCATTCTCTTCTTCTGTTCTACCTACAGTAAATAAGGAATGTATACCTTCATGTTGTATGTAGTGTATGTTACTAGTTTCTAATATCTTCCTAGCAAATAAGAACAATTCCAGAAAATGAGTACTCCAATGATGACTTAGGGGAGATTGAGGGGGGTTTGCAGTAATAAATTCTAAATGTCAGAATAACAGTGGGTGTATTATTAGCAACAATGATAGAAAAATAATAGCCAAAGTAAACTAATAATAAAAGAGATCTACAAAATGTTTAGTAACAGAAAAACACGAATAGTTTGCATTAAGAGAAGTAATTGAAGTTTTAAGTTCCTAAAATCTGAAATAACAAACTTTGTATGAATTAATTATTTTCATGTTGGGAGAAAGGTTGTCTAAAGGTAAAAGAGAATAATAAAATGGAGCCACTTGAGGCGAGGCAAAGCGTTTTAATATTAATTAAAGGAGATTTCAGGAAGTCGTTTGAGTATCAAACAAAAAATGTATGTAAATAATGAGTTCAGACGAATGACGTAGATAAAAGAGGAAAAAGGCATAGAAATAAGTGGATAAATGAAAATAGGGAGAAATAGGAGTGATGAACTGATGTACATGTAAAAATGGTGAAATCCTGGTCTGTAATTACCTGCCGGCCGCGGTGGTCTAGCGGTTCTGGCACTGCAGTCCGGAACCGCGGGACTGCTACGGTCGCAGGTTCGAATCCTGCCTCGGGCATGGGTGTTGTGTGACGTCCTTAGGTTAGTTAGGTTTAAGTAGTTCTATGTTCTAGGGGACTTATGACCTAAGATGTTGAGTCCCATAGTGCTCAGAGCCATTTTTGTAATGACCTACCATCTCGTTAAAAGAGTGAAAAACGCGTAATCTGGCTTAAGGCAGATGGTCAATTAACAGATAAACATTGGCACATAGAGACAACAAAAGTGTTAATAGAAGCAGAGGCCGGCCGAAGTGGCCGTGCGGTGAATGGCGCTGCAGTCTGGAACCGCAAGACCGCTACGGTCGCAGGTTCGAATCCTGCCTCGGGCATGGATGTTTGTGATGCCCTTAGGTTAGTTAGGTTTAACTAGTTCTAAGTTCTAGGGGACTAATGACCTCAGAAGTTGAGTCCCATAGTGCTCAGAGCCATTTGAACCAGCCAATAGAAGCAGATTGTAGAGAATGGTTACGTTGTAGTAAAAACAGCTTTTTAATGGTGTGTGTAACAAAGTAGAGTAACTGCTGTCAAACAAACTACTTGTTTACCGTAATAACCCGAACGATAATTGAGCCATTTGAAGATACAATTTACAAAGGTTACTCGATTTCCTACGTACAACAGCATTTAAGGCAATGAAATGAATTTCATATCAGTCCGAAATATGACTGTTCAAAAAAACATGTTGATTTTCAAAGCATAATAGCTATGAAATTTAAAAAAAGGAAAATATTTGCAAAGTTCGTGATTGAAGTTTAATAGTGATGCAACTAGTACAAGTGAGCTAAAGTAAGGTCACAATTTGTGAATTGATGTATTGCCAATAATCGCTTTGAAAAAGTTAATAACAGCTTCCCCTAATAACAAATTTAAAAAAAGTAAAATTCTGTCTGCCAAATTTTCAATTGTTTATTTACATTATGGAAGCAAAACAGAACACAATATGTGCTTTGTTCTCCCTTAGATTTATGTTTATAACAGACGTTCAGACTATGTTATCTCTTTTTCAGGCACATGGAGGTTTCAGGAAAGGCTGCCTGCAAGCTTGTGGAGGAAGAAGCGACGACACATACCACGTAGACCTCCATTCCCCCCCACCCCAACTCCTTTTCCTTTCGTAATAAAGTATCTTTAAAACACCATACATATTGACTTCTCACCCCCTACTTTAAATATTTTAGTGAAAGTAGTTGATAAGGAAACACACAACAGTTGCTACTGCTGTGATTAAATGAGTGTGTACTGAAAAGCAAACTACTTGCTGTGTGTTTCTCTTTCAAGTAAAAACTGAAAATTCTAGATTACAAAATTAACTTTAGGTTACAATATCTCCGGATGTAATTAACATTTAACAATGCAACAAACGGCACTGATTACGTATTTGTTTATATATTCAGATGTGCTAACAAAACTAACGGGTTTCTAATTTTAAAAAAACGTAGGTTTGTGTTAAAAAACATACTTCCGTGCATTTTTGCATGGTTTGTATTAAACAATTACACTAGCCCTTCTCCTCACGTTCGGTCTGTGGAATCGGTTCGTCAGTATTTGATGTGGTTTACGAAATATATCCAGCGGTAACGTTAGGTGACTCACCCTGTATTATCTTTTCCTGTGTATATAGTGTGGTTCATTTCGTAGGTGTTGTATTGAGGAAAATTTTACTAAAATCAATTTCGTTTATAAGAGCTTAGCTACAATTGCATCACTTGTTTGTAGTATTTAATTTTATTGAAAAACAAATTTTTCACAAATATAAGTAGGTGGTGATGTGGCGAAGCAAGTGCTGTATCATTGCGAGAGATACAGGGACTACTGAATGTGCCAGGACTTACTCCAGGTCACTGCTACTAGCGCCAAGTCACCATATCGCACCTGTGCGTAGCATACAAGGGACTGCATCATAATCTAAGAGTTAAATTAAAATGTTCTGGTCTTAAGTCCCGACACTGGTTTGATGCAGCTCTCCATGCTACTCTATCCTCTGCAAGCTTCTTCATCTCCCAGTACCTACTGCAACCTACATCCTTTTGAATCTGCTTAGTGTATTCATCTCTTGGTCTCCCGCAACGATTTTTACCTTCCACGCTGCCCTTCAATACTAAATTGGTGATCCCCTGATGCCTCAGAACAAGTCCCACCGACCGATCCCTTCTTCTAGTCAAGTTGTGCCACAAAATCCTCTTCTCCCCAATCCCATTCAATACCTCCTCATTAGTTATGTGATCTACCCATCTAATCTTCAGCATTCTTCTGTAGCACCACATTTCGAAAGCTTCTATTCTCTTCTTGTCCAAACTATTTATCGTCCACGTTTCACTTCCGTACGTGGCTACACTCCATACAAATACTTTTAGAAACAACTTCCGGACACTTAAATCTATACTTTTTCCAAATTTCGTCAGAGCATGCTTCAGTATACCAACATTTACATTGTGAAGACTGAGATCGCCCTAATGAATGTGTTTAGCTAAATATGTTATTTAAAAAAAAAATAAGAGGCGCTAAATAATGAAGCTACGAAGCTACAAATTTTTCAGAGTGTGCAAATGTGTATCACAACCAAAAGTTAAAAATCTCAATTTTATCGAGGAAATATTTTTGTTAAAATCGACATTTTTACGCTAATTCGAAGGCGCTATATATTATATTCCGAAAGATCAAAATTCGTGTGTGAGTTTTATATAAAAGATTTAACATTGTGAGTCTATTAAGTTACTCCATTTGTTTGCAAGTTATGTACTAAAAACCAAATTTGGACTGAAAACATTCTTCTTCATAATAGATGTATCGTTTGTACACTCCTGGAAATGGAAAAAGAACACATTGACACCGGTGTGTCAGACCCACCATACTTGCTCCGGACACTGCGAGAGGACTGTACAAGCAATGATCACACGCACGGCACAGCGGACACACCAGGAACCGCGGTGTTGGCCGTCGAATGGCGCTAGCTGCGCAGCATTTGTGCACCGCCGCCGTCAGTGTCAGCCAGTTTGCCGTGGCATACGGAGCTCCATCGCAGTCTTTAACACTGGTAGCATGCCGCGACAGCGTGGACGTGAACCGTATGTGCAGTTGACGGACTTTGAGCGAGGGCGTATAGTGGGCATGCGGGAGGCCGGGTGGACGTACCGCCCAATTGCGCAACACGTGGGGCGTGAGGTCTCCACAGTACATCGATGTTGTCGCCAGTGGTCGGCGGAAGGTGCACGTGCCCGTCGACCTGGAACCGGACCGCAGCGACGCACGGATGCACGCCAAGACCGTAGGATCCTACGCAGTGCCGTAGGGGACCGCACCGCCACTTCCCAGCAAATTAGGGACACTGTTGCTCCTGGGGTATCGGCGAGGACCATTCGCAACCGTCTCCATGAAGCTGGGCTACGGTCCCGCACACCGTTAGGCCGTCTTCCGCTCACGCCCCAACATCGTGCAGCCCGCATCCAGTGGTGTCACGACAGGCGTGAATGGAGGGACGAATGGAGACGTGTCGTCTTCAGCGATGAGAGTCGCTTCTGCCTTGGTGCCAATGATGGTCGTATGCGTGTTTGGCGCCGTGCAGGTGAGCGCCACAATCAGGACTGCATACGACCGAGGCACACAGGGCCAACACCCGGCATCATGGTGTGGGGAGCGATCTCCTACACTGGCCGTACACCACTGGTGATCGTCGAGGGGACACTGAATAGTGCACGGTACATCCAAACCGTCATCGAACCCATCGTTCTACCATTCCTAGACCGGCAAGGGAACTTGCTGTTCCAACAGCACAATGCACGTCCGCATGTATCCCGTGCCACCCAACGTGCTCTAGAAGGTGTAAGTCAACTACCCTGGCCAGCAAGATCTCCGGATCTGTCCCCCATTGAGCATGTTTGGGACTGGATGAAGCGTCGTCTCACGCGGTCTGCACGTCCAGCACGAACGCTGGTCCAACTGAGGCGCCAGGTGGGAATGGCATGGCAAGCCGTTCCACAGGACTACATCCAGCATCTCTACGATCGTCTCCATGGGAGAATAGCAGCCTGCATTGCTGCGAAAGGTGGATATACACTGTACTAGTGCCGACATTGTGCATGCTCTGTTGCCTGTGTCTATGTGCCTGTGGTTCTGTCAGTGTGATCATGTGATTTATCTGACCCCAGGAATGTGTCAATAAAGTTTCCCCTTCCTGGGACAATGAATTCACGGTGTTCTTATTTCAATTTCCAGGAGTGTATTTACAATAGAATGTTCTCGTTACAGAGCTCGATTACACCGATGAATTAACACAGCTGTTTCAAGTTTCAAGATTGCTGCAAATTACAGTTACTTGAAGGAATCTCAAACAGGCAGTTAAGAGGACATGTTCTACTGTCGGTACGATTCTGATAATTCTAGGCGGCAAAGCTTAAATGCAATCGAGTTAAAAGTATTTCAATAACTACAGAAAACTTTAACTATATAAAAAATAATGAAGGTTGTATGTTGTTAAACGACAGAGATATTAATTACTGTAAGTCCAAGAAAGGGGCCATTAAAAACTGCTCCCTGTGCCATGTTTAGCAATCCGCTGCCGGTAACGCATTAGGAAGAGACACTTCCCACCAGGATACCAACATGTCCGCGTCAGTGAAGGGCCAGCATATGCTCTACATCGGGTGACGTCACACACGGAAAGCTTCCAAAACCGTTTCGGTAAAAGTAGGAAGAGAATTCGGGAGGAGTGTACTCCGCTCTGGATCGCTTAGATTTCATATAAATAACTATTTGTGTGCCGCCCATCATTTAGACCAAGCCCCGTGGCAAGTGGCGAGATTAATTTCCACTTTTAAGGTGAGCAATTAACTTCGATGATAACTCAGGTTAATACACTATTTTACTTGGCACTTCCTGCTGAAGTCATGTTATTATTATTATTATCATCAGGAATATAATTTTGGCGTGCTGTGAATTTTGCTGAGTATATTAATCAGTTCGAACTCAAGACTTTTATTCGTAGTCATAGTATCTGATCCCGCTGAGTGAATAGAAAGGAGGACCATTGTCTTTCAGTGAATACTAAGGGCAATGCGGACTTGCAGACTGGATATTATCTTCAGTATGCTGTCCATCACTTTCTGCCTGACCGCAGAAATAGTAGATCTCTTAACGAATTAATGTGCGTGTTGTACATTTCAAGCCTAAAAACGTTAAACAGGCCGGCTCTAATTATACGAGATCTACAACTTATAGTCTTCTCATGGAAGTCGAAACTGAATGACCATGGAATAAATAATTTGTGGACAGAGGAAGCACATTTCCGTATCCAAGGACAATTTAGAAAGCAGAACTGCTGAATGTCAGCAACGGAAATTCCGTACGGACAACGATCGGTACCACTTTGTTCTTCAAGGGTGACCACACTATGTGATCAAAAGTATTCGGACACCTCTCTGAAAATTACTTACAAATCCGTGGCGTCCTCCACCGTTAATGCTGGAATTCAGTATGGTGTTGATCCACCCTTAGCCTTGATGACTACTTCCACTCTCGACGGCATGCGTTCATTCAAGTTCTGGAAGGTTTCTTGAGGTATGGCAGCCCATTCTTCACGGAGAGCTGCACTGAGGAGAAGATCTATGTTGGTCGGCGAGTCCTGGTACGAAGTCCAAGTTCCAAAACATTCCAAAGTTGTTCTATACAATTGAGGTCAGGACTGTGTGCAGGCCAGTCCATTACAGCGATGTTACTCTCGTGTAACCACTATGCCACAGGCCGTGCACTATGAACAGGGGCTCGATCGTGTTGAAAGATGCAATCGCGGTCCCTGAGTTACTCTTCAACAATAGAGGAAATGGTGTTGTGGTCTTCAGTCTTAAGACTGGTTTGATGCAGCTCTCCATGCTACTCTATCTTGTGCAAGCTTCTTCATCTCCCAGTACCTACTGCAACCTACATCCTTCTGAATCTGCTTAGTGTATTCATCTCTTGGTCTCCCTCTACGATTTGTACCATCCACGCTGCCCTCCTGTACTAAATTGGTGATCCCTTGATGCCTCAGAACATGTCCTACCAACCGATCCCTTCTTTTGGTCAAGTTGTGCCACAAACTCCTCTTCTCAACAATTCTATTCAATACCTCCTCATTAGTTTTGTGATCTACGCATCAAATCTTCAGCATTCTTCTGTAGCACCACATTTCGAAAGCTTCTATTCTCTTCTTGTCTGAACTAATGATCGTCCACGTTTCACTTCTATACATGGCTACACTCCAGACAAATACTTTCAGAAACAACTTCCTGACACTTAAATCTCTACTCGATGTTAACAAATTTCTCTTCTCGAGAAACGCTTTCCTTGCCATTGCCAGTCTACATTTTATATCCTCTCTACTTGCTCCCGAAATAGCAAAACTCCTTTACTACTTTAAGTGTCTCATTTCCTAATTTAATTCCCTCAGCATCACCCGACTTAATTAGACTACATTCCATTATCCTCGTTATGCTGTTGTTCACGTTCATCTTATACCCTCCTTTCAAGACACTGTCCGTTTAGTTCAACTGATCTTCCAAGTCTTTTGCTGTCTCTGACAGAATTACAATGTCATCGGCGAACCACAAAGTTTTTATTTCTTCTCCATGTATTTTAATACCTACTCCGAATTTTTCTTTTGTTTTCTTTACTGCTTGCTTAATATACAGACTGAATCGGGGAGAGGCTACAACCCTGTCTCAGTCCCTTCCCAACCACCGCTTCCCTTTCATGTCCCTCGACTCTTGTTAATGCCTCCTGGTTTCTGTACAAATTGTAAATATCCTTTCGCTCCATTTATTTTACCCCTACCACCTTCGAAATTTGAAAGAGAATATTCCAGTCAACATTGTCAAAAGCTTTCTCTAAGTGTACAAATGCTAGAAACGTAGGTTTGCCTTTCCTTAATCTATTTTCTAAGATAAGTGGTAGGGTCAGTATTGCCTCACGTGTCCCAGTATTTCTAGGGAATCCAAACTGATCTTCCCCGAGGTCGTCTTCTACCAGTTTTTCCATTCGTCTGTAAAGAATTCACGCTAGTATTTTACAGCTGTGACTTATTAAACTGATATTTCGGTAATTTTCACGTCTGTCAACACCTGCTTTCTTTGGGATTGCAAGCAAGAAGGTGCTTAAAACATCAACGTAGGCCTTTGCTGTGATAGTGCCACGGAAAACAACAAGCGGTGTAAGCCCCCTCCATGAAAAACACGAACACACCATACCATCACCGCTCCGAATTTTACTGTTGGCACTACACACACTGGCAGATGACGTTCGCCAGGCATTCGCCATACCCACACCCTGCCATCGGATCGCCACATTGTGTACCGTGATTTATCACTCCACACAACGTTTTTTCACTGTTCAATCGTACAATGTTTACGCTCCTTACGCCAAGCGGGGACGTCGTTTGACGTTAACCGGCGTGATGTGCGGCTTATGAGCAGCCGCTCGACCATAAAATCCAAGTTTTCTCACCTCCTGCCTAACTGTCATGGTACTTGCAGTGGATCCTGATGCAGTCTGGAATTCCTGTGTGATGGTCTGGATAGACGTCTGCCTATTACCCTTCACAACACTCTTCAACTGCCGACGGTCGCTGTCAGTCAAAAGACGAGTTCGGCCTGTACTCTTCTGTGCTGTACGAGTCCCTTCCCCTTTCCAATTCACTATCACATTAAAAAAAATAATCCTAGGGATGTTTAGGAGTGTGTAAATCTCGCTTACACATATATGATACAACTGATGCCCAATCACCTGACCACATTCAGAGTCCGTGAGTTCCGCGGAGCGCCCCATTATCCCCTCTCACGATGTCTAATTACTACTGAGGTATCTACCTGGCAGTAGGTGGCAGCAAAGTGCACCTTTTATGAGGAACCTATGTTTTTGGGGTTCCGGATACGTTTGATCACACAGTGTAAAGCTCGCTTAATGAGCGGACGGATCGTTACAATCTGTGATGAGTAAAGAAGTGCGAACTTCCAGTTAGAAGGTTTTTCACAAAACTGTGGTCGGAGTGTATTCAAAACGGTTGTCTAACTAAATCGTTGTTGTACTAATTATATGACAGGAATAAGCTGACACTGTGTAGCCACCTCACACATGCGAGTCCCTACGGAAATCGCTTATGAATAACTTCAAGTTCTCAGAACACTACCAAGGGATGCACTTTCGCAGTACCACTGGAACAACGTCAAGTACACTGGATTGATGTACTACATAATATTTAGCGACCATTATGTTGAACGTAATTCTCTCTTCGTACTACATCGTACTGAATTCCATGATGCGTCCAAGCAATACATAGTTAAGTAAATTTCACGAAGGACATCGATGAAAATAATAATGATATTTTATAATACTTTCTCTTCAGAGAGTTTATGTCTTAAACCTTTCCGGTAAGCCAGTGCCACATGTCTTTGTCGCGAAGAAGAATACGGCAACCTTTGCCCTTCATCTGCTACCTTAGTTCAATGGAAAGGAAAATACCAAGTACTGTGCCAGAGTTAGAAATTTCTGCTTGACCTTTGGTGAAGCAAGCGAGGCTCGAACGTGAAACAATCTCTCCACGTTGCTAAGGAAAGAAATAATTCACCAGTGTAGCTTGAAAGTCATATATCGTGAACTCCCTGACTGAACGAGTGTCTCTCATACAAGTACGGATAACATTTGACAATTTAAACATTAACGCCGCAAGATAAATACTCCTGCTTCAGGCTCATGTAGTCGCTCAACTGTTCAGGATTCTGCTTTACTGATTCACAACGAGTAGGTCAAGAAAAAGCATCACCTAGCTGAACTGCCTGTCGAGACTGACTGATGGGGGACATCCCGATAGTTGCCAAAGAAATGCTGCTCACTGACATGAAATGATGACTCGTACTGTTTTGAACCAGTCAGTCACAAGAGTGCAGACGAGGGCAAGTCCATCACAAGCTCTCTGACAACTGGTTCTGCGTAGACAAGAGGATTTGCTGAAACAACTACCTAAACTTGGAGATAATCTAGAGTGATCGAAACATGCAATCTAACAAAAATGTACAACTGAAACGGAACAATAAATTAGAATTACCTAAAACAAGTATCTCTCTTAATCTATGCAAGAGGGTCAATATACTCGGCGTTCGAAAACATCTTTAAATATATCTCGATTCAAGTTGTTTATAGTGTCTTTATGAGCACACAGGCCTGTAGCTTACTATTGACTGTCTTTCCAGGTTGTGCGACATCGACGAAATTAAATGCATAGTAGTCTTCGTTGAGAGATTGCAGTTAAAACAGATCTGCGATAAATTCTGAGATTTTGCGCATACTTTAGTGTTGGGTCACATTATAGCAGAAAAAAAGTGATCAACAGAATCATGTAAGCGTTAGTGATTTACTTCTGCGATAATGGGAGAAACGAACGAATACGATACTTGAATCTATTAATTTTTCCAATTTGCTAAAGCACTTCTTTCTTTTCCAGCTAATACAAATATTACGTTTATACAGAAAATCCGATGGCAATGATAAGGAAGACATGAATGGCAACAGTTAACCAAACATTTCATCACCTATTAGCAGCAAACGTCAATTTATGGTAATCAGGACTGAATTTAGAGATATCATCAGTGCTGTCCAACACACTCAGAATTTTAACGGTCTAACGGGACAGAATTCGGCACTATATCCCTCATGACATCAAACTACACTACCTATCAATGACAAGTCAAATAAATGCTTGGCTAAGCATTACAAGTGGACCGACACCGTACTAAGTTCCTCAAATTGTGTGAAACTCTTTCTCTTGAACACATCATCAATTTCTTATGACATTGGGTTTGTTTGCCAGTACTAGTGCATCACATCTACCTATTTTCCCTCCATCCGGATAATTTCTTACTCACGTGCAGTTCCTTTTTCTTCCTTTTGTCTTAGAGTGTATTAATGTTCCAGTTTTGGGGTTCAAAAATCGCGCTGAGCACTATGCGACGTAACTTCTGAGGTCATCAGTCGCCTAGAACTTAGAACTATTTAAACCTAACTAACCTAAGGACATCACACACATCCATGCCCTAGGAAGGATTCGTACCTGCGACCGGAGCAGTCTCTCGGCTCCAGACTGTAGCGCCTAGAGCCGCACGGCCACTCCCGCCGGCCCACTTTTACGGGCTGTTATCGAGTGGACACAACAACAGATGTAGAATTAAGTCAGGGACGCACTGCTACGACCACTGTAGGTCGACAGGGCTCATATAGAAGTCAACAGATACTCTGAGAGAAGATAATTAGGAAGCATTGGCAGGAAGACGACATATATATCACGAAACCCTGTAACATAAGACAGTGCGAACATTGTGATGCCAGCATCGAATGTCTCGCGTAGGTAAAGTGAGAATAAGAGATATTATGGCATGTATTTAGGCATATACATATTAATTATGTCCTGACACAGTTGCAAATAGAGTAAGATAGATTTATTGTACCAGTCCAAAGTACTCTCCACCGTGCGTTATTCAGGAAATTGCGGAATATTTATATAAAACCAGACGAAAGATAACTATCGTGACGCTACCAGATGTGGATGTATATACAGGTGTAGGTGTAGATGAAGGTATACGAGCCGGTTAGGTGTCTATACGGCTGTAGGTGTAAGTATAGGTACACGTGTCGAAAGATATATATACGTACATGAAAAGCTCGTGAAACAGGGAGATTCCTCATTATTTTAATGACGCAGACGGTTCCGTATTTGAGCTGAAGTAGCACAGCAGAATGAGAAAAATTCGGGGATATAAGACTTTTGGCCATGTGATAAGAGACAATAGAAATACACTATGTTATCAAAAGTATTCGGTCGCTGACTGAAATTGACTTACAAATTCGAGGCGCTCTCCATTGGTAATGCTAAAATTCAGTATGGTGTTGGCCCACACAGCCTTCACGTCAGATTCCACTCTCGCAGGCATACGTTCAGTCAGGTGCTAGAAGGTTTCTTGGCGAATGGCAGCCCATTCTTTACGGAATGCTGCACTGCTGTGAGGTATCGATGTCGGTCGGTGAGGCCTGGTACGAAGTCGACGTTCTAAATCATCCCAAAGGTGGTCTATAGGATTCAGGTCAGGACTCTGTGCAGGCCAGTCCATTACAGGGAGGTTATTGTCGTGTAGCCACTCCGCCACAGGCTATGCATTACGAACAGATGCTTGATTGTGTTGAAAAATGCAATAGATATCCCGAATAGCTCTTCAACAGTGGGAAGCAAAAAGGTGCTTAAGACATCGATGTAGTCCTGTCATGTGATAGTGCCACGAACAACCACATGGGGAGCAAGCCCCCTCCATGAAAAACACAACCATACCATAACACCAAAGTGATTCGTCACTCCACACAACGCGTTTCTCCTGTTGAATCGTCCAATGTTTACGCTCCTTACACCTAGCGAGAATTCGTTTGGAATTAGACGGCGTGTTGTGCTGCTTCTGAGCAGCTGCTCGACCAATGTGGCGTCATGGTCGCTTTTAGTTAAGACAACTCGGTGGTGATGGTTGTCCCAGCCGGTATGACATGGAACGGCGTCCATCGCTTACGACAACGCCACCCAGTAGCTACTAGAAAAACACAAATTCCTCGCCTGGTTTGCTTTTGGTGTGAGTCCGCGACAGACTTTCCAGTATGCATGAACTGCATAACTGAAGCTCTTCTTTTCATTATGCCCGGCTGGATAACGGTTGTTGAATATTAATAATATAAAGTCTTGAATCTTCAACCAATCACCGAAATCGTGTCCACATTATTGAACTGCGGGGATGTTAAGTTGATAAATTGTTATTCCGTCGTCAAGACGTCGCTACGTCACGTGTTCAGTAACAACAAGGCATAATTCCAGAAATATCATATACGTAAGCAATATTCAGAATGCGTCGTTATCTTGTGACAAATCGATGACTGTTCACTGTTAAATAACCATGAATTCACTTTTAAATTCATAATATTCTGACAGTCAATTAATTTTCACTAACAAACATGTTAATTAATGTCTATTCAATTATGTAGGCGACACGAAGAATTAAAGTTTGAATTCAGTTTTATTGTTCCTTGTAATTAATTGTCCCTACGCTGAGCACGCACACCCATTTCTCACTCAGAGTATTGCTTCCGTTTACATCAGTATTCCTGTCGTTGACGATAATTTCTGACAACACAGCGCAATTGTACGTTTTTCGTGTTTGCGTTTCTTTGTTACCTATTCGATACTAATAACTGTTTTATTTTTGTCGGCGATCTTTCTTTTTCAGTCCCACTGAATGTTCGTGCCTATTCAGTATCACGAAGGGTAAGTCCCATCACAATTCTCACACGATTTAACTTCGTCGCGAATCTCCGCATCCCGTTATCTTGCTAACGGTAAAGATGGCTTTGATTTGGTATGACTTCTGAATAATAATTTAGTTTTTATCGCCAATTTTCGAACTTCGGATTAGCTTAAAACAATCTAGTAGCGCTTACATGCATGCTACTATCACAATAGTACTAGAGAGGTATTAGATAGCAAGTGAAGTTAACATTTCCATTTCCGATTTACATTGTAGTCACATCGAACCTCATTTTCGATGAGGATACAACTCTCTTCACTGGTAAATGATATCTTTGGCCAATTCACCATATGGGCTGTAACCCTCGTATTTAATTAATTTGCAATTATTTCTCTGATATTTTTGTTGCATATCTTAGCATTTTCTTTCATTCAGTCTCTATTTCATGATAAATATTATTATTCACATGACATTCCTGTTGATCAAATTATCACAAGTGTAAAATTTGTCGTCAGTAGCTGCCGTCTCTGTCAGAATGGCTGATTTTCCTACTTCTTGTACAACAAAGTGTTGTTTACTACAGTTTTTGTAATTGTGGTGTCACACCATGAAATGCAAGTTTTCTCACATCCCGCCTAACTGTCATATTACTTGCAGTGGACCCTGATAAGTTTGAATTCCTGTGTGATGGTCTGGATAGATGTCTGCCTATTACACATTACGACCCTCTTCAAGTTTTGGCCGTCTCAGTCAGTCAACAGACAAGTTCGACCTGTACGCTTTATTGCTGTTCGTATCACTTCACGTTTCTAATTCACTATCATATCGGAAATAGTGGACGTAGGGATGTTTAGGGGTGTTGAAATCTCGCGTACAGACGTATGACACAAGTGACACCCAATCACCTAACCACGTTCTAGTTCATGAGTGCCGCAGAGCGCCCAGTTATGCTCTCTCACGACGTCTAATGACTCCTGAGGTCGCTGATATGGAGTTTCTGGCAGTAGGTGGCAGCACCATGCACCTAATGTGGAAAACGTGTGTTTTTGGTGGTGTCCGGATACTTTTAATCACACAATGTAACTTACTCCGTATATGCGGATTATTTTATCACCGCCCTGACCGTTTCAGCTGCACACCAGCAGAAAGATGACGCCCTGTTTCAGTCCCCATAGAGGGTGCTGCAAACATCACGCTTCGCTGGCATGTGGAAAGAGCGGCCCAGACTTTCGGGCAGTGACAGGTGCACGATGATCCTTATTCCTAATCTAAATTTGCTGCAGAGTGTCTAGTTTATCTTGTAAAACTTGTAACACTGAATTTTCCTCACAGACATCTGCTATTCTGTTAAAAAAATTAAATATTTAAATAAAGAAGCCCATAGTGCCCGTACCTCAGTAATTAATGAATTTGATGATATACTCTGCTGGTCAGTATTCGTTCAGATGGAAATATATTTCTGTTATCTTTCAAGAGTCCGGAGTAATTGTGGTGGGTAGGATACGTAGCTCACCTAGTTACTGAATTTTTTCGAAACGCTTGCATCTCAGCTTTAAGTAAATCTATAGATTTCGCTCGAGAATATTGACCATTGTCTTACTGCCATAAATATTGTGCAGCACTTTTACTACACTTCATACTTTACATGTTATGAAGGGAAAAAATCTTAACACAAAATGTAATTAGTGTTGAATTACGAAATTTAGGATATACACTCCTGGAAATGGAAAAAAGAACACATTGACACCGGTGTGTCAGACCCACCATACTTGCTCCGGACACTGCGAGAGGGCTGTACAAGCAATGATCACACGCACGGCACAGCGGACACACCAGGAACCGCGGTGTTGGCCGTCGAATGGCGCTAGCTGCGCAGCATTTGTGCACCGCCGCCGTCAGTGTCAGCCAGTTTGCCGTGGCATACGGAGCTCCATCGCAGTCTTTAACACTGGTAGCATGCCGCGACAGCGTGGACGTGAACCGTATGTGCAGTTGACGGACTTTGAGCGAGGGCGTATAGTGGGCATGGGGTAGGCCGGGTGGACGTACCGCCGAATTGCTCAACACGTGGGGCGTGAGGTCTCCACAGTACATCGATGTTGTCGCCAGTGGTCGGCGGAAGGTGCACGTGGCCGTCGACCTGGGACCGGACCGCAGCGACGCACGGATGCACGCCAAGACCGTAGGATCCTACGCAGTGCCGTAGGGGACCGCACCGCCACTTCCCAGCAAATTAGGGACACTGTTGCTCCTGGGGTATCGGCGAGGACCATTCGCAACCGTCTCCATGAAGCTGGGCTACGGTCCCGCACACCGTTAGGCCGTCTTCCCCTCACGCCCCAACATCGTGCAGCCCGCCTCCAGTGGTGTCGCGACAGGCGTGAATGGAGGGACGAATGGAGACGTGTCGTCTTCAGCGATGAGAGTCGCTTCTGCCTTGGTGCCAATGATGGTCGTATGCGTGTTTGGCGCCGTGCAGGTGAGCGCCACAATCAGGACTGCATACGACCGAGGCACACGGGGCCAACACCCGGCATCATGGTGTGGGGAGCGATCTCCTACACTGGCCGTACACCACTGGTGATCGTCGAGGGGACACTGAATAGTGCACGGTACATCCAAACCGTCATCGAACCCATCGTTCTACCATTCCTAGAACGGCAAGGGAACTTGCTGTTCCAACAGGACAATGCACGTCCGCATGTATCCCGTGCCACCCAACGTGCTCTAGAAGGTGTAAGTCAACTACCCTGGCCAGCAAGATCTCCGGATCTGTCCCCCATTGAGCATGTTTGGGACTGGATGAAGCGTCGTCTCACGCGGTCTGCACGTCCAGCACGAACGCTGGTCCAACTGAGGCGCCAGGTGGAAATGGCATGGCAAGCCGTTCCACAGGACTACATCCAGCATCTCTACGATCGTCTCCATGGGAGAATAGCAGCCTGCATTGCTGCGAAAGGTGGATATACACTGTACTAGTGCCGACATTGTGCATGCTCTGTTGCCTGTGTCTATGTGCCTGTGGTTCTGTCAGTGTGATCATGTGATGTATCTGACCCTAGGAATGTGTCAATAAAGTTTCCCCTTCCTGGGACGATGAATTCACGGTGTTCTTATTTCAATTTCCAGGAGTGTATATTTGCCTAGGTAGCATATGTATGTGATCAACACTGCTAGACCACAGGCTAATGTAAGCGCAAGATAAGTCACTGCAAATGTGAGATTCTGGTACATTAAAAACCGGTGGATGCTAGCATGCTGAAGTACACGCATTGTGTTGTTTGGGTGCCGCATGTCAGTTTGTTGGACGGCGGTCCGTGCCTGTTGCATTTGGTTGGTCAGTTCAGGGGCGGTTAACGCTGTTTGTAGATAACGCTGTAGTTCCCATCCGATGATGTCCCATATGTGACTGACTGAAGACCGAGCTGGTGATCGAGCAGGCCGAGGCAACATGTTGACACTCTGTGTATCATGTTGGATTACAGCAGCGGTGTGAGAGCGAGCCTTAGCCTCTCGGAAAACACCTCCTGGAGTGATGCTGAAGAATGGCAGCACAACAGGTTGAATCACAAGACTGCCGTACAAGTAAACGATTTGTAACAATTCAGAGTGTCAGTGTGGTGCCAGTTGCTGCTCAAACTGCTGCTGCATTGCAGTATGATGTGCCACTGCTATATGCCAAACACGATGGTCTTCCCTCTCGGTAGAGCCATTTTGCCGTCCGGAGCCCGGTTTTCCAGTGACCGTATAATCTCGTGATCACAGCTGCCAGTAATCACGTACAGTGGCTACATTGCTGCCAAGTCTGTCTGCAGTATCGCAGAAGCTACATCCAGTCTCCCGTAACCCTCTTCGTGACCTCGTTCAATCTCAGTGAGGCGCTGACTATGGTTGGTTGAAATGGCTCTAAGCACTATGGGACAACATCTGAGGTCATCAGTCCCCTAGACTTAGAGCTACTTCAACCTAACTAGAATAAGAACATCACACACATCCACGCCCGAGACAGGATTCGAACCCGCGACTGTAGCAGTAGCGCGGTTCCGGATATGGTGTACAGAAATACAAAATTATTACATGTCACCAGCGACTCTGACCTGCTCGTCATATGTGATTTACTCAAGTATATTGGTCACAGCTGGCATGCCAACTGCTAAATAAACAAGACATAAAGATATAAGCAAACAAGCCACGACAATATAATTGGTAATAGATAATTCTTCATAATGATCTACAGTGGCCTATATGCATGTCATAATGCCTTTACCAGTGGTTAGACATCTTAGAAAAATAGTGAGCTGGCTACAAGCTCATTTTACATAGCAGACATCCTGAGAGACTAGTTAAGAAGATAAGAAATACTCATGGTATGGCTGCATGTGGCCATTATATAAAGTATACATGGTAATGGAATGTCATGGGTTGGCTACAAGTGGCCGTTTTGGAGTATGATTGAGCACATAGCTACCTAAAATTGTAGTATAAATTTTTACTTGCTTTTAATGGCCATTTGACATATGTACTTACACAAATTCCTCATAAAACGTCATGAAAATTAGAATTCTGGCTCTCACTGGACTTATTTATGAAATACTGTGACATAATTGTGTAAGAAAACCTAACAGTAAAACCAAGAGTTGAATGGCTCCAAGTGGCCTTCTACTTGGAATACATGCACATCTTAATAACTAAAACAACTGCAGATAAAATATCAATCTGAGGCTCCAGTTAGCCTTCCTACACACATAAATGCTGTTCTTAATAGCTAAAAATTGTTACAGACATCAAATTTTTGTCTCAAAGTGGCCCAGTTTTACAAAGAAGTAAAAGCTGACCTAAAAAAAGTGACAAATGTTCTCTGAGGCTCACAGTATCTCTATTCTTACACGATATAAATGCTGATATTAACTGCTAATGTGACAGAAAGCATCTTTGTGGCTCAAGATGGCCTAGTTTTACACAGCACAAACATCAAAGCAGAGAAAGTATCATAAAATATCATTTACCTGTAACTTAATATGACAGTCAAAGGCCTAGACATATTTTAGAATGAGAATACATAACTTAATATGGCTTTTACAAGAACAAAATGCATAAACGCCTGTATTATATATAATAATTGCTCTGTATGGCCTGTAGGAGTACATATTAGACAAATATAATCATGGCGCAAGCACACAATAGTTATAGGTTGTGTATAATCCTCGGGGCTTCATAAAACTATCAATTAAATGATCTATATCACTAACAATGTATATATCTACAGGGAATGATGTGGGGATGATTGATAAGGGAAGTGCACTTTATGTGTAAAGATGTGAAAATGATTAACAGTCAATCGTCATTCGTCTTGAGTCAAAAATACTTCAGCCAAAGCGAAAAAGAAAAATTGATTGTAGTGTATGGTATATGCAAGCATAAAGACCTGAGTGCTAAGTGCAATATACCTTACTGACTATGTAAATGTAACATATTACAGTAAATCGTGAGGTAAATATGCAGAGATGCGAATGAAATGCAAAAGTAGTGGAACCGGAAAATTGAAAGAGCCTGAAAAAAAAAAAATCTGTCAACCAGTCATATACGCTAACAGAAGAACACAGTATCGTATGCAACCTCAAAAGGAATGGTGAAAAACTATGTTTCGTGGCGTAAACCTTCTGTGACAGTCTCCCACATACACCTCTAATTATGTGGCACAAGGTAAGAGGGATTTTCTTAGAAAGGACCAGATTTCCGCAAAATAAATGTTAACATCATCGAATATCATGTATATATTCGTAATCCTCAATAATGGAGTGCGGCTAAGGGCATGAATATTCATTAAACATCAGCATTCCGTCATAATTGCAAAACAGTTGGCGCAACTCTGGACATGAACACTCATTTAATATTCCAAGAATACTCTTGTAGCTATAACCAAATCCAGAGAAAAAGTATCCGTAATCCTAAATCTTTATAAGCAATCTGGCTAATGTACCTAGTACACTAACAGGAAAATGTTTATAAAAGGTCTGCCAGGAAACCGTGTGAGAAGTGTCCACGGTGTTTAGAATTCCATATAGGTTGCTTATGTAGCTCTTTCTATGTACTGAATTTCCTGCACTTTCATTTGTCTCTGTTTACAAGCATTATGTCTCATTTGGATACAATGAGCATTCGGTGCATAGCTTACGCAAAATACTGGAGATGGATGAGAACATGTAACAGACATGAGTTACACGGTACTTTGTTTTCTTAACTTACATAGGGGAAAGCAAGTAAACTAATGACATCATCAAGTATAAGAGATATAGCAAATTAGAGCAAAAGACCGGGCATTAATCAAACATAGCAACATTATAAAGGACAAAGAGTTACTAACCTAAGAAAGAAATGTAATGATAATTCATCAGGCAATTAAATTTAAGCGTTGTATGATACAAAAATAGCACATTTCATGGTATCAGAAGAGACAAAACAGCATCATAAATAAATGAAGATGACATATGTAGGGGCTATATATAAAAATCACACAAATTCTTATTGTATAAAAAAAACGTTTGAGTTACAGTCTGCAGCGGACAGACGACCCATGGGATGTGACCAACTGGACACATGTCAAAATAAATATTATCTCTTACAGTTGTTTCGAGGCACATGCGTATGAAAACAGAAAAATGTACAAGGCGTAAACTTACGGTAAGAAAAGCGACCAGCAAGATTCTGTCTACCGGGAACGTCGCCAACTAATACAATGCTGAATAATCAAGGAGACCTGAAAACAAGGTACCAATAGAATTTGTATTAGCATGGGAAATGCGTCAGGTAAAAAGATCTGTGTTTTGTTTTATTATTATGTACGCACATGAAAATCAGAATAAGCATATATAAAAGCTGGCCACAGTGATACCTATATCGGTAAAAAATTTGGCAATTAGCAAAGTTCCTGAAAAATAGCAAGAAAAATTTGTACAAAGCTAAAAAGTGGTGACAAACTATAAATAGCAGTTGTAATGTCTTCATCCCCCCCCCCCCTTTGACCTTGCCGTTGGTGGGGAGGCTTGCCTGCCTGAGCGATACAGATGGCCGTACCATAGGTGCAACCGCAATGGGGGAGTATATGTTGAGAGGCGAGACAAATATGTGGTTCCTGAAGAGGGGCAGCAGCCCTTTCGGTAGTTGCAGGGGCAAGAGTCTGGATGATTGACTCATCTGGCCTTGTAACACTAACCAAAACGGCCTTGCTGTGCTGGTACTGCGAACGGCTGAAAGCAAGGGGAAACTACAGCCGTAATTTTTCCGGAGGGCATGCAGCTTTACAGCATGGTTAAAAGACGATGGCGTCCTCTTCAGTAAAATATTCCGGAGGTAAAATAGTCCCCCATTCGGATCTCCAGGAGGGGACTACTCAAGAGGACGTAGGAGAAAGAAAACTGGCGTTCTACGGATCGGAACGTAGAATGTCAGATCCCTTAATCGGGCAGGTAGGTTAGAAAATTGAAAAAGGTAAATTGATAAGTTAAATATAGATATAGTAGGAATTAGTGAAGTTCAGTGGCAGGAGGAACAAGACTTCTGGTCAGGTAAATACAGGGTTTTAAATACAAAATCAAATAGGGGTAATTCAGGAGTCGGTTTAATAATGAATAAAAAGATAGGAGTGCGGGTAAGCTACTACGAACAGCATAGTGAACGCATTATTGTGGCCAAGATAGACACGAAGCCCACGCCTACTACAGTAGTACAAGTTTACATGCCAATTAGCTCCGCAGATGATGAAGAAATTGATGAAATGTATGATGAGATAAAAAAAATAATTCAGATAGAGAAGGGAGACGAAAATTTAATAGTCATGGGGGACTGGAGTTCGGTAGTAGGAAAAGGGAGAAAAGGAAACATAGTACGTGATTATGGATTGGGGGTAAGAAATGAAAGAGTAAGCCGTCTGGTAGAATTCTGCACAGAGCATAACTTAATCAAGAATCATAAAAGAAAGTTATATACATGGAATAATCCTGGAAATACCAGAAGGTATCAGATAGATTATATAATGGTAAGTTATTTAGGAACCAGGTTCTAGATTGTAAGACATTTCCAGGAGCAGATGTGGACTCTGACCACCATCTGTTGGTTATGAACTGTAGATTAAAACTGAAGAAACTCCAAAATGTGGGGAATTGGAGGAGTTGGGACCTGGATAAATTGAAAGAACCAGAGGTTGTACAGGGTTTCAGGGAGAGCATAAGGGAACAATTCACAGGAATGGGGGAAAGAAATACAGTAGAAGAAGAATGGGAAGCTTTGAGGGATGAAGTAGTGAAGACAGCAGAGGATCAAGTAAGTAAAAAGACGAGGGCTAGTAGAAATCCTTGGGTAACAGAATATATATTGATTATAATTAATGAAAGGAGAAAATATAAAAATGCAGTAAATGAAGCAGGCAAATGGAATACTAACATCTCAAAAATGAGATCAACAGGAAGTGCTAAATGGCTAAGCAGGGATGGCAAGAGGACAAATGTAAGAATGTAGAGGCTTATCTCAGTAGGGGTAAGGTAGATACTTAAAGAGACCTTTGGAGAAAAAAGAACCATTTGTATGAATATTATGAACTCAAATGGAAACCCCGTTCTAAGCAAAGAGGGGAAAGCGGAAAGGTGAAATGAGTATATAGAAGGTCTATACAAGGGCGATGTACTTGAGGAGAATATTATGCAAATGTAAGAGAATGTAGATTAAGATGAAATGGGAGATACCATACTGCGTGAAGAGTTTGATGAAGCACTGAAAGACCTGAATCGAAATAAGGCCCAGGCAGTAGACAACATTCCATTAGAACTACAGACGGCCTTGGAAGGACCAGTCATGACAAATCTCTACCATCTGATGAGCAAGATGTATGAGACAGGCGAAATACCCACAGACTTCAAGAAGAATATAATAATTCAAATCCCAAAGAAAGCAGGTGTTGACAGATGTAAAATTACCGAACTACCAGTTTAATAAGTCACAGCTGCAAAATACTAACGCGAATTCTTTACAGACGAATGGAAAAACTGGTTTGAAGACGATCTCGAGGAAGATCAGTTTGGATTCCGTAGATATGTTGGAACACGTGAGGCAACACTGACCTTACGACTTACACTCCTGGAAATGGAAAAAAGAACACATTGACACCGGTGTGTCAGACCCACCATACTTGCTCCGGACACTGCGAGAGGGCTGTACAAGCAATGATCACACGCACGGCACAGCGGACACACCAGGAACCGCGGTGTTGGCCGTCGAATGGAGCTAGCTGCGCAGCATTTGTGCACCGCCGCCGTCAGTGTCAGCCAGTTTGCCGTGG